>NC_133660.1:43341273-43666686 GCF_037893015.1 Macrotis lagotis | reverse complement strand
CACTTAATCCCAAAGTCTGGCAAAAACAAACAAAACATAATAAAACAAAAAAGACATGGCTTCCTTGATAAATGATACCTCACAAAGGAAAGGAAAATAAAATAGAAAAAGGCATTTCCAGAAGCACACAGGCTCTCACTGGTAGAGCACACGACAATGTTTTAAGAACTAGGTGGATTCAGAGCCTATGAAAGAGGGTGGAACAGAATTCAGAACAGACCAAAAGGGGACAGAGGCAAAGCAAATTACAAGTAAAGTAAAAACCTAGGGATTATTATTGTTAGATGATGATGATGATGATGATGATGACTAGAGGAAAGTAAATAATTTTAGATAGGGAAAGGGAAGAGAGATTAGGTAGGACTAGAATGCTCACTGTGCTCACCGTAATTCAATAGAGATCAGATGATAAAAGGTCATTTGGTGAACCCAGGCAATGCAGTTTCATGACTTCCTCCAGCTCCTTTCAGGAGCATGGGGATAGGAGGGCAAATGAGGCATATGGAGAAATTAATCCAGGCTTGGGATTCTGCAAGGTGTGATCAGTAATAGGACAATGGATAAAGGAATTGGAGAGTCAAACTGATTCTCTCCCTACAGGAAAGCAGGAGTGATGGCAGGAAAAAGAATAGAGGGGTAAAAGAAATAAAGGGCACGGTGAGGACACAGAACAAGGGAAAAGATAGAATGATGATCAGATAAAAATTCTGGACTTTGTGATCATGAAAGGAGAACTTTTGTGAGTGGTGGCAAGATCAAGATATATAACCATTTGTGTGTCAAAAACATACACTCCAGATGACAAAATTATTACTGCATATGTAACATTTTTATGTTGGAAGTGAGGTAGTGTGGAGGAGGTTGGTCACAGAATCGTGTTTAAATGTAGCACTGCTCTTGCCCTAAACAGGGGTGAGAGGGTGAGGGGCTGTACGGAGCTGAGAGCTGGATAAAATACAGAGGAAGACTTCCCAAGGGGGGGGGGGATTCAAAGGGTTACTATTGAATGTCAGATTCAATATCTCTTTGCATGAATAAACCATTCCTCAAGCTCCAGTGTCCCCATTCCCAGTGATTACTAAGAATGGACTTTTCTGGTTAAAATGTTCTTTCTTGGGGCGGCTAGGTGGCATAGTGGATAAAGCACCGGCCCTGGAGTCAGGAGTACCTGGGTTCAAATCCGGTCTCAGACACTTAATAATTACCTAGCTGTGTGGCCTTGGGCAAGCCACTTAACCCTGTTTGCCTTGCAAAAACCTAAAAAAAAAAATTCTTTCTTTGGTTAAGCTGAAATTTCATCACCCTCCTAAAGAGCTCATTTACCTCATGTATTCTGCTGTTGGTTTCAATCTACTTAGCTTCCCTAAATTTTCATTAGATAAATCAAATTGTTTATCATTCAATGCCATGTGTGTGTATGTGTATGTGTGTACATGTGCACGCGTGTGTACCAAGTCTTTGGTAAGATGAGCTAAACTGGGAAAGAGAAACATAATGTTGATTTCCCCTTTAGAATGACCAGGTAAAATGAATTTTGTATTCTGAACCCCTAAAGAAGAGCAATGTATGTAACTTCCTAGAGATATCTGAGATATCTGGCCCAATACCTCCCTAGAGATAGGAAAGTGTGTTTAGGTCCCCAATTTGCTCCCCCAGAGAGGCAGAAATTAGTCTCCTTGGAGATGGAGAAGGCCAGGTCCTAAATGAGATATTCCTCCATACTACAAATGAGCAAATGGTACATATTTTAGATGGCTACCTATAGTACATGAGTAAAGTTAGGGGGAATATTAAATATCTATGTTTAAGTGCTTAGGATTTAGGCAGCAATTGAGATAGGACTGGAGAAACCCATTATAAAATGAAGGAGAATGTTCTGGAGGTCACCAGGATCTATATTTGTAATATATTTTCATACTGTGAAACCTCAAAGAAGAGGTTGCTGAGTTGATGATGGTAGAGACAGTCTGAATATGGCAATGATGAATAAAATGTATTGCAATTCCCCTATTGTGGTCAATGACTGGAGGCTGTGACCAGGGATGAGAGAAAGTAGAGTGAGTATGATAAATGCTGTGAGAAATGCAGAATGCCAGATCTTAATGATGGCCAAATTATGAGAGGGAATAAGAAAGGAAAAGACTTATGAAGTTTATTAATTATAGAACAGGCATCCCAGAGGGCAAAGTGGAAGAGTAGGATACAGGGTTGAGTTGGATAGGAGAAAGCAAGTAGTCAGTTGAGCATAGGGAAAAGGATTTATATGTCAGCAGCCAGGGGGTTCAGAATTTCTAGGACAGGGTAGGTATGAGAGTTTACTATGTGAAAGTGAGTCAAGACAAAGTATTAAGTATTTGGAGAGATTAGACTGTTCTAGGTCTTCTGTGGTTCGATCTTATGGCTGGTGGGAATTTCCTGTGCTGGGAGGGCCCATCTCATGGCAGGTAGGGGTAGATGGAGATATTGAAGCCCTGGGTGGCAGGAAGTGAGAGATCTTATCTACAAAAGGCAGTACTGTACTAACAATGGTCCTAGGTTAAGAGTCCAGGAAGAAGCCATCAGTAACTCTTTGGCTTGTAGACAACCAGGGACAGGATCCTAAAGAAGCCAGTAGGTGGCAGGTATCCTGAGAGTTGAGATTTCCAATTTAATTTCATTCATTTTATCTTCTTCAAGGAGACTGTAGAAACTTGGTAAGAAACTCGAACTCATTTTTAGGGGTCTGTTTCTTTTTTTAAAGGCCCCACACATAATTTAAAGAGATTTACCCAAAGTCATGCAGTGAGGATGTGGCAAAATTAAAATCAATACTAGAGAACCCTCCCTTCATTATTTTATTTTTAAGAATACAGGGAATATTTTAGTTTTACTTCTGAGGATAAACCTATGTAAACCAAGTGTGCATTAGCTTGTGATTTCATTTAAGGAAATTCAGAAAAGAAGGTAACAAGCCCAATTATATCTTTCTATATTTGAAATGAAAAAAAAAAACCCTATGACATAATTCAGTAAATTTGTCCTTCAGAATTGTAAATGAAAAATCACTGTTAAATTGGATCTTCCTGTATTTGACATGTGAAAAAAATAATTTGGCATAATTCAGTAAATTTATTCTTCAGAACACTGAATGAAAAACAATGTTAAAATTGTATCTTCCTTTATTTGAAATATGAAAAAAATGTTTGCCAGAAATTAGTAAATTTATTCTTCAGAACACAATGAAAAATCACTATTAAACTATATCTTCTGCTATTTGAAATGTATGGAGGGGAAGTTTATGACATAATTTAATAAATTTATCCTTCAAAACCCTAAATGAAAAATCACTATTAAATTTTATCTTCCTAGATTTGAAATATGGAAAAAAAAAAACAAGTTTAATGACATAATTCAGGAAATTTATTCTTCAGAAGAAACCTAAATGACAAATCTCTATTAAATTGTATCTTCCTGTATTTGAAATGTGGGGAGAAAAATTGACATAATTGAGTAAATTTATACTTCAGAACTCTAAATGAAGAATCACTATTAAATTGTATCTTCCTCTATTTGAAATGTGGGGAAAAGTTTATGACATAATTCAGTAAATTTATCCTTCAGAAGAACCCTAAATGAAAAATCACTATTAAATTGTATCTTCCTAGATTGGAAATGTGGGGGAAAAATTTGACATAATTGAGTGAATTTATCCTTCAGAACTCTAAATGAAAAATTACTATTAAATTGTATCTTCCTCTATTTGAAATGTGGGGAAAAGTTTCCGACATAATTCAGTAAATTTATGCTTCAGAAGAACCCTAAATGAAGAATCGCTATTAAATTGTATCTTCCTAGATTGGAAATGTGGGTGTGGGGGAAATTTATGACATAATTTAGTCTATACTTTGGAACCCCTAAATGGAAAATCACTATGAAATTGTATCTTCCTAGATTGGAAATGTGTGCATGTGGGGGAAGTTTATGACATAATTTAGTCAACTTATCCTTCGGAACCCTAAATGGAAAATCACTATTAAATTGTATCTTCCTAGATTGGAAATGTGGGGGGGGGGATTTATGACAATTTAGTCAATTTATCCTTCGAAACCCTAAATGGAAAATCTCTGTTAAATTGTATCTTCCCGTGTTTGAAATGTGGGGAGAAAATTTGACATAATTGAGTAAATTTATCCTTCAGAACTCTAAATGAAAAATTACTATTAAATTGTATCTTCCTCTATTTGAAATGTGGGGAAAACTTTACAACATAATTCAGTAAATTTATCCTTCAGAAGAACCCTAAATGAAAAATCACTATTAAATTGTATCTTCCTAGATTGGAAATGTGGGGGAAAGTTTATGACATAATTTAGTCCATTTATCCTTCGGAATCCTAAATGGAAAAATCATTATTAAATTGTATCTTCCTAGATTGGAAATGTGTGGGGGGGAATTTGACATAATTGGGTAAGTCTATCCTTCACACCTCTAAATGAAAAATTACTATTAAATTGTATCTTCCTTTATTTGAAATGTGGGGGAAAGTTTATGACATAATTTAGTTAATTTATCCTTGGAACCCTAAATGGAAAAATCACTATTAAATTGTATCTTCCTAGATTGGAAATGTGTGTGTGTGGGGAAATTTATGACATAATTTAGTCTATTTATCCTTCAGAACTCTAAATGACGAATCACTATTAAATTGTATCTTCCTCTATTTGAAATGTGGGGAAAACTTTACAACATAATTCAGTAAATTTATCCTTCAGAAGAACCCTAAATGAAGAATCACTATTAAATTGTATCTTCCTCTATTTGAAATGTGGGGAAAACTTTACAACATAATTCAGTAAATTTATCCTTCAGAAGAACCCTAAATGAAGAATCACTATTAAATTGTATCTTCCTCTATTTGAAATGTGGGGAAAACTTTACAACATAATTCAGTAAATTTATCCTTCAGAAGAACCCTAAATAAAGAATCACTATTAAATTGTATCTTCCTAGATTGGAAATGTGGGGGGAAGTTTATGACATAATTTAGTCCATTTATCCTTTGGAACCCTAAATGGAAAATCACTATTAAATTGTATCTTCCTAGATTGGAAATGTGGGGGGGGGGGGAATTTGACATAATTGGGTAAGTCTATCCTTCACACCTCTAAATGAAAAGTTACTATTAAATTGTATCTTCCTAGATTGGAAATGTGGGGGAAAGTTTATGACATAATTTGGTCCATTTATCCTTCGGAATCCTAAATGGAAAAATCATTATTAAATTGTATCTTCCTAGATTGGAAATGTGTGGGGGGGAATTTGACATAATTGGGTAAGTCTATCCTTCACACCTCTAAATGAAAAGTTACTATTAAATTGTATCTTCCTAGATTGGAAATGTGTGGGGGGGGGGATTTATGACATAATTTAGTCCATTTATACTTCGGAACCCTAAATGGAAAATCACTATTAAATCGTATCCTGGGGGGGGGGGGGGCTCAGACACAATTGGGTCAATTCATCCTCCAGAACTGTACATGAAAAATCACCGTTCAAAAAGTCCCTGAAAATAAAATTAGTCAGGAAGAAAGTCTAGGGTGAAAAACCACAGTGGCAACTTTATTTTAAAGGAAGAACAGCTGGTCGTGACGCGGTTAGCATGCGCCTCCTTTAAGCAAGCCGCAGCATTTGCGCAAACGTTCGTTCCTCCTCCTCCTCCTCCTCCTCCTCCTCGCCAGGTCATGGGAAAAGCAGAAACAAGGAGACAAATCAACAGCTTGCTCGGGCTCGGGCGGGCCGGCGCGCACTAACAAGGGCTGGTGGAGGCCGGGCTGCCTTACTCGTGTGCCACGAGGCCCGCGCGCAGCCCTCGAAGCTCCCTCGCCACGCGGCCCCGCCTCGTCCGGGTCCTACAGGCTGGGGCCCAGGGAGCCGCCCCCGTCCGAAGCTAAGCAGGCCGCGCAACACCACGTGGCGCTCCGGGGCCTACTGGGGAAGGCAGAAGGCAGTCTGGTGGCGGCCCGCTCGCGGCTCCTGGCCCGGCTCCGGCTCGCCTCCTGCAAGACAACCAGGCGGGCGCCCCGCCCCCCCCCCCCCGCTCCCTCCCCCCCCCCCCCCCCGCCCGCTTACTTCTTGGTCTTCCGGCCGTCGGCGGCCCGGGCCATGCTGAGCAGCGGCCTGCGGCTGGGCGTGGGCGAGCGCCGGCGGCGGGGCCCCAGCGACACGCCCCGACGGCGCCGGGGCCGCGGCCGCGGGGACGGCGAGCGCCGCTTGCTGGACAGCGGGGAGCGGCGGCGCGCCGGCGGCGGCGAGCTTCGCTTGAAGCGGGGCGGCGCCGAGGGCGCCCGCAGCCGCGTGCCGCCGCCCAGCGAGCAGCAGCAGCTGCGGTGGCGCAGCGACGCCTTCCGCCGGGGGCCGCTCGAGTAGGGCGACTGCGACAGGCGGCGCGGCGAGGACGCGGTGCGCGACAGCAGCTTCTTGCCCGGCGGCGACGGCGAGCGGCGGCGGCGGGAGCCCTGCGGGGTGCGCCGGCGGCGGGCCGGCGGCGAGTGCGGCCGCGGCCGCGGGGGCAGCGGCAGCGAGGCTGTGGTCAGCGAGGGCGGCAGCGAGGGCGGCGGGCGGCGGCGCCGCGCCAGCACCCGGGGGCTGTGGGGGCTGCGGCGGGGGCGCCGCCGCCGGGGGGGTCGGGGGCGGGGACAGGTGGAGTTGGCCCCAGCCTACGTGGAGGGGGCACTTGTTGCCGGCTCGGTGGCGCTCCGTGGTGCTCCCGGGCGCTGGGCCTGCGCCGCGCTGCGCCGCGCTCCCTGAGGCCGGCCCGCGGTCGGCGCCGGCTGGTGGTGATGGTGGTGGTGGAGGAGGTGGTGCAGGCGGTGATGGTGGTGGACTCGACGACGCTGCCGGCGAGGGGCCGTTGCGCGCCTTGGAGCTTTGGAGCCGCGGGCCTTCGGAGGAGGTTGGCTGCGGGCCGCACGAGCCATGGCGCCCCGGGCGGCGTGCGGCCGGCTCCTGGCCCGCCGGGGGGCCCCGGGGGGTGCGCAGGCCGCCTGGGCGGCCGCCGGCGGGGGGGAGGGGCGCGCCGGCCCGGATTGGCCGGGCGGGGCGGCCTGCGGGGGGGCCCCGGGGCCCGGGGCCCGGACCCGAGCGTGGGGGGCGCCCGCGGGCCGCGGCCGTTTGGCGGGACTTGGGGGCGGGGGGGGGGGGCGGGCCTAGGCCTTGTGCTCAGCGGCGGCCTCGGGGCGCCGGCGGGAGAGGACGAGGAAGAGCACGCGGCCAAGAGGGGGCTCCTGCGGGGAGGCGGGCCCGGGCCCTGCCCGGCCCGTTTAATGAGACTTAGCTACCTAGGAATGCTCATGTGGAATATGTGCTTGTTCTAAGTGCAATCCTTGGAATATCTGGGCTTCATACATAATACCACTTCTAGATTTATAGAGCACGCTCGCAGTTTGCAAGGTCACTGAGGTGGGCGCCGCTGTTATCCGCATTTTACAGATAAAGGAAGTAAGGCAGGTTAAGACCCTATAGCACACTATATAATAATAATAATAATAAAAATAATAATAAGTGCTATGTAACCTGAATATAATTATAGATATAAGCATTAGAATATCTGGGTTTCATAGATAATACTACTTCTAGATTTATACAGCACGCTCGCAGTTTGCAAAGTCACTGAGGTGGGCGCCCTTATAATCATATCTTACAGACAAGGAAAGTAAGGCAGGTTAAGACCCTACAGCACACTATATAATAATAATAATAACAATAATAACAATAATAATAATAATAAGTGCTATGTATCCTGAATATAATTATAGATATAAGCATTAGAATATCTGGGCTTCATAGATAATACTACTTCTAGATTTATACAGCACGCTCGCAGTTTGCAAAGTCACTGAGGTGGGCGCCCTTATAATCATATCTTACAGACAAGGAAAATAAGGCAGGTTAAGACCCTACAGCAGACTATATACTACTACTACTACTACTATTAATAATAATAATAATAATAAATGCTATATATCCTGAATGTAATTATATATGACAGTTAATATTTATATACAACTTTTAAATTTTGCAAAGTCAGTGAAGTGGCTGCTGCTATTCATATTTTAGGAGTAAAGAAAGTAAGGCACATTAAGTGACTTGAGTTCATAGGAAGCCGGGATTGTTTGAAGTACAGACCCTACAGCAGACTATATAATAATGATGATGATGATAATGATAATAATAATAATAATAAATGCTATATATTTTGAATATAATTATATATAATACTTAGTGAATTGGGTGCTGTTATCTGCATTTTGCAAATAAGGAAAGTTAAGGCAGATTAAGTAACTTGAGTTCATAGGAAGCTGGGAATGGTTGAAGTAGAAACCAGCAGACTGACTCTCTCCTCTCTCTCTCTCTCTCTCTCTCTCTCTCTCTCTCTCTCTCTCCATATATATATATATTATATATGCTATAGATCTTGAATATAATTTCACATATATGTATATATATATATATATATATATATATATATAAAATGGTAAATGAATTGGGTGCTGTTATTATCTGCGTTTCACAAATAAGCAAAGTAAGGCGGATTATGTAACTTGACTTCATAGGAAGCCTGAAGTGCTTGAAGTAAAGATCCTGCAATAGACTATATAATAATAATATACATATATAAATAAAATACTTACATGTAATATAGATACTTAGTATATGTATAATACTTACATGGAATATATATATATACTTAATATGTGTAATACTTGTTTATATAGCACTTTTTTGCAAAGCCTGTGGATGGGTGCTGTTGTTATCCCCATTTTACAAATGGGGAAAGTAAGGTGGATTAATTTGAAATTATAGTAAACTGGAAATGCTTGATCGAAAGGCTCTTCAACAGGCTATCAGTTTTGCAAAGCCTGTGAGGTGGGGCTTGGGAAATAGAGAAATACAAGTAAATAAATGTAAAGGGGATGGAGAAGAAAGTACTCATAGCAAATGGGATGAGGAAAGATATTTTAGAGCCATTTTTCATTCTTAAGCATTTACACCTTCAGAAGTTAACAAATGAAAAAAAAATTAACAAATGTTACAAATTGGGACTTGATTTATTGTTTTGTTGGTTTTTTCTAGGGTCCCCATGGAGAAAATGTTAACAATGAAGATAAAACATAAAACTGTGTCCCAAGGACATTAAAATTTTTTTCCAGTACATCACCAGCAGTTTATGCAAGGGCAAAGAATAGGAAATGAATGGAGTTTTGGAAACAAGCCGGTTTATGTTTGTTTATGTTCATGATAGCCTTTAAAATGGACAAAAACAGCTAGAGTCCCTCTAAACAGTCATTGCCTACAGAAATGATAGAGGATTAAAGAGGAAAAGAAGCTATTCATCTTAAAACACAGATCCTCAGCACAGGAATCCCTTATTCAACTCCAATAGTTTTCTTTTGCCTTCTGCATAGACTACTTGATTTAGGTGTCCAGATTGGGTAGGGCCTTAGGAACTATCTTCATTAGACATTAGCCATCTCCTGCACTAGTCATCCAGCATGCCTTCAATCTACTCCTTGCCTCCACTTCATAGAGCACCTCTCTTTCTTGGAAATACAGTTGAAGTACAACCTTCTATATGGAGTCTTTCCCAGTTATTTTCTTTGCCAATGTCCTTCATTACAAACTACCTTTATTTGATTATATATTTACATATATGTGTGTGTACGTATGTATGTACAAAGATGTATATATAAGACAGCTAGGTACTGCAGGTGATGGAGCACCAGCCCTGAAGTCAAGGATTTGGGAAGACCTGAGTTCTTATCCGTCTTCAGACACTTAACATTCACTAGCTGTGTGATCTTAAGCTAATCATCTAAACCAGATTGCCTCACATCTAGGGCCATCTCCAGTCATCCTGATTGATATCTGGCCTCTGAGCCCAGATGACCCTGGTAGGATAAAGTGAGGCTAGTGACTTAGCCAGTTCACTTACCATGGCATCACCTCCCTGATGTCATGGTCTTCTTTGAGAAGGAAGGACAAATAACAACAATAATATGTACATTTACATTTATTTAAAGTGTACATATATTTCCATATGCACATGTCCTTTTTTTAGTACACTCACAATTTTAAAAAAATCTTGAGAATAGATTGTTTCATTCTTTGTGCTCGTATCTGACTGTGCCTAGTTCAGGTCCTTACGCATAGGAGCATAATAAATCTTTGTTTATTCATTCATAAATGAGAAACGTTAATTTATTAATTCACAATCTTTGTATAACTCTGATAAGTTTTTAAAAAGAACTGAATCACATCCAGAAAGACAAAAAATAGACTTTTTCATAGAGTTTCCAAAAACACGTATCAAAATATGTGTTAACTGCATTCTTTGTGGTAGAGAAAAAAAGTTGAAAAGAAAAAGAAACAATTGTTCATCAATTAGGGAATGACTGAAAATAACTTGGTCATAGAATATAATGGAATATTTCTGAGTGGTAAGAATGGAGGATGTGTGGAATTCATTTAGGAAGATTTGTATGAACCGATGCAGAATGAACAATACCAAAATAAACAAAAAACAATGATATAATAACCACAGCAATGTAAATGAAAAGACCAATAAAAGGAACTTGAATTCTGAGTAATCAAAGTACAAGAGAAGATCTTGGGTAGCAGATAATGAAATAATACCTCTTCTCTCAAGGCAACAAAAAGAAAAAATGAGAAACCACTAGGACCAAATAATGTATACACATATCAGGTACACCACTGTATCAGATGCTTTTGCTTTAATTATTTTGTGACATGGTCACATTTCAATTTTGAAGGAAGAATTGATAAATAACTTCTGAAGACAAAAGACAAAACTTTTTAAAAAAACTACTTTTGACAGGAAATGACTGGGTATAGACATTGGTCCCCGAATTTGTTTAGTCTGTGTAGCCAGCTCAGTGCTCAGATTAAAGGAAGTACCCTGTTAGAAAGCATAAAGACATAGGATCATCGATTTTGATTTTGCAGAGACATCTAGTCTAATTCTCCTTTTTTAATTGATAATTGAGCCCCATTTTTTAAGATAGTTTATATGATGATAGAAGCCCCAGTTTAACCGGCTTAATTGCAACTGTAGATAACTTTAAAAATATGGTAAAGAAATAAAAGTTAAAATGATATTTTTAAAAGTAGCACCTGTTGACATGCCCTAATTTTTGCAGGACAAGTCCCCCAGAGTAGAAATACTCTTGGTTCAAGGTCCTAAGAGAGACTGTATTCCCCTATTCCCATAAATCACAAGTTCATAAGGTAAACACCAATGAGCCGACCTTGGCCAGAGAACACAATCTAAATGGAAGGCATTCAGTGAAATAGCAACAAAACATTCCCTGCTAAACCTGAGGAGCTTTTTGCCAGACCTCCAGAAGAAAACTGGACATGTGTGCATAGGAAATACTCATAGAGACCCAGATACAAGGAACATGTGTGGCCAGGGTGTAAACATGGAGAGATTCACATTTATGACCAGGACTTATGCATGAAGAGCTAACTCTTGTCTCTGATGTGGTAAAGTTATTGATGTCTTTCTAGTGATATCGTCCTGCTATTCCCACCAGGCCTTCTTTTCTACTGGGTTTATTGTTTCCCCCCACTGCGACTCAGCTGTACAGAACTGCCAGATGCTGCTTATGGGCTTGGCTTGAAACTCCTTGACTGGATGAATAATCTTCCCTGATGGACATTGTTCTGCTGGACACATCTCTGTGGAGCTTCTTTCTGCTCCAGGTTCTGCCTCATTTGAAATGCTTTCTGGTTATAGCTCTTGTAGTAGACAGGAACTTTTTTTCTTGGATCAGTAAAAAAGCCTTCTCTTGGCTACTTCTGTCTTTTTCTCTTCTGAATCTTAGTGAAACCCTAACACCAACCTCTTTAAAGAAAAAAAAGGATCCTTCTAGCTGGCTAATGCTTTCCATTAGAATTCATCTTTTCTTGGTAACTTGTTTTTTTTTTTCCCTATATGGGCTTGGTTCCTCCATCAGAGACTTCATTCTCACTAATGGTGAACATTTCACATACCTCTTTAAAATCTGAAGACCAGACTTTAATGTATGTAATGGTTATCTGCCCAGACAGCTATTTGGCCTAGTGAATTAGAACCCTGGACCTAAAGACATACCTGAGTTCAAATACCGCTTCAGACACTTACTAGCTAAGGAGTCCAGAATGAATTACTTAATCTGTCTCAGTTTCCTCATTTGTAAAATGAAGGTAATAACTTCTACTCCCCAGGGTTGTTTGTGAGGATAAAATGAGAAAATCTTTGTAAAGTATGATATAAACAGTAGCTGTTATTATTAATGATCAAATTGCTCGAGGATTTGAGCTTCCCAGTTTTTCAGTCTGATTTTTTTTCAGTTTTCCCCTGTAAATGAATAGGAAAGATAAAAGGCACAAAGACAAAATTAAATTCAGAAGTCATTGTCTCTTCGACCATTTAGCTGTATTCTTGGATATTCTATATGCGTATACAGCTAACTAAAACCTAAGGGAAGCATTGAGCCATACCTTAACATCATAAAATTACTGATTTAAAGCAGGAAGACTGAAGAGAGAAACCACCTGAACTAGCAAGTAGTCAATCTCTTTGCTAACAGTCAAAAGTTACACTGGTTTAGAGTTAAAGCTCATTTGCAAAACATAAGGTAGGATGATTGAAGATCATTAAGCTTAATCATCTCACAGATGATAGATGAGGGAAATACATTTAAGAGGCAAGGGAAGTTAGTTTATAAAAAAGCAAATGCAAGGTTAAGTGATTTATTAAAAGGTCACAACTGATATACATCACAATTCGATTGAACTTTGGTTTTCCAGAATTCAAGGCCACCATATTAGCAGTCCTCACAATAGAGAGAGCTCCAGAATTGTTCAAGAGGTCTGAGAAGTCACAATTCTTCATAATAATACGAAGACATTATTTATCTATTAAAATGCCCCTCCCTGGATTCATATATTTCAACCAAAACAATTTATCATAGGTTGAATGCAAAAAATACCTGTGAAAATACAGCTTCTATTCTTCTCACTACTATTTTGGTTTTGGAGAATGTTCTTTTTAGGGGCAAAGCCAAGAGTGTGAAAAAAAGGGAAGAACATACCTGAACTCTCCCAAATTTCCCTCCAAACAACTTTAAGTAACAACTCAAAATGAATTCTGGAGTTGCAGAAGCCACAAAAAAATGGGGTGAAAGTTTTCTAGAGCAAGACACCTTAGAAGATCAGCAAGAGAGGTCTGTGGCAATAGGGTGAGACTGTAATACAATCCAGTGTAAGCTGTACCAGGGCAGACTGTGTCCCAGTACACCCACAACCGACTTTTGTGGTATTTGAATCAGCAACTGAAGGAGCTTCCAGACTTGGAAACCACAAGCAGTAAGAGGATCAGACAGCTTGTCGGAAGATTATAGGAATCCCTTTGCTGTCACTGAGTGTAACACTCCATTGGATTATTCATACATGGATCCAAGTCAGAGTCCTGAGTGCCAGTCCCAGTGTGAGAAGGAGCACTAGTATACCAAAGCCTGGGGTCACTCTGACCACAGTTCTGACTACAAAAGCAGTGACCACATGTCTCTGAAGCTCATACAACCTTAGAAGAATTGAAAACTTATGGACCCCTAGAACTAGCTCAGAGACCAATAGTAGGAAAACCCTGACACTTTGTAAAGTGTTCTTTATACTCCAGGAGCAGAGCCTTACTTTAATACAGAGTGAAAAATCAAGAAAAAGGCTAGAAAAAGCAGCAAACAAAAAAAAGAACCTGACTGTAGAAACTTATTATGGTAACAGGGAAGATCAAAACACAAACTCAAAAAAAAGATGCTGTCAAAACTGCTACATCCAAGCTTTAAAGGAAAAAGGTGAGTTGGTCTCAGACCCCAAAAGAATTCCTGGAAGTTAAATTTTTTTTTTCTAAAGAGGCAGAGGAAAATTTGAGGAAAAAAAGTGATTCAGGAAAATCATGAAAAAAGTCAATAACTTGTTAAAGAGGTACAAAAAAGATTAAAGAAAAGAATAATGGTAAAGGAGGCACAAAAATCCACTGAAGAGTAGAACTCTTTAAAAAGCAAAATTGACCAAATGGAAAAGGAGGTACAAAAGCTAACTGAAGAAAATAATTTCTTAAAAATTACAGTTGGGCAAATGGAAACTGTTCTTGATGACTTCATTTGAGATCAAGAAAAAAATAAAATTGAAAAATAGAAGAAAATGTGGAATATTTTATTGGAAAAGACTTAGAAAATAGATTTAAGAGGTTTTTTTTAGCATTATCATACTACCTGAAAGCTATGATCAGTAAGAGTCTAGACATCATCTTCAAAAAATTATGAAGAAAAACTATGATGACATTAAAACCAAGAGAGTAAAATAGAAATGGAAAAAATCCACGATTACCTCCTGAAAGAGATTGTAAAATTAAGATCCTCAAGATCCTCAAATTCTAGCAATCGCAGGGGAAGCAGCCAGAAAGATGATTCAAATAATATGGAGCTACAGTCAAGACAAGATTCAGCAGCTTCTCTATTAATGGATCAGAAGGCTTGAAATGTGATATTCCAGAGGAAAAGGAGCAGGATACCAAAAAAGAATCAGTTTACCAGCAAAACTATAATCCTTTAGGATTATATGGAAAAAATGGAAATGGAAATGGAAAAAAGCTAAGAACCATTTCCCAATTGATAGTCAATGATAAGAAAAGATAGTTTTTAAACAAAGTAAAGCTATCTATAGTTATATGAAAAAATGCTCTAAATCACTATTGATTGGAGAAATGAAAACAATTCTGAGTTACTATCCCATATTTGTTAGATTGGCTAATATGACAGAAAAGGAAAATGATGAAAACTGGAGATGTGAGAACCTTGAAACACAAATGCATTATTATGTAAACTGATTCAGTTGTTCTGGAGAATAATTTTGAATTATGCTCAAAGCACTAAAAATCCATGCCTACTCTTTGATCCAGAAATGCTTCTATTAGATTTGTATCCCAAAGAAATAAAAAACAAGAAGGGAATGGACCTTTATGTATGGAAAAGTTTATGGAAACTTTTAGTTTAGCAAAGAATTGCAAATTGAGGGTATGCCCATCAATTGGGGAAGAGCTGAACATACTGTGGTATATGATTGTGGTGGAATACAATTATACTATAAAAGATGATAAGCAGTATGCTCCCAGAAAAAACATAGAAAATGAGAACATTGTACACAGTAATAACAATATTGTACAATGATCAACCATGAATGACTTAGGTACTCTTAGCAACAAAATGATCAAGACAATTCTGAAGGCTTATGAGGAAAAAATGTAATTCACCTCCAGAGAAAGATTGAAACATACTTTTTTGATTGTTTTTCATAATATGATTAATATAGAAATGTTTTTTCATGACTGCACATGTATAACCTATATCTAGTGCTTGCCTTTTCATTAAATGGTGAGGGAAGGAACTAAGAAATCTGGAACTCAAAATTTTAAAGAACAAATATTAAAATTGTTTTTATGTGTAATTTGGGGATATTTAAAAGTAGATGTTTTCATAAAAATCTTAGCTTTTTTGAACTCCTTTGTGTTTATTATTGTTATTTAATAAATTTAAAAAATTTAATCTCATTTCTAACATGGTAAATATTGATGTAAGTGTTGAAATTTTTTGAGGTCTTCAATTTTTAAGTCCTGAGATCAAAAAGTTTAATAACCTCTGAACTAAACTATACAGTGGTCATATGCTATGTAAGGCAGTGATAACCGTTAAATTACCCCTAGCTTATTTTGTGACGCATGAATAATTCTCAAATCAATCTGTGAAGCTTTCGATTATCAACCTAACAAGATTTTAGGACTAACAACTCAACTTTGATCTAGAGTAAAAATACTCTTACCTGTTATAGTCAAAATGATAAGGTTTAACATTTAATTGTGTTAATGTATTAATTTTCTCTTCTCAACTAGAGTGCAAGGTACAATGAGGTACAAAACTATATCTAATCTTACTCTCACCAAAATTGCTTTAAGGCAAGAAGTGCTCCCTCTACTAAAAAAAAAAATCCACTCATCTGACAGATATTTTTTGAACCTCTGCTATATATTAGGAGTGTTAGAGCAATGGTCATATAAGGAGATTAAAAAATGATAAAAATATATGGTTACAATTTCAACTGTTTAATGCAATCAATAAATCACATTTATTTTAGAAAAGAAGAGATGTTCCAGCCATTGCTCATTCAAGTGTCAGATCAGAAGTAAGGATACTTGATACACTCACTGGTCCCTGAGCAGGTGACTGCCATCTTGTGGTAAAGTGATTTAGGGAGTTTGGACTGCATTCCTAATAGTCCCCAAAGTCTGTGGACTCAGACTGGAACTCTTTCCCAGATATTTACTGTGGTAGTAAAATATTTGTAGGTAGGTTTCCAATTACAGGAGTAGTCATTCCTTTCATATTTCATTTTTCAATTTTACATATCCTGACAAGAACATTACCATATGATTTTAAAAGCCATTTCAGTACAATATTTTTATTGTAAAAAATTCTCACAAATAATATGTAAAGTAAAAACCCAGGCAATTACACCAAAGCAATAGTTTAGGGAAAGCATGCTACTCAATTTTTTTCAATGCATAATTTCCTTAAATTCAAAGAAAATCAATTTGAATACAGAAATGTCCAAAAGGGGAAAAGGTTGCCCTGAAAACAAGTGACATTTCTGTTTCTGGCAATCTTCAAGTGAAGGGAAACCATTTATTGAGTGTGCTGGAGAAGATATTCCTGAATCAATCTTTTATAAATGTGATTTTGTTATTTATCATTACTATTTTATGTTTTTGTTTTGGGAGTTGGTTTTTACAAGGCAATGGGGTTAAGTGATTTGCCTAAGGTCACACAATTAGGTAAATATTATGTGTTTGAGGTCAAATTTGAACTCAGATCCTTGACTCCAGGACCTGTGCTTTATCCACTGCGACACCTAGCTTCCCCCTTTCAATTTCTTTTAACTAATTAAAACCAACAAGCTTTTCTAAAGGATATGTACTTCAAAGGTATATCAATAACAAGAATAAACGTTTCCTCACACTACTTTGGGGACACGTTATGCTTTCCCTACCTCAGTCTCTGAGAAGAAGGTTTATTCTTTTTTAAAAATTTATTTAATTTATTTAGACATTAAAACATTCTTGTAAGAGTAAACATAATCCCCCCTCCCCCCACAAAAATATAAAATCTCGTGGGGGACAAAGTGAAAGAAAAAGTGCTTCAGTGTGTGTTCTGATATCAGCTCTATCTCTGGGCTGGATCACATTCTTTATCATAAGTCTATCATAGAACTCGATCTGTTCCTCCCCACTACCATTTATTATATTTTGTCTCTCCTTTCACTCAGTCCATCTTCAAAAATATGGTATGAGAGCAGCTGAGTGGCACAGCAGACAGAGCACCACCCCTGGGGCCAAGCAGCCCTAAGCCTACAATCCCACCCCAGAGACCCAGCTACTACCCAGCCCCATGGTCCCAGACAGCCTACCCAATCCCGCCACCTTGCAAAAATAAAAAAAGAAACTTCGTTAGATATGACTATCCTCTCCCATTATCCCCCCTTCCCTCCTGACCCTTTCTCCCATCCCCTTTCTCTCCTTTTTCTTCTAGCTTTCTATACCCTATTCAGTATGTATGCTGTTTCTTCTCTGAGACATTTCTGATGAGAATGAAGGTTCTCTCATTCTCCCCTCACCTTCCCCCTTTCCACACCATTGAAAAAGCTATTTCTTGACTCTTTTATATGAAATATCTTAGCATATTCTACCTCTCATTTCTCTCACTCCCAGTACATTTCCCTTTCACTCACTGACTCCATTTTTATCGACTGTCTCCTGTGTCTCAACTATAAAAACTCCTTCTACCTGTTCTAATAAATGAGAAGGCTCATATGAGTATTATCAGTATAATCTTTCCATGCAGGAATACATGCAGTTCATCATCATTAAGTCCCTCATAATTTACCCTTCTTGTCTACTCTATGCTTCACCTGAGTCCTGTACTTGAAGGTCAAACGTTCTGTTCAGCTCTGGTCATTTCAACAGGAACATTTAAAATTCCCGTTTCACTGAAAATCCATCTTTTCCTCTGGAAGAAGATGTTCAATTTTGCTCAGTAGTTGATTCTCAGTTGCATTCCAAGCTCTTTTGTCTTCCAGAATATTATATTCCAAGCCCAACAAACCCCTAATGTGAATGCTGCTAAGTCCTGGGTAGCTCCGTGATATTTGAATTGTGTCTTTCTGGCTGCTTGTTAATATTTTATCTTTGACTTGGGAGTTCTGGAACTTGGCTATAATATTCCTAGAGTTGGTATTTTTTTAATCTCTTTCAGGAGGAGATTGGTGTATCCTCTCAATTTCTATTTTACCCTCTTCTTCTAAGATATCGGCAATTTTCCTGTAGAAATTTTTTTAAAATGAAGTCAAGCCTTTTTTTTCCCTGATCATGACTTTCAGGTAGCCCAACAATTTTTAAATTGTTTCTTCTTGATCTGTTTTTTCCAGATTGGTTTTTTTTCAATGTTGTATTTCACAATTTTTTCAAGTTTTTCATTATTTTGGTGTTGAATTATTGTATCTTGGTTCCTTGCAAAGTCATCGGCTTCCTTTAGCTCTATGCTATATTTGAAGGATTTGTTTTCCTCAGAGAGCTTTCTTATCTCCTTTTCTATTTTGCCAATTCTGCTTTTTAAGGCATTCTTCTCCTCATTAACTTTTTGAACTGTTTTATCCCTTTGACCTAAACTGGTTTTTAACATGTTTTTTTTTCATCATTTTTTTTGATCTCCTTGACTAAGCTGCTGACTTAATTTTCATATTTCATGTTTCATGTTTCACTTCTTTTCCCAATTTTTCTTCTACCTCCCTCACTTGATTTTAAAAATCTTTTTTTGAGCTCTGTCATAGTCTGAATCCAACTTCTATATTTGTTGGAGTCTTTAGATGCAGAAGCTTATACTTTCTCATCTTCAGAGTGTGTATTTTGTTCCTCCATGTGACCAAAGTAATTGTGTATGATCAGGTTCTTTTTTATGTTTACTCATTTCCCCAGCCTATGCCTGGTTTTGGGGTACTTCCTGAGCTTTTGAGTATTATTGGGACACCCCATAGTTCCTCAGTTCCTTCAAGGTCTTATGGGAGACTCTGACTGCTCTCCTGGTCTGTGAATGACTACAAGCACACACCTCTGCCCCAAGGCTGTGAGGAGTGTTCCTGCTTTATGGGGGCTCAGACAGCAACCAGCGTCTGAATATGGTCTAAGTCCCAGAGTACTGACTCAGGGACAGAGGAGAGACCTCATCAGTCTCCACCCACTCCCTTACCTTCCATGGGATGAGCACTCTGGAGGCAGCTGCCAGGTAGTTCCCTGCTGGGTAGCCCTACAGGTCTACTTATGTTTCCTGGGCTGCGCTAAGGGCTGCAGCTGCACTGACAAGGGCCACACTGCTCTGGGGTTTGCACTTGCTCTGTCAGAGTTCTCCCTGCTGATCTTCCAAACTGTACTTGGTGCTCTCTCTGGGGTGGCAGGAGAGGAAACTGCTTCTGCTGCCAGGAGCTGGAGCTAAAATAATTTGGAGAGGGCTCCTAAGAAAGTGTGTTCTGCTGCCATCTTGGCTCTGCCCCAGAATGCTTACTCTTAGTACTGCTTCCAGATAGCATCAGCCTCTCCTGTTCATATTCTTTGACCATTTATCAACTGGGGAATAGCTTGTTATTATACATTTACTTCCCTTTTCCTTTTTGTTTATGATGTCACTCTTTGTGTTGAAGTCATATTTTCATTTGGAATTAATTTTGTTTTCTAGCATAAAATACTGGAATGTACTAGAAAAAAAGACTATTTCTTAGTTTTCCCAATAATTTTTGTAGAATAGTGCAATAGTCCTTGGTTTTATGAAAAACTATATTACAATGTTTGTTTCTGTGTGTATAATGTATTCCAATGATCAAATCTATATTGTAAACAGTACAAAATTATTTTTGTTTACTGCTTTGTAGTATAGCTTAATATCTGATGTAGATATGCCCCTTCTTTTCTATTTCCTCTCATCCTTTTTCTTAAGATTCTTGACCTTTCATTCCTCTAAAATAATTTCACTATTATTTGTTCTGGTTCTCATAAGGCAGAGGGACAATGGTATGAAAAAAATGATAACACCAAACAGTAATGGTAGCTAACAAAATTTTTTTGCTACTCAAAACGGGAGAGAAGAGATGTCACAGGGAACCAGCTTCCATTGTCCTTAATCATTGGGCAATAAACAGTGTGATAGCTTTGAAAAGTTATTCTCGCTTTGGTTGAGGGCCCAAAGGCTCTCAAGCAAGGGTGTGCTGGAACCAAAACATCTTGGTTCATAAGAGATGATTGTTAATTTTCAGTGAAGATTTATCTCTCAGAAATCAGCCAGTGCTCCAAATCATGAATTGATTTGTTTTGTTGATTATCTAGCTCAAGAGTCAACAAGCTATGACCCAAGGACCAAGTCCAGGCAGCTACCTGTTTCATTTTATTTAAAAATATAAAGATCATTCTTAATTTGCAGTCATACAAAAACATGCTATGGGCTGGATTTGACTTTTAGGTCCTAGTTTTCTGACCCATGGTTAAGATTTAAGAAAACAATAGAGAAAATGTTCATGCAAATTGAACATAAAAGAATGTTACCCATTTGGGGAGAACAAGTTACTAAACATTTACCATTACACCACTGTCATCAGGGCTTAGATTTTTATTATCTAGAGAGTTTTAAACAAAAGTCAAAGTGGTACTAAAAAGACTACTCTATCAGCCATGGACGAAGATATTGGACAATCTGGACAAGTGAAATGATAGTATTTTTCTAAATACATAATAAGGAAAAATAATGACTCAAGGAACTTGAATCTGTGTCATATAAACAAGAAGCTAGGAGAGGAGGGCTGACCATGACATGGCCTATCTCTAAATTTATTTGCTAACTGAAGTATACTTTTGTATATTGAGGTAATGAGAGCATACCAGTCAAATTAATTTTCAATAGATCATGCTCCATAAACTAACTCTTCGTCAATTCCAAATAGCACTTAAAAAGGATATTTATTTAGGTGGTATTGTCATTTATATTTTGTTGGCAAGTCCTACCCTTGAACAGTTAAAGTTAACCCAATTATTTAGATATGTATTTGTATAAAAATGTTTTTTTAATTTTGTTTATATAGTTCCTCAGTGTGTCTAGGTAATGAGACTTCAAAATATTATGTATATAATGTAGTTAACTTCGTAGTTAATAGAGTTTTATGGAGTCTGTCCCTTTTTTACTGAAGGTTTTTTTGGGGGAGCAAGGTAATGTGCAGAAGTACTATATGTGATACTTTATATTAATTTATTTTTTATTCTGCAACTTTGCTGACCCTATTTTCTGTTTGGTCCATTTTAATGTTGGGGAGTTCAATTTCTAAGTAAGGTTTGTTACCATCTGTTCAAAAGTATTAATTCTCCTTGCTATTCTTTCTTCTCTATCTTCGTGTCTTTTGTTTCAATTATTGAAGATATTTCTTTTTCTATTTTCATTTTGCCTTTTCCCCCCAATATAATATTCTTCTCTTGCTCCACAAATGCATCAAAAGGAACAATGATTAAGACCTATAATAAAAACAGAAAATCTATAAATTTGGGTTTGTGCTTTGAGCATCACTTTACCATTAGTGTCTTTTTTTTTTTTTTACTTATTTTTTACTGGTTTACTTTGTGTTAAGGATGGGTTTTGCACACTTCTGTAAGCAGTTTAAGGAACCTGTCTGGTCCTGGTTGTGTTCTCTTGGTCCTGCCTCTATATTCTCTGATTATTGAGTGCTGTGTTTCTCAGAGATCATAAGAGTGGCTCAAGTTTAGGAGGTTAAAATTTTCAGTCTTCCCTGAATAGTTTGATCAATTATATGTCTGAGTTTTAAAGATACTAGACTTCAGTTGGGTCTGAATAATACAACTGAAAACTTGCCCCTGGGTGTCCAGTAGACAGCTCTCTGAAAGACTGAATGATCCCAGTGATAGAGGTCTTGGTCATTCCCTGGTCTGTGTCACCAGCCCTGGTTATTTACCCAGAGTTATTGCCATGCTAAGAATTAGAATGATAGGGCTAGCTACAGAATTTATAGCCCTGCTTTGTGGCTACAGATTGAATATCAGTTATTGCTCAGAGATTAGATGTCGAAAGGTGGTGAGTAAACTATGCTCCATAATTCTTGTTCTGGTCTTGATTTTGGGTCCAATTCATGATCTTGGGTTGGACAGAAGACCCACTGTGGTTTTCCTTAGACTCCCATATCATTTCTTAGTCTGTTACTCTTTTTGGACCATTGTTGGAATAGTTGTGGGAAACAGCTGTTTTTGCTGATCTTCACATTCTTAAATGTTCTTTAGGACTGAGTCTTTCAATGTCATCTGGACCTGAAATTCAGGAACTATACATGGGCTCAGTCCTACTTTGATCAGCACAGTAGCTTTGACCTGCTCTGTTTCTGACCAGGGATAGGCTCACTTTTCTTAGGCAACCTGGTAGGCCATCACTCCACAGCGATCACTGTATAATGTCAAACTTAATATAGACACAAAACTGACTCAATCCATTGAAGTCCAAATTTATGGTGCTCTAGCTTTGGCTCTCCAGTTTAGAGATTGTAGGAACATAACATCATGGCCAGTCAGCCTTGTAAATTTTAAGCTGTGGTTCAGAAATCTAAACCTAACTTTCAGACATGATTTTAGCTAGCTGATTAATTGCTAGATAATTTTTTTCTTCTACAACCATTATCTTCAAAGGGCAGCAGTAAAGTAGAATATCACCTGTACCAAAATGAATTCTTAACCAAGAACATAATTTGTGCCAATGTATATCAGGAGAAATAAAGAATAATCATTTATTTTGATCATTTTGGGAGGTTTTATTTTCTGTTTTGTCCTGGAAACATGCCCTGGGAAACTATCATTGTTATCAAGTCAGTGACTGATACTGGACTCAAAGTAGGGATCAATTACCATTTTCTTTTTTCTCTGAAACATATTTCATAATTTTTAAACTGATAGTTTCTGTGACTATACTTTATAATTCCTCAGGGGAATCTAATCAGAACATCTAACTTCTTTCTCTTAATGAATAGTCTCAATTTTTTAAACCTATAAGTGCATTTAGCTCTTTCACTTTTGGAAAAATTCATGTTTTTGTCTCCAAGTACAAAGTTTTCCTTTTTTTTCCTCTTTGGTGTTACATTTTTCTACCCTTGAACTTATTAGAAAAGGCTAAATTTCCCTTATGCCAAATCAGATCTTGTTTTTCCCCATTGCTTCATTTGTTTTTTTTTTCAAAAAGGACTTTTAATTGACTCCGATAACTGGATTGTAGCAAGGCATTCCTTGAGTCACTAACTCTTCTCTTGTAGAAGGTAGAACACTCTTCACCTTAGAAGATGTAGAAATTACTTGACTAAGGCAGAAATACAAATACACTCAATGAAAGTCATTACAAATACACAAATGAAAGTCATTACACTACATACTGGCTGAGAGTCTCAGTGTTATGTTTTTTTAAACACTATAGTATTCACATTTCATTTTTTTAATTAATTATTTTCACTTGTTTTTTTTCACTTTGAGGCAATTTGACAATCTTAGGCAATTTGATTAACCCTCTCATCAATTTTAGAGACATTCTGATTTGTTCTTTTATTCATCCAATCCTCTTACTTTACCAATTTTATTTACAAACTAAACCAATTTATCTTATGTTTTCTTATTTAACTTTCTTTTCCAACTATCTTCTCCTTTTCTTTCTTCTTGAGTTCTTCTCTTTTATAAATTACTCTTTAATCCTTTTTTTTTTTGCCCCATATAGTCCTCTGTCATTAAAGTCTAAAGTCAGAAGCAGAGCAGTAACCTGGAAATTGATATCCTCTGGATTTTTCCCCAAAATTCAACTTAATGATCTAGTCAAAAGCCTAAATTCTTCCATCTGCAAAGAGTGAGTGTTTTGTCTCTTCCCTCCCAATTCTAATTCCTTCAATTACTCTAATTGCTGATGCTAACATTTCTAATATGATATTGAATAGTAGTGGTGATAATGGACATCCTTGTTTCATCCCTGATCTTATTGGGAATGCCTCTAACCTCTCCCCATTGAATATAATGTTTGTTGATGTTTTCAGATAGATACTGGCTATTATTCTAAGGAACAGTCCATTTATTCCTACACTCTGTAGTGTATTTAGTAGGAATGGGTGCTGTATTTTGTCAAAAGCTTTTTCAGCATCTATTGATATGATCATATAATTTCTGATAGTTTAATCAATTATATTGACAACCTAACAGTTTTCCTAATATTGAACCAACCCTACATTTCTGGGATGAATCCTACTTGGTCAAAATGTATTATCCTAGTGATAACTTGTTGTAATCATTTTGCTAAGATTTTATTTAAGATTTTTGCATCTATATTCATCAGGGAGATAGGTCTATAATTTTCTTTCTCTGTTTTAACTCTTCCTGGTTTAGGTATCAGCAAAATATTGGTTTCATAGAAAGTGTTAGGCAGAGTTCCATCTTCCCCCATTTTTCCAAAGAGTTTATATAAAATTGGAACCAATTATTCCTTAAATGTTTGGTAGAATTCACTTGTGAATCCATCAGGCCCTGGAGATTTTATCTTAGGGAGTTCAATGATGGCTTGTTGAATTTCTTTTCCTGAGATAGAGTTGTTTAGGTATTTAATCTCCTCTTCATTTAACCTGGGCAACTTATATTTTTGTAAATATTCATCCATTTCACTTAGATTATCAAATTTATTGGCATAGAGTTGGGCAAAATAATTTCAAATTATTACTTTAATTTCCTCTTCATTGGTGATGAGTTCACCTTTTTCATTTATGATACTAGCAATTTGGTTTTCTTCTTTTTTTAAATTAAATTGACCAGAGGTTGATCAATTTTATTGGTTTTCTTCATAAAACCAACTTTTGGTTTTATTTATTAATTCAATAATTTTTTGCATTCAATTTTATTAATTTTTCCTTTAATTTTTAGAATTTCTAATTTAGTATTTAATTGGGGATTTTTAATTTGTTCTTTCCCTAATTCTTTTCCTGTATATTTAGTTCATTGATTTCCTCTTTCTCTAACTTATTCATGTAAGCATTTAAAGATATAATATATCTCCTGACAGCCACTTTGAGTGAATCCCATAGGTTTTGGTATGTTGTTTCATTATTGTCATTATCTAGGATAAAATAATTAATTCTTTCTCTGATTTGTTGTTTGATCCACTCATTCTTTAAAATGAGGTTATTCAGTTTCCAATTAGTTCTGGGTCTATATCTCCCTGGCTCAATATTGCATATGATTTTCATTTCATTGTGATCTGAAAAAGATGTATTCACTATCTCTGCCTATCTGCAGTTGATCATTAGGTTTTTATGCCCTAGTACATGGTCAATTTTTGTATAAGTGCCATATACTGCAGAGAAAAAGGTATATTCCTTTCCATCCCCATTCAATTTCCTCCATAAGTCTATCATATCAAGTTTTTCTAACAATTTGTTTACCTCCTTAATTTCTTTCTTGTTTATTTTGATTCAATTTATCTAGATCTGAGAGTGGGAGGTTGAGGTCTCCCGCTAGTAGAGTTTTGCTGTCTATGTCTTCCTGTAGTTCTTTCAGCTTCTCTAAGAATTTGTATGCTATCCCATTGGATGCATATATATATATATATATATATATATATATATATATATATATATATATTCAGTATTGAAATCACTTTATTGTTTATGGTACCTTTTAGGAGGATATAGTTTCCTTCCTTATCTCTTTTAATGCTAATTTTGCAGCTGCTTTGTCTGAGATAAGGATTGCTGCCCCTGCTTTTTTTCATTTCAGCTGAAGCAAAATGTATCTTGCTCCAGCCTTTAACCTTTACTCTATATGTATCTCTCTGTTTCAAATGAGTTTCTTGTAAGCAGCATATTGTAGGATTCTGGTTTTTATTCTACTCTGCTATTTGCTTATGTTTTAAGGGAGAGTTCTTCATCCCATTCATATTCAAAGTTATAATTGCTAATTTTTTATTGGCCTTGATGCTATCTTCCCTGTTTGTATTTTTCCCCTTTTAACTCCCTTTATCTGTATTCCCCAGTATTTTGTTTCTGAATACTACCCCCTTGAGTGTGTTTGCCCTCCTATATCCACCCCCTCCCCTTTCTTTCCTCTTTCCTTTTTTCCCTTTTCCCTTCCCTTCCTTCTGTTAGTTCCCCTTTTTTCTCCCCCTTCCTTTCTCTGTGCTCCTCTTCCCCCTTTCCCCCTTTAATAATTGAAAGGTAAAATGTTTTTAAGTTAAATGAGAGTGTGTGTGTAAGTTAACTTTAAGCCAAGCCTAATGAGAGGAATATTTTCTCCTCCCTCCTTCCCCTCTATTACCATAGGTGTTTTGAATCTCTTAATGTAATGAGATTTACCCCATTCAATCCCTTCCCTCCTCCCATCTCCTTCCTGTCCCTCTTTTTAAGGAGAAGGTGTTTTTAAATCATTCTTTCTGAATCATAGAAAATTCTGACTATCCATCACTTCTAGCTAATAGAGTTACAATTAGATATTCTATCTAATAGAGTTACAATTCTTGAGAGTTATTAGTCTTTCTCCCAAGTAGGCTTATAGCCAGTTTCATCCCATTGGATAGCAGTCTCATAAATAAGTCATGAGTACCCATCACTTCTGGCTAGGTATATTCTCTCTGTTAGAGTTACAATTCTCAAGAGTTATGAGAATCTTTTTCCCATGCTGGGAGACAGCCAGTTTCATCTTTTTAGACAGCAATTTTTTTTCTTTACCCCCCCTTTTAACCCTTTCATGTATCTTTTGAACCTCCTGTTTGATGTCCAAATTTTCTATTTTAGCTCTGGTCTTTTCTTCAGGAATTTTTGGAATTCTTCCATTATGTTAAGTGTTCATCTTTTTCCCTGAAAAAGAAGGCTCAGCTTTGCAGGATAGTGGATTCTTGGCTGCATTCCAAGCTCCCTTGCTCTTTGGAATATCTTGTTCTAGGCCCTTCGATCCCTTAATGTTGATGCAGCCAGGTCCTGCTTAATCCTTACTGTGGCTTCTTGGTATTTATCTTATTTCTTTCTGGATGCTTGTAGGATTTTCTCTTTTATCTGATAATTCTGGAATTTGGTCACAACATTCCTTGGTGTTTTCATTTTAGGATCTCTTTCCAGAAAGGGTCGATGTATTCTTTCAGTAACTACTTTGCCCTCTGATTCCATGATATCAGGGCAATTTTCCATCACTAGATACTATAATATTAAGTCCAGGCTTTTTTTTCTCTTTAATGTTTTCAGGAAGTTCAATAATTTTCAGGTTGCCCTTCCTTGATCTAGTCTCGACGTTGGTGGTTTTGCTGATGAGGTATTTTACATTTTCTTCTATTTTTTTCTAGTTTTTGGTTTTGTTTAACAGGCTCTTTCTACAGACTCCATTCTTTTTTTTTTAGGAAGGAGTTTTATTCATTTACCTTTTGCAACTCCTTTTCCAATTGATCAATTCTATTTTTGAAAGAACTTTCCATTTGACCAATTGAGGTTTTGAGAGAATTATTTTCTTTTTGCATTTGCCCAATTGAAGATCTGAGAGAATTATTCTCATTTTGTATTTGTCCAATTGATGATCTAAGAGAGTTATTCTCATTTTGTATTTGTCCAGTTGATTTGAGAGAATTATTCTTATTTTGTCTTTGTCCAATTGTATTTTCCAATGATTTGTTTTCTTGTTGCAAGGTGTTAGTCTTGTCTTGGGTTTCTTTTCCCAAATTTTCCAATTGATTTTTAAACTACTTTCTTATTTCTTCAAGGAAGTTTTTCTGTGCTGGAGAGTAGATCATATTCTCCTCAGAAGTTCTAGGTCTCTCTGAGTTAGGGTCTTTTTCTTCTAAGAATTTTTCTATGGATCCACCTTTTGCTGACCTTCATTTTGCTAAGACCTTGAGTTGGGGGTGGGGCTGGTCCACAGTATTTTGGTGTTGGGATCCCTAGTAGGTTCACTCACTGAGTGTAATATCTACAGCTTGCCAGTAGGGGGTGCTGGTTGCTTTTTCTGGAGTGTCTGTGACACTTGATTGAGGACAGCTCTGAAGTGAATGCTTAAAGCTGTTAAATCCTTTTGTCTTCAATCAATGGTGGGCTTTTCCTTGGTTGTGAGGTCATTCCTCTCCCTGTTGTCAGCTGGGCTGGTTCTTCTGCTCAAACACCTGTGCCTGGGGCATAAGTAGTCTGTAATTGTGTTTGTGCTGGGAAGAGGCTTCAGCTGCAATGGAGGCATGGACTCAGAGTTCCTCAGACCAAAGGAGCCCAGGGATGGTGTCTGCAGCTCTCCTGCACTGGAACTCTCCCCTAGCCCTGTTGGCAAATTCCAGAGGGTCAGCACCAACATCAATGCCTCTGCTTCCTAGTTGACCCAAGCCGCCCCAGGCTCTAGCCGTGCA
Organism: Macrotis lagotis; assembly: GCF_037893015.1. Taxonomy (NCBI): domain Eukaryota; kingdom Metazoa; phylum Chordata; class Mammalia; order Peramelemorphia; family Peramelidae; genus Macrotis; species Macrotis lagotis. The sequence goes on along the minus strand of NC_133660.1, from coordinate 43,638,115 downwards.
GCTGATCACTCAGGTCCAGTTCTCTGACCCTCAGGCTTCCGGGCCCCATGTCTAATCAGGCTGATCCATGGCTGATCCACCCTCTATGCAGGACTCACTCATGCTTGCGGAACACAAATTCTGAGGTAGATGTTCTTTCTCCTGGCTTTTCTTTCTGTGTTTTGTTGATTGGGTTTCTGTTAAGAGGTTTGTTTCATATAGATGGGGAAAGATCTGGAGATTTTAGAACTGTGCCTGTCTTCTCTCTGCCATCTTGGCCCAGCCTAAATCCTTCCAAAACAACTACATATTCTTCTTTTTTTTTTCAGCTCATTCCTTTCCTTCTCCTGTTGATTCTTTAACAATCATTTTATTCTTAAGATTAATAGTATTAAATAATGAAATGAATTCTTTTTAGTGAATGTTAGCCTTTCTTTCTGAACAAAATAACCTGTTTATTAAAAACTTTGGCAAAAGACCAGCATTTAATTCCATCATACCTGTTCATTTAACAAGTTGAAATTTTGTGCCATTTGGTGTTTCATTTCATCTAATTGTAGTTGTATATTGCATTATAATGTTAGAAGCTCATTAGCACATTTCATATGCCTACCTCATAGTTTCAAAATGTAGAAATATTCACAAATATTTATAATTCATGGTTATTTGATGATTAATTATACTATTGTACACTTTCAGTGATCTTTACTTTTTCTGATCTTTGTCTCTTTTGAGCATTTTATTGCTTATTATCATATCTTTTATAAACAAGATAAAAGAAGGAAAAGAAATCAAAAATCATTTTGCTGGTGTTACATTTGTGGAACTGGTATGAGGGATAGAATCAGAAAGATGTATGGTTGGAAATGGAAGTGGGGTAGGCATATATTGAAAGTAAAGGATGATTGAGAAATAGCCTGTGTACGCCACTGCTGTCTATAAAATGTAAAGAAATCTAGAAGGGTCCTCAACATTTTGACTGGACCTTCATTGAAGCAATAAGGTAGAATAAATGGACAGAGTGCTAGACCAGGCTTTAGGAAGACTTGAGTTTAAATCTGGGTCAGACATTTCAAGCTATGTGAACTTCACCTGTTAACTCTGTTCATTTCAGTTTCATTTTTTTTAGGGTTTTTTTTTTTTTGCAAGGGAATGGGGTTGAGGGACTTGCCTAGGGTTACACAGCTAAGTAAATATTAAATGTCTGATGCTGGATTTGAACTTGGGTCCTCCTGACTCCAGGACCAGTGCTCTATACACTGTGCCACCTAGCTGCCCCATTTCAATTTCTTTAACTATAAAATAGGGATAATAATATGGTTCAAATGAGATAATATTTGTAAAGTACCTAGAATAGTACCTCATACAGTGTAGGTACTTAATGTATGTTTTTCTCTTTTCCTTTTCCTGTGAGAAGATGTCTGGAATCAATCGAACAATAAATAAATAATTAGCAAGTGCCTATGATATGCCAGTGACTGTAATAAGTACTGTAATTAGTCTGGATGAGTTTATAGTATAGTCCATAAAAAGACAAAATTAATGATTATAACATTAACTAGCTTTTATAATAATGATTTAAGATTTGCAACTATTTTATAGAAATTACCTGATTTGATGCCTACATTAAACACTATAGATCTCCTGAAGTGTTGATTCCAATTGAAGTTCTAGGACCAGATTTGGTAAGTAACAAGGCTGAGTTTCTGATGAAAATGAGTGCTGATGAATGCCTATTGATACCACTTATACAGACTAACTTCATCATATATTCCTGAAAACTCTGATCGTTCAAGGCAGTATTGTACAAGTTCCATTTACCAACAGAACAAAGTGGCCAGAATGTATGTATCTCACTTAGATTTCCTCTCTTAATTCACTGATAACAAATTAACCTAATACACAAAGCATCCACTTGGATTGCAAAAGTGGCAACTGGCAAAAAGTCATGTTTAAGGGAACCCCCAACCCCTTAGGAAAAAGTTTCCTGAAAAAAACACAACCAAACATTCTTGCTTCTTCATATAAACACTCTTCTCCAAAAGCCTATTGCTACTGTTTTCCATATTATTCACTCATCGGGTTAATGAATGATAGTTACAAATAGTATTTCTATTGCAATGTACAGATGTTGATAGTTTCCATGATTTTCTTGAATTAAATTGAGAGTTTTCATTATTGAAAATATTCATTTCAAATATAAGAGAACGCAAGTTTCCAATTTTTCAAATATACAATGTTCCATTTTTAAAGTTTACTTCAAGAGACTGTCTTCATTGGCAATGATAGGAAGCAGATGTCACATAAAAAAAGCCAAGAAGGATATTGAATGATCAAGGAGAGTTCGAAGAGAAGCTTGAATTTATAGCAGGTCAAAGAGAGGAGTAGGATTCTTATTGGAACTTACAGAAAGTTCACATTGTGGGGTGAAAAAGAATTAAGAGGGAAAATGACAAAAGATTGTGGGGTTGAAATGTTTTAGGTAATCTTACTATGGAAAAAAGTGTAGTCTAATTTTAACAAATCTTAACTCAAATTATATTTAAACCTTATTTTATGTCATTTATGTAACATTAAAGCATCTGTTATACCAAAAGAAAAGCAATGCAAATTACAATTAAGTTTTTAGGTGGAGAACATCAAGATATTCCATTTAGTGTCAATGTTATATAAAAATCCTCATATGTTGCCTAAAACTAAAAATGTCTCTCAGTACTAAAAAAAATATATGATATATACACACACACACACACACACACACACACACACACACACACACACACACTGTGGATAAGCCACTTACTTTCTCATATATTTTGAAGCAAACTGTTAAATATTTTTACGTTGGTAAACATATCTGGCTTAGTGCAATTAATATAGAGAGTTGTGAAATTATGCTCATTTTACAGTATTGTTTGATCACATCAAGAGAAGTTTTAATGATACATGTTCATTGTGTTCTAAATTTCTGATGTATTATTGGACTGTGGTATAAACATTGGTCTTGAAGGGTAGATGAATAATTGAAAAGTTCTTTTTAAAAAAAAATTTATTTATTTAAGGCCAATGGGGTTAAGTGACTTGCCCAGGGTCACACAGCTAGGCAATTATTAAGTGTCTGAGGTCAAATTTGAACTCAGGTCCTCCTGACTCCAGGGCTGGTGCTCTATCCACTGTGGCACCTAGCTGCCCAGTTCACAAGTTCTTACAGGTCCAATCATACTAGAAAAATCTTTCATTTGCAAATGCATTTACAAATATTTTATATTTACATACGTGTTTACATCAACCCAATTTTTGGCCGGTCTATTTTCCATCCAAGGATAGGCTTGGCCAAGTTCAGACAAAGCAACTAATGAAATTGTTGATATTTACATTTTTCTACAGTGTCTGTAATTTTTATTTTTTTTGATAGTTATCTTTATGTTTAGCAGTCTCAAGCAGGAATTTATGAAGCTAGTACTGTGTGCAGACACTTGTGTTGTTACTGTTGTTAATTCTTAGTCAATTTCATAATAAATAGAATCAGACATAGGGCATTGGATGATTTTTATGGTTCCTCTGGCATTGAAGCCACTTCAAATGTTATTGTTTATTAGTAATGTATAAGATTTCCAATCACTGGGATTTTATGTAAGACTATATTTTGGTAGCTCTCCAGTAATAAATAACCTTGCCTTTATATTTTCATTTCATAAACTGAATTTTGTAAGTTTCCTGAACCAAATCACAATGAATATTAATGATTTATATACCTTCTAAGAATACGGCTTTTGCTTGATTGACTCACAACTTTCCTTCAAAAAAAGAAAATAAAAAATTATTCAAATGAATGAATGAGAGGTAGCTTGGTATAGTGGTGGATAGAGCACCAGCCTTGGGGTCAGAAGGACCTGAATTCAAATCAGGCCTCAGACACTTAATGATTCCCTAGCTGTGTGACCTTGGGCAAGTAACTTAACCCCAGTGCCTTGAAAACAACAACAAAATAATGAATGAATTAAAAAATGTAATAAGCAGTTACTAAGTGTCAAGAAGCAGGGATTTAAAAAATAAAGTGTAAAGGGCAGCTAGGTGGTGCAGTACATGGAGCACCAGCCCTGGAGTCAGGATGATCTGAGTTCAAATCCAGCCTCAGACACTAAATAATTACCTAACTGTGTGACCTTGGGCATGTCACTTAACCCCATTGCCTTGCCAAAGAAAACAATAAATAAAGCACAGCTAATCCCTGTCTTTACTATGTTTATATTCTGTTGAGGAAACAGCACAAATAGAGGAGTAGTGGCCAGGATAGAATGTTGCTTTTTAGAAAGGGAGTAGGTTGTCACAGTCTTTGGGCTAATGGTGGCATTATTGATTTGCTAATGATCCAAACTGGAAAAGGAGGGGTGGAGATGAGATGACAAAGCCTTCAGGAAGTGAAAGATCACTGCAGGACATTGAGAGAGTGACTGGCTTGAAGAATATAAGATAGAGTTAAAAAATTGATAATACAATTCAATTTTACAAGCATTTATCATATGGCTGTTATAAGATAAAGTTTCAAAGGTAGCAAGAATTAAAAATAGTTGGGTTCATTAAGTGTTATTTTTTTGAAAGAATAAGTTTATATATATTATATATGTATATTATATATATATATATTTATATATATATGTAATGTCTTGCAAACTGTATGGCAGTCCTATTTATTGGTATTAAGGCTTTCATGAAGTTTGTATACTTTTTGAATCTTTTCTGCCAGAAGTTTGAAAGCAGTTCATAAACTGAGGCAAATCTTTGTATACCTTTTTAGGTTATCTATATCCTGTTTTTAAAAGTATTTCTTCATGAATTTAAATAGAAAGCTCTCACTTAAGTATTAGATAGAAAAGAATTTTACATCTGTACTATTATTTAGTATCTACTGGGGCAAAATACCCCTCAACCACTACTGAAAAGAAGAGAATCTTTTAAAAAGATATCAGGGGAACTTTTGTTTTTAAATTTTTTATCTAACACCTTTCAATCCCCCCAAAATTTCTTTTTGGAAAATATTTTATGTCTGTTATAAGACATCAAGGTACATAAATGCACACCCCTTTTGCAACGTAGTCTTGGGATGAATGTAGAATCCTTATCTCTGATTTAGGGATGCCAAGGTCTCTATTTTAAAGCTTGCTACTAGCCCAGGCTAAGGATTGTTGTGTTGCAGTGGTCCTCATTGAATCAGCTACCGTGACATTATTTCTAGAGGAAAGCAACCATTTTTTCCTGCTCTTTCTGCTGTGGGTATGCTAGTAATATCATTTCTGATCAAACACTAAGGTGTTTTACTGACCATGCAAAGCAAAGGCTACAAACACAGCCCCTCTCCCTTCAGAACACACTGTAAATCTCCGGAACTCCAAAGCCAAATGGCAAGCCACAGGACCACGTGTCTTCACTCCCCAGAGACAGGGAATGTTATTCCTGTCAGACTTTTCTTCCCTCATTCATCAGTTAGAGGCTTTCATCTCTTTTTAAAGTCATGACCTTTGGAGTAGGGGTGAAATTACACCTGTCAGGAATAAATGTTCTTAGTACTCCATCATCCTGTCAGTTCACAAAAGAAATTAAAAGAAGCCATGTCTTTCTTCACATACAGTAAAGAACACTCATTTTTCCCCTTTGTGCTACACTTAAGGACCTTCTAATTAAATACTATGTAAAGGAGACAAAATAAAAAAGAGCCCTTGTCAAGACTGAGAAAAGGGGGTGAGACTGTCAGACCTATGCCTGTCTATTCAACTGTGGGGGATTACATCTTTACAAACCTGCCCATCTTTGAATATAGAACTTTCAAGAACTACTATTCTTGAGAAAGTACATCTTGATTTGTTATTTTTTAATCAACAATGGCAGACTAAGTGTGCCCCTTAGCACACTTGTTCTGTTGTTATTAGGTTCTTTTTTTTTTTTTAAGTTTCCACTCTGATAAGTTTATGGTTTCTAGCAACACCACACAACAGGTGCACCTGAGTAATTCCCACTTCATTTACACAGAGAACAAAGTTAATGTTTTAGCAGATTCATGCCACACCTGGCTTGGGATCTCAGGAGGAAGTCAGGGTTTAAATTAAAATTGCATTGCATTGTTAATTCTGTTGAACCAACCCTCTTGAGAGCTTTTTTGGGAAAAAAAAATGTAGTCTCTCCCACTTTACTTATCCATTAAACTTAAGAATAAAGGCAAATGGAAAAAACCCTGAAAATAAGCTGAAACATCACTCCAGCTAATATTGAACTGAACTTTGACTCAAATGGTGAGTGAGATTCACTGAGCTTCTTTAGAAGTCAAATGGATTTTCTTGTGATTGTAGAATGAATACATCTTAGTATACCTGAGGGCATCCTAATGTCCCGGAATCTCTAAGAACTGGGCATACATATTTTCAAGCTAATACTAGACAAATTGAGATTTTGCAAACCTCACCTATAACTAATTGTTCATAGGTCAGAGACTAAAGTCTATTCATAACTTTAGCAAAGAGCAGTGATTCATAAAGTCATTTTTAGATATGTGATGAGGCCAAGAAAGCAAAAAAGAAAACAGACACAAGAATGTGAGACCTAGAAGTGACCTCAAATCCTCTGGTCCATCCCATATCCAAAAGGATTACTCATTTCAATGAAAGACCATCAGTGAGAAGCAACCCACTAGCTTTCATCTCAACTCATTCCATTTCTAGACAGCTTTTAATAAATATTTTTTGACATTGATTCTAAATCTGCTTTATCATTTCCTTAGCACCCTATAGTAAATAATAATGATAAAGAAGAAGAGGATAAGGATGATGAAGATGATGATAACTGCTCAGCTAATTTCCAATGAAGTGAGTCATTGAATGACTTATGAACTGTGGCAGAATGATGAACAATATTAGACTAAAGGAATACTTACAGCATGAAATAGAACAGGAATTCTGTGTGATTCTTATGTTAACTGTAAAAGCTTAGCATAAAAAGTGAAATGCTAGCCATTTGGTCTCTGGTAGCACCACTGATTGGGTTAGTTCCTCCTGAGATCCAGAGCCAGGAGTGGCTTGAATCTATTAAAGCATTAACTTTGTTCTCCATGTAAATCAAGTGGGAACTACTCAGGTGCACCTGAGGGAGACACTAGAAGTCCATTGTGAATTTGATTACCCTCAAAACCAATCTCTTTTAAATAGAATAATGTGTACCTTTCAAATTAAAGAGAGAATCACTCCAAAATATCTTAATCACATTATGTTCATGGATCAAATTTTGTAGTTCCATTTCCTAGTACAATGCTTGCTACATAGCAGACATTTAATAAATGTTTGTTAATTCATTGAATAATCTTCACTATGCTCCACTCTTCTTGTCTTTACATTAAAATCAGGAAATAGCAAATTCCAAACCATATTTCTCATATTCTTTCATTCTTTCTGTTCTCATTTGCCACTATATTGACATGTCTTATCATTTTTCTCATCTTATTTTTCCTGACATATTCTTATTTTCTATGCCTGTTTACTCTCCCCATCCACCCCCATATTGGGCAAAGAAAAATGATGTTTTTTAAGGAATATGCACAGTTCGGGGCAGCTAGGTGACGCAGTGGATAGAGCACTGGTTCTGGAGTCAGGCGGACCTGAGTTCCAATCTGACATCAGACACTTAATAATTGTCTAGCTCTGTGATCTTGGACAAGTCACTTAACCCCATTGCCTTGCAAAAACCAAAAGAAAAAGAAAAAAAGATATGCACAGTCAAATAAAAACCAGTTCCCTCATTGGATGAGTTCATCAATTTATGTCTTATTCTGCATCTAGACTATATTACCTCAATGGGCCTTGTCATCAATTTTTTTTTTTTTTTAAAACATAGTTCATCAATGCATTGATTTTTTGAGATTTTTCAAAGTTTTTAAAAAAATATATTATTTTTTGTTTATAATTTATATTTTCCTGTAGTTCTGCTCACTTTACTCAGCACCAGTTCACAAAGGTCTCAGGTTTCACTGAAACAATCTATTTAGTAATTTCTTATGATAATAATATTCCATTTCATTTTTCTATAATGCAATTTATTTCACAATTCACCAGTAGATTAGAATCCTTATTTTCCATTCCTTTTCTACTACAAAAAGAGGTGCTATAAATATTTTTCTCTCTATATAAATATGAATCCTCTTTCTTTGGTTTCTTTTAGGTACAGGATTAAGAATGGTAATGAGTCAAAGGCCTATGATTTTGGTGGTAGTGAGGATGGAATAATTCCAAGTTGTTGGGTCCTAAATGGCTGTGTCAAATCTTAACCTCAGTAAAAGTGTATCAATGTGCCTATTTTCCCTAGCCCCTCCAACAAATGTCATTTTCTTCTTTTTTTTTAAATCATTAATCATTTAATCATTTTAACCATTTTTAATCAAATTCCTTGCATGAGATGATTCCTGGGTTCCTTATTGTCATCAGAGACAGGGAAAACCAGTCTAACTGAAGCAGCAAGGTGCTATCAGTGTGAGATAGGTGATAAATACTCTCATTGCCCTCTCTAGTGTTCTCCTCCAATTCTCTAACAGGTAGGCCAGACTCAGATCAAAGTGAGCCATGCAAGCTGTGAGTAATCAATATAAATATGTTTAGAAACTCATATACACAAATATACATATTTATATATATGCATATGTATATGAATACATCCTTTCATGTACACATATATAAATAAAATTTTCTAGGTCAACATTCAGTGGTCCTACATCTATATCACTTGGCTCCTCATCTTATGTCTAGAGTATGTTGTCACAGGAATGAGACTATGGAAATGACAAATAAACTCTGTCCTGGAGCTTACCTGTTTAAGTGTCTTTTTAAATTTCTGGGAAAAAAAGGAAGTCAGTAGATTATCTATTTACACCACATGGAAAAAATTACTTTAGACAAGTGATTTTCTTGTCTCCCACTCCAATGGAACCTGGGCAGATTGCTTCTATAGGATCCTTGCTCTAAGAACTAGAGACATCAGCTACCAACTCCATGCTATTGTCTGTTAGATAAAAGGGAAAAGAGAAATAAGAGGAAACCATGATCTTCCTACCCGCTACCAGTGTGACCAATGCTTGTTCATGTTAATATTCATTTCCCCATACTCCAGTTGATTCTATCTCTCACATTATCAGGTATGTCCCTGTGTAATTATAAACAAAATTTTAGTTTTTGTTTATACACTATTACATATCCAGCAAAGACAGAGATGTGTGAAGAAGTTTAAAGTCTTTGATGAAAGATGATGGATAGAGTTTCCCTGTTTTACCATCAGATTGGAGGAGGGAAGGATTTTCCACATGAGAGAGAAATAATAAAAGTATCCTCTAGAGAAAATGCAAGTTTTCGATAAGTAGGAAAGGGTAGAAGGTAGAATAACTTAAAGACCCCTAGCCTTAATGCAGATAAGCACTGGGGTGGGGGGCAGCTTCAAGGAGTTGAACTGGGAAGCAGGGGGGCTGCCTCTTCTAAGGCTTGCCTTCAACCTTGATCCTCTCTCCCTGTGCAGTGCTATTAGACAATGGAGTCCCTTCATTCGACATATTCTCCATAGGATACTTCTATTCTGTGACCTCTGAGGATGGATGCGGTATGATGTTGGCAGTCATTTCTTAAAGTGGTATTCCTTCCCTAAAAGGGATATAATCTTACATCCTAATGAAGGAATTCATACATAATATATACATGCATGTACTTTATCCCCAAATTAACTTATTCAAATCTTTCCCTGCCTTTTCCCCACACAAACTTTTGATGTCTTATGTCTTTTTTTATTTTCTTATATAAAAAAATCAAAATTTAGAGTCCTGCATTTAAGTTTACAAAATAGTAGCAACAATCATGCAATTATAGAATAGAAATGTGTGGTTTGGCAGCCGTTCATGTGAAAGGATCCAGGAGATTGGAATCTTTACAAGCTTAATATATAGGGTGTGCTGTTGTTGATCTTAGAAAAGCTAGTGAAAGCTTGGGCTCCAGTAATTGAAGTGCAGTGAACAGATGCTCTTTGCTCCACCACATCTAACCACATCTAAAGCTACAGTTCCAATTCTAGCATCACAATTTAAAAGGAATGCTGATAAATGAGAACACATTCAGAGAAGGGTGACCAGGATCAATGGCTAAGAAAGAACAGTAGGAGAGAACTATCAATGTCTAACTTGAAAAAGAAGGGTCTTGGAGGGAATGTGTTGGTTGAACATTATTTGAAAGACCGCCATAGAGACAAAGACCATCAAAAGGGGAGGGGGAAGTTTTGAAGGGATGAGTTTTGAGCCCACCTAGGAGAGTTATCAAATAGAATTGTCCAAAAGCATGAGGAATCATTGGAAGCATTTGGGGCTTGAGGATTGCCTTTTATAGATGCTGTGTCTGGTGGGAGGCTGGATCAGATGACCTACAAATTCCCTTGAATTATAAGTCTTTATGATTCTGATATTCATTGTTTTAATGCTGTAGACCCCTCACTTTAAATTTAGGGTTTCAGGATTTGAAAATCTGTCATTTTCATTCTAAATAATATAAATATAAATATAATCTAATAGGATTGTTGTTAGGGAACTAGAACCTTGTCCTCTTCATCCTCCCTAAAGTAGCATAATCTTTCTTGGGATCCCACAAACCCATACTCTGTGTCACTATCATGAGTGTGTAGTAGAGGAAATTTAGTTCTTCTCTTTGTTTAACACAAAATATGCAAGTGGGTTAACTTCTATAAAAAGGACTACGTACAGTTTAAAATAACTTTAAAAAGGATAGTATCATGAAATGTTATTCAAGGAGTGATATGAGACTGTTTTAGATATTATAAAAGCTGACTGACTTTTTTCCCCTTGCTTTATTTTCTTTGTAGGTATATTTTGAGCCAGAAGGAAATACCATAGGCAAAAGGCTCACGCTTCAAACACATTTTTGACTGTCTTATTTCTTTTTGTTAAAAAAACCACATAGAAAAACCAGTGATGGTACTCTTTAATGTCATTTCATTATGAATATGTAATTCAATATTCCATTTTCCAGTCTATATTTGGATTGAGATTTTAAAAAGGTAACTCCTTATATATTTTAGAAAATTTTTTTATTAAAATTTAGAACAAAACTTTTTTTTGTGTTTTCATCTGCCAATTTTGACAGTCTTTTGTCTTTAGAAAATAAATCCCTATGTATTTTTTTGGAGAGGAAACATATGCTAAATATAGCTTCACAGAGCATATTTTTCATTAAAAGAGAAAAAATGTTTTGATTTGACAATAAAGTAGTATTACGGAAAGAGAACTGGATTTGGGGTCAAGGAATTGTTTCAAATCTCATTTCTTTCTCTTCCACCCTCTATGACCTTGGTCAAATTATTTCATTTCAATGGACCCATTTCCTTGCCTATAAAATGAAAAATTTGGACTTAATGACTCTGAAGTTCCTTCTAGGTTTAACTCTGATTCCTCATAGAATTTAGCCTTTTAATCTAAAAATTTCACACTCCATTTAAAAGTTTAGCAGTCCTATTTTCATAAAAAAAATAAGAATAAAATTTGACATTTTGTTATTTTCATGTGAAGCACAAACTTCTCATTTTTCCTATGTCCAATTTTTTAGGTTCAGAGAACTAATGGCTTGCTTTCAATGATTATTATTTAATAAGATCCTAAATTTTGTCAGTGAGATATATTTTTATAATTTATAGTCCCTCACTTTAAATACAAAATATGCATGTAATAAATCTTTAATATTATAATAATAATGCAATTTAATTATTATAATTATATCTATTTATAAAATACAAAATTATTATTATTTTATTTTATAATTTTATTGTAAGTTATAATTACATTATAATTTGATTCTTTATATTACATTACAATCATTACAATACTATATAATTCTAAAATTAAAATATATAAATCAAAATATGATATTAAATACATGCTATAATTTTATGTTCATAGAATTATCACATTATGATTTTACATGACATAATATATAATTGTATTTTATGCATATAATTACTTGACTGTTTATTGGATTTATTGGATTTAATAGAAAAGGGAAATGATCTCCAGAGGCATGGTGGCCATAATGGTAGCTCTAATGACAGCACTCTTTTAGCTCATTTGATGCTGGGATAAAATGAGACACTCCAAAAACACTTTACAGATGAAAGTTGCAAGAATACAGGGGCAATTAATTTCTCTGGACTTGTTTATGTATCTGGTCAGTAGGACAAGTGATTCATATGGGCTTCAGAATTCCAGTGTATCTAATGGGTATCTACTGTTTATGGTTGGTTCCTTAGAGACACTACAACTTTATCCTTTAGACAGCTTTGTCCTCTTTTGGGGAAAGATATTGTCTAAAAATTAGTGAAGGAGGAGGAGTGGGCCTCCCTATGTTGTAGGTGGAGAAAAAAGGTGGGATGTGTGTGTGTGTGTGTGTGTGTGTGTGTGTGTGTGTGTGTACACATTAACACATATATGTAAGTGTGTATATATATATATATATATATATAGTTATTATTCAAGTTTATTAACACTTCTCTGACTCTCTGTGATCCCTTTTGGGAATTTTTGGGGAGTGGTTTGCCATTTCCTCCTCTAGCTGATTTTATAGATGATGAATAGAGGCAAAGAGAGTTAAAAGAACTTGCCTAGGTTTACATAGCTAGCAGGTATCTGAGGCCAGACTTGAATTCATGAAGATGAGTCTTCCTGACTCCAGGTCTTTTGTACAATATGGAGTGGCCTAGTTGCCCCCTAAGTATATGATGAAATCTAGGGGTACCTGGAGCTGATCATAGACTCAGTTTCCTTCCCAGTTCATCAGAATGCCAATTTCCCCATATAGATTCATTGAACAAAGTCTCTAGCTAGTGCCGCACTTTGGAAGGCTTCAGAGAAAGGGAGAGAGTAGATCCTATAGCTATACCAGCAGTCAAGGGATACCAGAGTTTATCTCTGATTTAACCCACTATCCAAGCTAGTAGACAAGGGTCGCTGAATGGCATTGCTAACAGAAATTCAGTTTCGGAACTCCCAGCTAAGCTAGGAAAGTAAAATTGCCAAAAATAGAAGGTTGGAAGGATGACTTGACAGAAAAGGATAATGAGGTATTATGAGACCAAGGATGCCCAAGACATAAACCTAATTGAGGATTATAACTTCAAAATACTTCAAGCAAAACCTCAAAGAAAAAATTAGTTATCCACAAATTGGAATTCCAAAAAACAAATGATGCAAGAATTAAAAATTTTTCAATTTGATATTATGAAATGAAAGTAATAGAATAATATCGAAAAGAAATGAGAAGAAATTTGGGCACAGAATTAACAACTTAAAAGGTAAACAAAAAACCAAAAATTTCCCAAGAAACAGACTCCTCAAAAATTAGAATGAACCAAACACAAGTTAGTGTACTCCATAAGACAACAAGAATTATTACAATAGGGTAAAATAAATTGGGGGGGGGGACCAGAAGAAATGTAGATTAGTTCATATAAAAAAATGAACTGACCAAGAAAAGCAATCAAGAAGAGATAATTTAAGAAATATTATACTCCCCAAAAGCTATGACCAAAAGAGAGTCTGGATATCTTATTTCAAAGATCACCAAAAAAAAAATCTGCTTGGAGCTCTTAGAAACAGAGGGGAGAAGTAAAAATAGAGGCCTCCAATGAGGTCCTGAAAGAAACTCCCAAATGAAAACTCTCAGGAATGTCATAGACAAATTCAAGAACTCCCAGGGTAAAGAAAAAGTACTGGAAGAAGCCAGAAAAAAGAAAATTCAAGTACCAATTAATCACATTCAGAATCCTACAAGATTTAGCACCTACAACACCAAAGGAGTGGAGGTCTTGGAATATGATATTCTTCAAACCAGAAGTTTTAGGCTTACAACCAAGAATAATTTAACCAGAAAAAAATGAAGGGGTGAATGGCTTTTTAATGAAATGGAAGAATTCAAAGAATTCCTGGTGAAAATACTAGAGCTGAATAGAAACTTTGAAATAAAAACAGGCAAGTAAAATGGCATATTAAAAATGCAAATAACCAGAAATCACTAGGATGAAGGATGAAATATTTGCTTTCTAATGGGGGAGGGATACATACATACATATATATATATATATGTATATATATACATATATGTGTGTGTGTGTGTGTGTGTGTGTGTGTGTACACACATATATAGGTTTTTAAGGGAGACATATATATGTTTCCCTTAAGAACCAAAATTTCTTCAGGGGTCATAGAAAGACTGAATTTTGTTATGTTGTGATGGTTTTAAAAGAAAGGAAAGGGAGAAGGAATGAAGAAAGATCTATTATTTCAGATAATTGGGGGTCACAAGAAAGAATCTATATAAATGAGGAAATAGTTGGGGAACAACTTTCACTAGAACCTTACTTTGAAGTGATATAGAGTGAAGTGGACAGATCAGCAAAAAAATTACTGATACCATGGTATTATAAAAATGAATAATTTTGTGAAATTGAAGAATCTTGACCAACATAATGATCAACTGATTTTTGAGGATAGGTCATTCAGAAATTTACCTATCTCTTGATATGTAGGCAAGAGAAAGTCACTGCAGTTTCTTAAGTAGGAGTCACTTAGTGCTTTAACTGCGAGGACAGATTGAATGAGGGAAAAATTTAAAAGAGGAAGACTAAGGGACTCTTAACTCTTCCATGAGACGTGATAATGGCCCAAGTCAGGGTGGTGATTGAGAAAGAATAGGAGATATTGGGAGGTAGATGAGAGAAATGTTTGGAGGTAGAAGCTAAAGCATTTTGAAGCGGATTGGATTTAACAAATATTTATTGGATTTGAATCTGAATGTTCATTTCCAATATTCATGATAATTGTTCAATTAGTTTTTACTCTTGTTTGACTCTTTGTAACCCCATTTCTAGATTTCTTGGCAAAGATACTGTAGTTTACCATTTCCTTCTCTAGCTCATTTTATAGATGAGAAACTGAGGCAAACTGTTAAGGGATTTGCCCAGCATCATCCAGCTAAACTGGATGTGTCTGAGGCTGGATTTGAACTAATGAACTAGTGAAGATAAATATTTCCAATTTTAAGTTGAGTGTCTCTCTCTACTGAACAACTAGCTGCCTTACTTAGTAATATTTCATAGTCAAACATATCATAGGCAGGGATGTAGTGATTTACTTTAACTAGCTGAAATATTTTAAATCTTACCACATTTGGGAAACTATAAAATATTTTGAAACAAAATTTGATATTGATTTAAATAACTGAGGAAAGCAAAAGAGAAAAGTTTATATTTCATTTTATACCCACAAGGAAAATCAACTTACATTGTCAAATGAGAGAACTAATTGAAGCAGAGAGTGAATAAATGTTAGAAAATAGCTTAAGACATTGTATTTGCTGAAATGATTACAATAAATGATATGTCAGTAAAGTAATAACCTAAGTGGCATCAGGACTGTGGGAGGTGGTGAATGGGTAGGAGGGAAGTTCATTCATTCATGTTGAGAGAGAAATTTTCTTTGGACTAGCCATATCAGATAATATGTTTGTACAAGAAAAAAAAACAGATGGAAAAAAATTTTGCATGTCTAATGTGGAAGGAAAGCATATTTGTGCCTAATATATTGCAGAAACTAAGTATACCTCATTCTTTCAAAAATATTACCTTCATTATGTGGCCAAAGTCAGCATGAATTTTGGTAATCTGCTGCTATGTAAGTTCTGATCATATAAGTTAAACTGGCCTACTACGTATTCTGACATTCTGCCTTTTAAAAACATTTTCTCTGTTTATTATTCATGAGTTGCTATTTTCTTTTCTCAGAGATTTGGTAACCTCTAGCTTTTTTTGTTTTGTTTTGTGCCTTAACTTCAAGTATATATCATTCAAATTTCCTAATGCACGAGCAAAGGCCTTCATTGCTCCACTGCTAAAGATGCATATAAAGATTTGTTTGTGGGTCTTATAAAAACACTATTATAAATGTTTCAGGAATAAATTGCCCTTTATAACATAAACCTGGTATCAGGCCTTAAAGGTTTACTTGTGAAGTAGTTCATTTCATATGTAAAAGAACATCAGTATCTCACTCTACACAAAATCTTTAACAATCTTAAGACATAAGAATGTGATTCTGTGACATGTAGTTTTTGGTGATGTGTATTAAAATCATATAACCACAGAATTTTAGAGCTCAAAGGAATGTTAAAGACCACCAAGTTCAACATCTTCATTGCATAGATGAGGAAATTAAAATCTAGTGACAGGTTTTGGAATTTTACAGATTTGATGATGATTGACTTTTGGACCCTCTTTTCTTTTCTCTCTGTATTCTTGCACTTGGTGATCTCATCGATCTCATGGGTTCAGCTGTCATCCCTATGCTGATGATTCCCAGTTCTAGAACGTCTTCTATGCAACAGTCCTGAATTATCAACTGTTTAATAGACAATTTGGAGTGAAATTCCCAAAGACATTTTAAGTCTTTTAAACTCTGACTTTAATGCCCTATTTTACTCCTCTTAGGTATCCACTCTGGTTTTGCTTCGTTAAAATAACCTACCAAGACACTTACAACATCTATATAACCAAAAATATTCTGTAGAAATAAAGGGAAAACAAAAATATGGTTTGCAGTGAATTTTATAGCTTTAGTCCAAATATTGATGAAATCATCTTGGAGATATTTTATAGAACTAAGCAACAATTAAAATTCATTTAAAAAAAGTCTCATATCTCAATACCAATATTACTTAGACATATACTCAACACATAAATTAGGTATGTCCTTCTAAGGAACTGAGAGATAGCCAGAAAAGACAGAAGCAACTAAATGGTACAGTGGATGGAGTGTTGAATCTGGAGGCAGAAAGATCAGAGTTCAAATTTGACTTTAGATGCTTATTAGCTTCATGACCCTGGACAAGTTGCCTGACCTGTTTCTCTTGGTTTCCTCTTCTGAAAAATGGTGGTAATAATAATAATAATAATAATAATAATAATAATAATAATAATAATCTATATCATAGAGTTCTTGTGAGGATCAAATGAGAAAAAAATTATAAAGCACTTAGCAGACAGCTTGGCAATTAGCTAGTAATATACAAATATTAGTTGCCATTATTATTATCCATTTTCAGATGTGGTCGTTATAAGTCTACTCAATGTAGACTTAAGAGTCCTATGAATAGCAATATCCTCCAGACTACTGAAACTGTCTTTCCTTTCAAGTTCTGCTGCCATCAATGGTAAGAAAATTGAGTGAAGACATGGTCAACCATCTCTATCAATTGTGGACCAATTGACAACTATAGGGAAAACAAGGTACACTAAGGGTGAGATAGGAAATGGAACTGTGAGGCAAGTCAAAGTAATGCAATAACTTTGTCTCCAGATCTCATTGGAGAAAACCTGGGTCCCTGAACTCAACCTTAAGAATGGCAATTCTTTCTTGACCATGAGGTCTCCTTCCATTCTGTGCCCCAAAGCCATCACTGAGGAGAGAGATTACTTTGGAGAAAAGACCTTTCATACAACCATCACCATCACCCCTCATTGACCAATACCATCAATGGGTAGGTATATTCTAGAAACCTGAGCATGCCAGTACATTGGCCCCTTTGGAAGACTATCCCCCAAAGTCCCAGGAAACAAGCCCTGTGGAAATGAATTCTGGCAATGACTTCTGCATGTGCAACAACCCCTGTCCTTAGTAACCCAGAGAATAGTTCTTGAAACTAAAGGCCTTGACAAATGATTCAGCATCAGATATAAATATAATTTTATTAAGTAAAATAACATTAGAAAAGTTCTACATCTGCATCCATAGTCACATGAAAAATTGATCTAAATCATTACTTATTAGAGAAATGCAAATTAAAGCTCTGAGGTACCACCTTACACCTCTCAGATTGGTCAATATGACCAGCGAGGACGATGATCATTGTTGGAAGGGTTGTTGGAAATCTGGGACACTAATGCATTGTTAGTGGAACTGTGAACTCATCCAACCTTTCTAGAGAGAAATTTGGAAATATGTCCAAAGGGCAACAAAAATGTGCATGCCCTTTGATCCAGCAATGCCACTACTGGGTCTGTACCCTGAAGAAATGATGAAAAAGGGTAAGAACACCACTAATATCACTTGTACAAAAAAATATTCATAGTAGCCCTGTTTGTGGTGGCAAAGAATTAGAAATCAAGTAAATGTCCTTCAATTGGGGAATGGCTTAGCAAACTGTGGTATATGTATGTCATGAAACCTTATTGTTCTATTAGAAACCAGGAAGGATGGGAATTAGGGAAGCCTGGAGGAATTTGCATGAACTGATGCTGAGTGAGATGAGCAGAACCAGAAAAACATTGTACACCTTAACAGCAACATGGGGGCGATGATCAACTTTTATGTACTCCTCATTCCATCAGTGCAACAGTCAGGGACAATTTGGGGCTGTCTGCAATAGAGAATACCATCTGTATCCAGAGAAAGAACTGTGGAGTTTGAACAAAGACCAAGGACCATTACCTTTAATTTAGGAAAAAAAATATCTTCTTGTCTGATCTTACCATCCCTTATACTTCATGTTTCTTCCTTAAGAATATTTCTCTCTCATCACATTCAATTTGTATCAATGTAAAGACTGTCAAATTGCCTTCTGTGGCGGGGGGGGGGGGGGGGAGGGAAGTAAGATTAGGGGAAAAATTATAAAACTCAAAATCTTGATAATTCAAAAAAATTCTACATCTGCATTACCATTTGCTTTACTGACAAATTCTAAGAAATGTTGGACCTTTTCATCTGACTGCAGCTAAAAACTTTATGTGGTCTCCCCCATTAGTCTGTGAGTTCTTGAGAGTGGAATCTGTCCCTACTTTTCTATTTCTACTGCAAGAGTTTATCACAGGGCTATGCATATCTTAGAGTATTTTTTCATTCATTCATTTAATTTGTTTGACTATAATTATTTAATGAAATGGAACAGCTCTTGGGAGGAGCCAGAATGATATAAAAAAAGCATTTTGTACAATAGAAAAAGCAACTAGTATATGAATGTCATGGAAAATGGAAAAATTGAATTAAGAAATGATGAATATGAGGAATTATGAGAAACATGGAAAGATTTGTATGAAATCCGATGTAGAGTAAACTAAGCAGAACCAAGAAAACAAAATACATGATGAATTCAACAAATGCAAATGAAAAGCCTTTTCAAGTGAAGTCAGACTCTGAGTAACCAGATAAAAAAATGAAGATCCAGAAGGCAGGAAATAAAATATTTCAACCACACCACAGTGGAGAGGGGAAGGGTAGCTAGAATAGAAAATTGTATTCATTGTTAAATTGGATGTTTTTCTTAATTATTACTCTTTGTTTCAGAGTAGTAGGAGTAGTGGATGCTACTACCTTTAGGATTTCAGGAATTGGTAAACTGATGGGCGACTCTCTTCCAAACACTTGCTTTCAATAAATAATCAGTCAACAGACTCAGGTAATTGGCCAAGGATTTGACTCAAATAGCATATTAAGAACAATACAAAGCATTTCCCCTTCTCCAAAAAAATAAAAACCCAAATATACAGAAAAAAAGGACATACTTTTCTTCAAATAGAGTCTAGGGGTTAGAGTGGAAAGAAAGGGTGAACATGAAGTTAAAAAATAATGGTGGTTGAGGTATGTAGGGAATACAATAAAGCAGTGAGTTTATGACTGGAATTGTAGGACCTTTATAGTCTTTTTTTCTCTCAGAGAGTGCTCCCAATGTTCTTTGTGGGTTGTTCAGGCCATTCCTCAGCTGGGTTGGCTCCTTGAAAGAAAAGCATCTCTGTTAGGTGGCTCAACAGGGCTTGCTCCATCTAGAGAGTGGTAAGCGTCTTGGCTGCATGAGCCAGTTTACTGCTTGGCTGTGTCAACTGGTCATTGATGGCTAAGCCCAGCTGTGGCTAGATTGGCCAGGTAGCTTGTGTTGCTTCTGGGTAGTGACTGTCTCCAGTTAACAGAGAGACCACACTTCCCTTGAGCAGTGGCTGCCATACAAAGGTTACTCAGCTCCTGGCTTCTTCTCAGGATGTGGTATCTCTGCAGAATAGATTAAACGTCTGGATCCCCTGGGTTTAATCTTGAACGGGCAATTGTAATTGTTTTCCACCATCAACTACTGGTTTTGCTACAAGGTATAGCTAGAGTATCACAATGCCCTTTCAGCTAGGGCAACAACTCTGACTTTAGACTCCTCCTTTTGGCTCCCTCAGATCCATAATTCAGAGACACAGGAGTCTAGACTCTCCTCTTTGATTCCCTTTTCTGACTTAAAAGCCCCTTCCCCCAGTAAGGTACTCCAGTAGTCAGTTCCTTTAGGAATATCATGTTGATGAGTGTTCATAAGGCAGTCTGTATACTGATATTAGCCTCTTCTAAGTGTGGGGAATGTCTAGTTTGCATTGAATGTCTTTCTTTGTACGTTTTGATGTCTCTATCTTTTAGCCCTTCTAGAGTTTAACTTTTGTTGAAGTCCCAAAAGGGACCTCTTCTTATATATATATATATAAAGAAAAATTGTCTGAAGTCATTTCAGTCAAACAGTTTCTTCAGGTTCCTAATTTCTTAAAATGAGCAGACATAAACATTAAGAATTGGCTATTATCAAACCCAATGGGGGAAAATGTTTAGGCTCCATGTTATTTTTTTTTAAAAAATGGATTAAATAGCTTGTTTTTGTGGTTGGTGCCGCGGGTTATTTACCAGAGGTACTCTATTTCCCTTTCTTACATCAAAGAGATCAGGTATAGCCTTTTTCTATTTCTTTGCATTCTCTGTGCTTAATACAGTGCCTGGCAAAAGTAGACAATAAATACATATTGACTGAATGACTGACTTTGTTGTCTCCAATCTTCCTTTTCTGCTGCCTTTTTTTTGTTTCTTGTGCCATTGATTCCTTAATTTTCATGTTCTCTCCACTTCGCATCATCAGAACCTCTTTTCAGGCAAGAAGATCTGATATATTCTTTTCTCTTGGATGCTTTGGTACTTGCATGGATCTGAGATTTTGTTGTTGGAGATAGTCCTTAGACCAACAGAAATCTTAGCCACACATCTTCTTAGCTTGTGTGATTCTTGTCCATATTTTTCGATGAATCCTCCACAAAATATTGCTCTGAAAACCAAACCTGGATATCTTTCTGTTTAGTTGTTACTTCCAAGTTACTAAGGTACTACAGCAAGGAAGTTCTGGGGACAGGGAAATATTGTGATCTTTCTGCATTGGAAATATATCTTAATCATTTTTGTACTGTTCTATGTCTTTAATCCTAAATCTCTATGGACTTAACAATAGCAGACCATATATAAGATCTGGATCATGCCCTGGGGGTAGGTATAGCAAAAACAAAATAAAAACAAAAGCAAAAAACTCAATGCTGCTCATGTAAAGTCATACCCCATGTTAACTAAGTACCACCATTGGAGTATACCAACAGACCCTACCCTACTATCCCAGGATGACAAATAAATGCTGCCCTGCTTTCTCCCACCACAAAAATGTTTTTTAAGCAAGATTCTGCCCCAGCAGAAATTCAGCTCCTTTCCCAACTTGTAACTATCTCTTTAACTTCACTATCTCCTTTAGAAAATCACCCTCTTTAAATAGATTATCTTCTTTGCTGTTCTCCCCAGTCATCTCTTATTAAAGTGACTAAACTTGATTCCTTGTGACTACTCTCCCTCCTTAGGGATTAGTGATTTCCTGCTTTCACTTTAGCCTTTCTTTCCTTTAACTTCTGCTATTCAGTCTGTACTTTAAGAAATTCACTATCTGGCTGCCTCTCTAAAGGATCTAATTTGTGAACTTTTTGTAGTAATTTGTGGACTTTTTGTGTTTTCTTATAAATCAACTATTCAGCCTGTGAATCTAAGCCTTTCTTACCTTCCTGACTCAGTGACTTATTTCCTCACTAAATGAACCATAGCTGCCTCTCCAGCAATATTACAATTTAAGTTGAATATGTTGTCTCTTATTTTTATCATATGATCAGTCTATTACCTTTTTGGATATACATAAATTATATTGATATAACACCTCATAAAGTGGACCAAACCATAAACATAAAAAGGAGTACTATTATTTCTTTCATAGGTATATAAATTTAACAAGGGTCAAAGCCTTTAAGTCTCATGGAAAACTTCTTTAATGATGTATTTTAATTATCAGTCATTAAATGAGCATTTTTTAAAGCATTTCCTGTGTATAGGGAGCTTACATTACAAATTCAAGGAATTAAGCAACAATAATGACTTTATAGTGTAATGCGAAAAGTAACAAATATATGCAATATCAAATTAATAAATATACAGGGTCACACAGAAAGTAGTTAAATATATGAGGTAGTTGGAGGAATCTGGAAAATCTTTAAGAAGAAAATTATGCTTGAACTGATTTAAAGAAAGAGAAGGACTCTGAAGAGAAAGGAGAGAGTATATTCCAAGCCTGGAGAATAGCCTCAAGCAAAAAGAGAGAGATAGGAGATGTAGCACTGTGAGTGAAGAACACCCAGAGGGCCAGTTTGGTTGGTTCAGACTACCAGAGACAATGAGGTGTCTGCTGTGGCTCTAAGGATAGGTTTTTGAGGGCTGGCTTTTATAGAGCTTAAAAAGCTTAAAGATTATGTTTTGCTCATCCAGTGATCAAAAAAAAAATGTCCACACCCTTAAAGCATTGCATTCTATAGGACAAAGGAAGAAATACAAATACTAATATAAAATATGTAAACAGTAAACAAAATTTAAAAATGGATTTTGAAGATTTTTTGAGGAAAGTAGAACTGGCAGCTGAGAGGACCACATAATGTATAAGGCATTTGAGTCCATTATCAAAATGAAAGTAGATATCAGTGAGACGAGTATTTAATGGGGAGAGAAACTTGAAATTTATGGTAAGGGGCAGTGGGTCCTGTATTCCTTAACATGCCTACCTTCTATTCTATGGCATCAATTCATCATATAAAGATTTCCATCTAAACTACAATATGATGAGTACTTGATTGAAAATAGCATCATCCATAATTTAACTTATAAATATATGAATTTAATGAACCAATTCGCTGATCAAAAGAAAATAATGCTTTGGAACACAGTCCCTAATTTGCTCCTCACAGCATGAATATAAAAATACAGCTGCAACATTATATAACTTGTTATTTTATTTTATTTTTTTTGGCCAAGCTTGCCCATCAAGTTCTATGGAGCAGATGAACAATTTTCATAAAATTCTAAAAGGAATCATTGGTATGACTCTTCTCTGAAGGCCAGCTGTATAATTTATTGCAATGTTTTGAACATCCTGACAGCTGATTTTTACAAGAGTCTCACTTATCAGACCATTAGTTAATTTTAGGAATTGAAATGATCTGTTGACAGAATCACTGTTTATTTCACTCATTTCCATTAAAATTTTTCATGCATAAACAATTTCTTCCTTTTCCCATTGCTTGTTTGGAGGTAATCAGTCATAATGTGAAACTCATTGTGTTTGTTAACTTTCAGCAGCCAGCTGTTGTTTTTTGTTCTTTAGATTCATACATTTGAAGAAAGAAATGCTGTTGTACAGGATCAAAGGTCAAGTCTACTAACAAATGCAGATGGGGGTAATTGTATTTGAAAAATATATAAGCCTCAGCTTTGTACTGCCTGCTCTATAGGACTGAGACATATTTTATTTTATTTTTTTGAGACTCATATTTACCATAATTCTACCTCAGAGTTCCTATATTTCCTATTTGTCACTGTATCCCAAAAATTTGAGTTAATTTTTCAGAAACGTTTGGTTCACATGTCCATTGGCTTCTGGAAAAATAATATTCTAACTCTTTTGGAGTGTAGGTAGCTTCTTTAGGTATTCAGTGTTCCACAGGTATAACCCCTAAGCTGAGCGGAAAAATTGAGAGATTTCACATCCATTTCAGAAGGAACTGAAGGAGTCGATTGGTTCCTGGGACTGAAGTGAGTCCAGGATGTGAATCGCAATTGGAAAGATGATTTAGTTTTTGCTGACATTACAGAATATCAGAATTGGAGAATTAGAAGTAATCTCAGTGACTGTTTGGTCCCCATCTCCCACCTCACCACCTCACTCTGACATAACCATCAAGTGGTTACACAGGCTTTGCCTGAAGATCCCTAATCAGGGGGATCCTGCTACTCTAACTAATCCTTTCTACTTTAAAGTGGCTCTAAATATTAGGAAGTTCCTTTTTTTTTCCTGATATCAAACCTAAATTTGCAACATCCACAAGCTCTTTTGCAACAATCCACAAATTATTACTGGTTCTGCTCTCTAGGGTTAAACTGCCTAATTTCCTCTGTACACACACCAGCCCTTTATATGCTTCTGGTAATGTTCTATTATCTAGGCTAACTGTGCCTTAAAGGAGAGACAGACATAAAGAAAAAGATAGAAAGACAGGGAGAGAGACAAAGACATAGCCAGAAAAGGACAAACAAAAATAAACAGCCTGAGGCAGACAGACTGACAGTGGCAGGCAGATACAGAGACAGAAGTCAACAGAGAGACAGAGACAGATTGTGAGACAGAGACAGAAATCAACAGAGAGACAGATGGAGAAACATACATAGAGTCAAAAACAGAGAGACAAAGAGAGATGAAGTTAGGGAGACATCAATAGAGATAGAAGCACAGAGAAAGACAGAGACAGAGATACATGGGAAGAGAAAGAGGAAGACAGCTAGACAGAAAGACAGAAACAGAGACAGAAAGAAGAGAGGAGAGGCAGAGAGATGAGACAGAGAAAGACAGACAGGCAGACACACACACACACACATACACACACACAATCACACACACACACACGTACGTAAAGAGCCAGAGAGACAACCAGAGAAAGAGAGACAGAAGGAGATGGGGGGGAGAGACAGAGAGACAGAGTGAGAGAGAGAAGAGACAGATAGATAGGAGAGAGAGAGAGAGAGAAACTCAAATTTAAAGGGCAAAGAGGAATATGTACTGCAAAAGTGTACCTAAGAACTATGTAGCCCTGGAAGTCCTTTCCTACTTTCTGGAGTGTTCATGAAGTTCCCCTTAGATGGAGTTCTCAGTACCTTCCTTCTTGGAATCCATAGCCAATACTCTACCAAGAGCTGGTCCTTCTTTAGCTAATCTTCTGTAGTTGTTTGTATTTGTTGTCCTTCCTGTGTCTCCCTCTGCTCCAAATTGAAGCCACTATCTCCTATTGGTCCAGAATTTCTAATAACATGAGCAGGGAGGGAGGGGAGAAGATTATAGCATTCCCTTTGGTATCATTGCTTATCCACTACCCTCTGGACCAAACAGATTATCTAGACAGATGGTGGTTATCCTTCCTCAAGGTGGTCCTACGCCTGGAGTATTTCATTGCTTTTCTAATATATTGCTGAACTGCTTTTAAAAAGTAAAACCAACAGATGAGATCCGATCTTATGAATAATGATAAGATGTTCCCTGTGTGATTTCATCTACCTTTAATCCAATGGCCCAAATTTCCGAGAACTTTTCAAATTAATCAAAATCTTGTCCTCACCTTGTGGTAAATCAAAAGAAACACCTAATTTACTCTTTTGACTGAATGATTAAGCCTGGGTCTCTCAGGTTTGGTGGTTGCCCTAAGATCAGAAGCCAGATGATCTGAGTCACTATATCCTGTCTTTCTGACTAGACCTGTTTTTGAGGAGGTCATGTGAGGCTAAACACACCTTTATTCTTGTTGATATCCTTTCTATGCTTTTTTTTTTTTTACTAATTCTTCGATGACCTATGTCTCATTCCATCCCAGTATGAACACTTGAACTAACTAGTATTAGGCTACCCAAAACAGTGTCACCTCAATAATTCTCTGCATTTTCCTTCATTTTTTGGCCTCCATTTCTTTGAGGAAGACTTATTTTTTCTCTTTGACAAGGTTTATTCCTCTCCCTATAACCTTGATTTCCATTCCTTCCTGATTCCAGCCTCCTCTAGGATCTTGATCCATATCCTCTGTCTTATCTCTTCAATCGCCTTATTTCCACTCTGATTTAAATTATGTGCAGCTCTCCACTCTCCAAAAATAAAATAAAATAAAATAAACCATCAGGAATACATTTCTCATCCCAGCTATTCTTCTTCAAGCTGCCAACCTATTTCTTGCATACCCTTGCTTATCAAATTTCTAGAGACTATGCATTCAGTGCCCACACAGCCTCAACATGTACTCATTAAACCTTTATAGTTTGATATTTGTATCTACCAAACAACTCACAATAGTTAAGTGCCCAAGATTAAATATGACCTATTTATCATTCATTATTATAGAATAAAGAGAGACAGATGGAGAACAGATAAGGCCTTGGAGTCAGGAGGACAGGGGTTTGAATCCAGCCTGAAACACTTTGCACTTACTAGCCGAGTGACCTTGGGCAAGTCACTTAATTCTGATTGCCTCACATCCAGGGCCATCTTCAGTCATCCTGTTTCATATCTGGTCATTGAACCCAGATGGCTCTGGAGAAAAAAGTGAGACTGGTAACTTAGCACAGCACTTTCTCATTCAAATCCAGTTCATCTGCTTATCATGGCATTACCTCCCTGATGACATCATCTTCTCTGAGAATGAAAGACAAACAACCCTCTCCCCCCAAAAAAACCCAAGAAATTCAACAATATTATAGTGGCCTTTTCTCAGTTCCCATTTTCTTCAATTTCTTTGTGATTGACACTGTCAACCACACCTCTTTCTCTTGCCTATTATTCTTTCCTAATTCTTCATTTCTTTCTATAACTTCTTAGTCTCTTTTGATGGAGTTATCTATGTTCTGCCCTCTAGTTTTAGGTTTTCCCAAGGCCTCATCCTAGGACTTCTCTTGTCTCACTTACAACATTCTGCCTTCTTGGACTATACTTCCAGGTTCAGTTATCATCTCTATCAGGCACCCCAAATTATATATCCAGACCTAATCTTTCTCCTAAACTCCCATGAAGTATCATCAGTTATCTGCAAGACATGTCTTCCTAAATGTCTTAATCTCAATATTTCAACAATGAAACTTAGATTCCCTTAAAACTATGCTTCTTCCAAATTTCACTGTCTGTTGAGGAATCCACCATCTGTCACCTCAGAATCCACCACCTCAGTTCACAATCGCATAGTCATTGTTCAGTTTTTCCTCTTCCTCTCCCGTCTTCCCCACATCTAATTATTTGTCATCTTCCAAATTCTATGTCCATCACATCTCTGACATCAATTCCCTTCTCACCACTTTCACCTTTAACATATTTCAAACTTTTATCATTTTGTGTTTGGATTCCTGTAATATTCTTCTAATTAATTGGTGTCTATGTTTCTTTTCTTTACCTGTTACAAGTCAATATTCCATTTAGATGTCAAACTAATATTTTAAGACACAATTCTGATCATATCACTCCTTTATTCAAAAATGTTCAGTGGCTCCCAGATTTCCCAGAAGGTCCTTCACAGTGAGTCTTGCTTTTCCTGGGTAAACCAAGAGAGCAATGAATCTAGATCAGATGACTAGAATAGCAGCTCAGGGATGGTAAATATCTATAGGACTGGATGAGAGACACTGCCAAAGCACATGGGGACATTGTGTGCCTTATGAGTATCTCTGCTTCTCTAATCCTTCAAAGATAGGGAGAAGTGCTATTTTCAGATAGGCTCAAATTGTGATTGATGAAAAACCTGCTGAGGTAGCATGGCAAAATTAAACAAATGAATTGACAGATAAATGAATGGTGAAACAGGAAGCCCCTGGTACTTCCACCAAACTTCATCCCTTTTGGATGTTTGAAACCTTCAGACTGGAATGATTTGGATGTGGTGAAGGTAACTTCTCTACCAAAGCAGAGCTGCTCAGGGCAGGCTTCAGGTAGACCATCTTATGAAAGAATGTTGCTTAAAGACAACCAAGTTGAAGACATATAACTAAAAATATGTTTTCCCAAGTACCTTCACTTTATTGGTACAGATGAAGAACAGAGGGAAGAAAAGAGATAACCACTGAAAATGTAAGAAGACTGAATTGCAATGTGGAAGGGCAAGGACTGAATAAATGCAGAATTTTCTAAAGTCAATCCCTCTCAATATTGAATAATTACTGATGCAAGTCAATTCCTCTGCTCAATGGGTGGTACCCAAAGCATAAGAATGAGTAGGAAAGGGACATATACAGGAAAGAGAGAAGTTGATCAAAAAGATGGATCAGGAAAAGACCAGTAGGAAAAGGTCTAAGAAGAAAATCAGAGGAGATCTTACAGACACTTGTTAATGCCTGAGGCTCCATCTTGGGCACCCTGAATGCCAGATTGGCAATATCCTGGAGCCAGCGCCATTGACAAGTTTATTGAGCTCAGCCTGGGAAGGTTCTGCTCACCATCTGTGGCTCTCTCCTGATTAGAATTCTTACTCCGGGCTCTTCTCTTTGCCAGAACAACTCATGCCATTCTTTGATGTTGTTCTTCCCTCTTCTGTTGGCTCTGGGCTTCCAGTTTAGAAATAGCACAGATGCCCCAGATGGAGATTTTGAATCCCCTGGCAAGACCATAGAGAAACACTTGACCCTGTTCAACAGTCCTACTTTGACATCACTTCTGACAACTCCCAACAATAGGGTACATATACAAATATACATAAATACATACACATATGAACACATAAAATTCATATACATACACAGATACATATTCATGTACAAATATATGCATGTAAATATATTGAGCCTGGAATACAAATTATGCTTTACTTTCTTTGCATTAGAAAGTATCAGATACAATGACCTTTTAGTATGATTAGGTCTTGGTTACAAAGGAGCCAAAAGAAATTGTGTCATATTGCATATAGATTAAGTCTGAAGTAATGCTATTTATTAACCCTACATTATTTAACCCTAACAATTCACATTGTTGAAACTCAAATTTTAGGAATACATAGTATATGGACATATCCCTACATATAAATTGTTCTGTGTATATGAGTATATAAGCATAGATGCTATATATATCTATATATATAAACTTACATATGGATATTATATATGCACATTTATGTATATGGCCAAGAGAAATGGTTTCGTACTACATTCATTTAAGCCTGAAGTAATGTAAGTTCTTTAAGAGTTTGCAAAGTTTTAGGGGCAGATAGGTGGTGTAGTGGATAAAGCACTTGCCCTGAAGTCAGGAGTACCTGGGTTCAGATTCTGTCTCAGACACTTAATAATTACCTAGCTGTGTGGCCTTGGGCAAGCCACTTAACTCCATTTGTCTTGCAAAAAACTTAAAAAAAAGAGTTTGCAAAGTTTTAATACTAAAATTGCATATGTATATAACTGTGTATATATATATATATATATACACACACACAAATGTATACATTCATTCTGTTTTATGTATGTATACATATATAATGAACAGAATATTCATATGTATACATATATACAAATCTCATTTTTATAATTTTGAAACATTTATAAACTTTAAATATATTTTAATAATAACATGGGCTCAAAATTTGTTGAGATCACAAAAGCCTAGAGAGGGATGAATTCAGATAAGATGACTAGAGTAGAAGCTCAGGGATCTTAAATATCTATAAGCTAGGACAGGAGACAATCCCAAAGCACTTGGGGACATTGTGTGCCTTATGAGTATCTTTGCTCCCCTAATTCATCAAAGGTGGGGTATAGAGTCCCACTTCTGGACTCCTCCAATCTCCCCTAGGCGAACTTTGGAGGGGTGGGAGACAAGGAAGACAAAGGAGACAAGTACTCCACCAAGATCCCCAAGTGTTCTGTTTCACCAGAATAAAAGAGTCACTCCCATGGCACTTAGCCAAACAAGGTTCTGATGCTCAAAGGCACCAGGTGATGATAATTTACAATGCTCCCATACACAATGGTTCCCAACAGTGGGGAAAGGTGGTGTTTTCAGACAGACTGGAATTGTGATTGTTGAAAAATCTTCTGAGGTAGCATGGCAAAATAAACAAATGAATTGATGAAATGAATGAATGGTGAGTGCAAGAATGAGTGAATGAATTAATGGAAAAATGTATAAGTAAGTTATAAAATAGGACTGACATGTCAGAGAGGCAGGAGACCTGCTTTCATTTCTTCACTTGCTCACTGACTAACTGTGTCATTGACTTTTCTAGGTCTCATTTCCTCCACATGTAAAATGAAATGTTAGAGTAAGTGATCTCTCAATCTACAAAGGTCCCTTCCAATACTAACAATCTATGAACTGAACTAGGAGGCAGGAGGGTTCAATGTACCTTAGCCAAAGATTTGATTTCACATTATGGTTATTACACTTAATATCTAAATGACTTCAGACAAGTTATTTAAAGCCTCTAGGCTTCTGCCCCTTGTCTGTAAAATGAGGGGTACTGAACTAGAAGACCTCAAAGGTGACTTCCAGTAAATCAATGATCCTATCAACCAATGAGTCCATGTTCTATATACACAGTCTAAATATTGTGAGATACACCATCTTAAACTGAAGATCTGTACTTCTTATAATGCAACCAGACTTTCATCTGCTAATTATCACTAATGATTATGTTAATCAAGAGAGTCTATTGTTAGTGACTGTTTCTAAGACCAAAAGGGTTTCAGAGAATTAGATGAGGCATCAGTTTTGAAAGTAAAGAGTCTCTTTATTTGGTAATTTTAAGAGAAAACTCCAGCACCAACTCTAGAGTCAGGACCTGAGTTCAAATTCAAATTATTAGCTATGTGACTGGGCAAATCACTTAATCTTAATAGCTTTGCAAAAAAAAAAAAAAACCATCACACACACACACACACAAAATGCAAAGAAGGGGAAAAAAACGGTCTATGTGACTTAACCAGAGACATCTAAAGGAGTGGGAAGGGTTTACAAGGAATGGGTATTAGGGCAACCCAAGGAACTCCTCTGTGTATTATAAAGCATAAAATAATATAATTTGCACAATTTCCCTGATTTCTCTTTGCTTTCAGCTTGAATAAATGGGTTTATTCACTGTTCAATAATTGTGATAGTTTTTTATAACTGCTGAGAAACAATTTTTTTACTAATATTTGATAGGAAGGTAATCAGATCTTTGAATATAGGTTAGGACATTTCTTTTCTATGAAAGGAATACAATAGTATCATAAACTTAAACATCATTTCACTAAGTCCGGTAATATTTAGGGAAGTTGGTAGATATAATTCTTTATTTCTTTAGATTTTTTTCCTATTTAATATCTATTTTTTCAAATTACATGTAAAAACAATTTTAAAATTCTTTTTTCAAAGTGTTGACTTCCAAATTCTCTCCCTCCTTCTACTCCTGTTCTCATTGAGAAGGCAAGCCATTTGTCATAGGTATATTTATAGTCTTGCAAAACATATTTCCACGCAAATCATTCTGTGAAAGAAAACACAGATTACCCCCCACCCCCACCCCATCTAGAAAAATAAAATATCTTTGATCTGCATTCAGGCTCTACTAATTTTTTCTCTAGAGATGGAAAGCCCATTTCATCTTAAATCCTCCAGAATTGTTTTGCCTCCTGTATTGCTGGGAAAGCTAAGCTATTCATAGATAATATTGCTATTACTGTATACAATTTTCTCTTGGGTCTGCTCATTTCACTTTGTATCAATTCATGGATATTATATATGCACATTTATGTAAAGGTAGATATAATTCTTGTCCTGTATCCCTTTTCTGAAGAGACCTGAGCAACCAGTCACTTGGCCCCAATCTTGTGCTTCCTTTCAGGGAGGAAACAAAATCTCTCGTGGAGAGCAAGGAGTGAGATTCTAGAGATATCTTTCCAATTGCTCCTTTTCTTCTAAATTTAGACGCCCCCATGTGTCCATATACATAACCTATATGAGCTCAATAAACATTTTCTTATTTCAAAGCTACCCTTAGAAGGGGCAGGTAAGGAATATAATTAAGGATGTTAGTAGGGAGGCTTAGCATTAAAAGGAAAGCCACAATTCCCTAGAACACCCAAGGCCATTTTTTTAGGAAACTGAAGGCAATCCAGAGGTCAGAGTCACTACTGTTCTAGGATCAAAGAAGATCAGATGCTACATAGAAAAGGAAGGGTTTTCATTCAGGTAGGATTTTTTCAAAATTAATTACTTGATCAAAATTTATTAAGCACTTTATGGTTTTCTTTTTCAGACATTTTGGTGATTGTCAAATTATGATATTTGCATGTGTGAATATTTATTTTGAACTCAGGTAGATTCAATTTTATTTTTGGCTTTTGCAAGGCAATGGGGTTAGGTGACTTGCCCCAGGTCACACAGCTAGGTAAAAGTGTCTGAGTCTGAATTTGAACTCAGGTCATCTTGACTCCAGGGCCAGTGCTCTATCTGCTGTACCACCCAGCTGCCCTGATTCAATTTTTTTCTTTAATCTACTTCTGAGCTCTCACATAGAAATGCACCATCCAGCCCTGAAATTGGAATATGCATGTATGATCCAGAAAAGAATAAGGGGGTAACAGACAAAACTAGGAAATGGATAACAGGTTGAGCTGAGAAGGGCTAGGGCAGAAAAGATGGAATTTCTTTCTCTATCCCTGACCTCCAAACTACAACTGACCTCTTCCTTAAATATTTAATTGTCTTTGATAATGCATATATTTCATGTTGAAATGTGTTTGTAAGTCTGTCTTTAGCTCACATTCAAAAACTCTGCTATAGATATTTGTACAAGAAATATAAATTCAGTTGATAGTTATCTGGTTAAGATGTGGTTGATGGGGCAGCTAGGTGGCCCAGGGAATAGAGCACCGTCTC
The DNA here is from genome assembly GCF_037893015.1 of Macrotis lagotis. Taxonomy (NCBI): domain Eukaryota; kingdom Metazoa; phylum Chordata; class Mammalia; order Peramelemorphia; family Peramelidae; genus Macrotis; species Macrotis lagotis. The sequence continues at coordinate 43,605,287 of NC_133660.1, read as the reverse complement.
TGGAATCAGGAGTTACCTGAGTTCAAATCCAGCCTCAGACGCTTAATAATTACCTAGCTGTGTGACCTGGGGCAAGTCACTTAACCCAATGCCTTGCAAAAAATAATGCGATTGATGTGATCAGAATACCTTTTCTGTTCCTAACTATTGCTGCAGTGAAAAACAGCAAACTATTAACAGTCCTTCTTTCTTTTGTCATCTGAGATTTAACTAGAATTTTTCCAGTGTAGCACAATTTGTTATTGTTGTTATTCATTATACTGTGATTTTTGTCCCTTTGGGAACTCCTGATAATGAAATTTATTCTACCCATGTAGAGTAGAACCTGCTCTTAAAATTACAATCTTACAAGAGCTGTTCAGTGCACTGAAAGGTTAAGTGGTTTACCTAGAACCATACATGTTCCAGAGATGAGGTTTGAAATTTGACTTCCTGATGCTGAGGATTGCTTTTCAACTATTATGGCAACTTGCTGCTCCTGCATTACTGTAAAAGGGATCTGATTACTATTCTGTGTTCATTTGGTTCTTCATTAAGTAACTTTTTTTTAAAGACTTTTGCAAAGCAATGGGGTTAAGTGGCTTGCCCCAGGCCACACAGCTAGGTAATTATTAAGCGTCTGAGGCTGGATTTGAACTCAGGTACTCCTGACTCCAGGACCGATGCTCTATTCCCTGGGCCACCTAGCCACCCCCATTAAATAACTTTTGATTGTTCATATGTCTCTGCCTCCCCCTCCCTCCATCCATCCACCTATCTATCTTTCTCTATGAGACACAAAGTCTTCACCCATGATAGGGTGTTCTAGTTTCAATTGTCCAGGCAAATGATAAATATGACATTTAATGTTTCACAGAGCAAAAGTTTAAAAATTGTTGAATTAATGAACAAATCAAATATTGATTAATTTTCTACAGTAAAAGAAGCACTTAGCTCAATAATGGAAATAGGGTTGGTTAAAACCTCTTTTAACTATGTGAACTCTTGAGTACAGAAGTTCCCTGATTTTCCAATTAGATCTTTCTACAAGAATAAAGAATACAATGTTTGCAGAGATTTCCAGGACATTTTCATATTAGGTGAATTTAATTGCATTTTTTAGATAAGATTAACTAATTTTCATAAAAAAATAGGATACATGGTTCCATGAATCATAAAAACCATATCATTACTATATTTGCAATTCTATGCATAAATATTTATAGTGATTTTGAATTCAAATGTAGGTATGAAATGAAGAAATTTAGGTAAGTGTAATGACTGTGTTTTTTGTTCCCAAAAGTTTAACTCAATGAAGCTATGACATTTTCTGTCATGAAAGGAGAAGAAAACTAAGACCATGCATCCAAAGAATATTACACATTCAATTCCAGGAAATATGGTTTAGGTTGTTTTTTGGTTGTTGTTCATTTTCTTCCTCTTTAGAGAAAGGAGATTTGATATATATTTTATTTTCCAAACACAGACATGTTTGTTGGAAATTAAACCATGATTAACTTTATGTCATACAATTTCCATAGGAGTTTATGGATTTGACAAACATGGGTTCAGTAAAAGGGAAATAGGAATTTTCACAATACTTTCTTTTTCTTGAAAGGCCTCATTTTTTATAGAAGTTGGAAAATAGTAAAGAGGGGAAAGATCACGTCAACACAATGTTTTGGGTCATATACAACACAATCTACTGTTTCATTGAGATTTCAACACAGGAAATGGGTATATTAGGAGCTGCTTCATTCACAGATTTTTCGGACTCAGATACAGTGGTCTCTTTGAATGACTGAAGGAACAAGCTGTAACCAATGCTTTTATACTAGTCTCAATAATATACCTCTTTAATGCAAAATCCCTCATCTACAAAACTGGTTGCACATCAATATTCTATAGGAAAATAACTCACTAGATTCCACATTAAGAACCTTGAATAGCATCTGATTTCTTAACCACTATTCTCATGAATCTCTGGACAGGAAAGATGTTTCCCTATTCAAACTTATTTCCACCTCTACCTCTAATCAATAAACTGGAAAATTATTGTCTACAGCTATCTCAAAAAATACAACAAGATCATAATTCTAACTAGTCACATGGGAAAGAAGCACCTTTTGATATTAAAACTGTCATATCATACAATCAAATGATCAAGAGAATCCTTTCTAGCAAAGCCTCTAGTTTCCAAAATCACCGTATTATTTTAAGAAAATTTCAAAATCAGAAATGACCTTGAACTAGGCTTCTAAGCCTTCTTTAAATAGATTAGCAAAGCCAATGTATATGTTTACTTACCCTAAAGCAGTGGTTCCCATTTGATGGTTTATGAATTCCTGGGTGTTCTAGACCATGGTCTAAGGGGTTTGAGCTAAAAACTCTTTAATGCTGACTTAACCATTATTTTTGAAAGATGGCCACTATTTTAAAAGGTTGGGTTTATAGCAGGAATGCAGAGTTGGTTCAATATGAGGAATATTATGAATATAAATATAGTAAATCATGTTAATAATGGAGAGATAGGTAGTTCATTTGACATAGTCCTAGCTTGGAGAAAGAAATGGTAAATCATTTCAGTGTTTTGGGGTTTTTTTGCCACGAAAACCCCAAATGGAGGTTCAAAGAATCAGACGCAACTAAATCAACTGAACATCAACAACATGCAAAATATATAAGAAAATGTTCAAAAGTTTTAAAGACTAAAAGTTATACAAAATAAATAAATGGTCAAAAGATAGGTATGCTAATTTTCAAAGAAAGAAGCCAAACTATTAATAAACATAAAATTAGTCTAAATCACTAATTATAGAAAAGCAAATTAAACAATGAGACTGGCCAAGAAAATGAGGAACAGTGGAAGGCTATGGTAAAATGGGCACACTTGGCTATTGGTGGTGCTATGAAATGATCCATCTATCCTGGAAAGAAATTTGGAACTATTTCTCCAAAGTTACTAAACCGTATATATATTCTTTCATCCACCTATACCACTACTTGGTCTATATCTTCCCAAAGACATCATAGAGGAATAAAATGTCTTATTTGTTTCTTTTTTTTTAGGTTTTTTTTTGCAAGGCAATGGGATTAAGTAGTCTGCCCAAGGCCACACAACTAGATAATTATTATTAAGTGTCTGATGCCAGATTTGAACTCGGGTACTCTTGACTCCAGAGCCAGTGCTCTATCCACTGCACCACCTAGCCACCCTGAAAATGTCTTATTTGTACAAAATGTTTATCAAAACTTTTTTTCATAGCTGTCCCAAATTGGAGGAGTGCCTTACTATTTTTCTTGTTGTTGATCACTCATTTCAATTGTATTCAATGCCTCATGACCCCATTTGGGGTTTCATTGGCAAAGCTACCAAAGTAGCTTGCCATAATTTCCTTCTCCAGCTCATTGTAGAATTGAGGAAAATTGAGGTAGAAAGGGTTAACTGCCCAAGGTCACAGAGCTATTATCTGATGCCATATTTGAACTCAGGAAGATGGAGCTTCCTTATTCCAAGCCCAGTACTCTATCCACTGTGCCACCTAGTCTATTTGTGTCCTGCCATTAGGAAGCAGCTAAAAATTATGATATATTAATGTAATTGGATACTATTGTACCATAAGAAATAATGAAATAGACACCTCCAAAGGTTAATGGGAAGACCTATGCACTGCTGCAGAGTCAAGTAAGCAGAATTAGGAGTACAATTTATATAATGAGAGCCTCATAGAGAAAAATAACTTTCAAAATCTTTAAAACTCTGATCGATGTAAAAATCACAAATTCATAAGACTGAGGGGAACATTTCACTCATCTCTTATCAGGGAAATGATGAACTTAAAATGTGGAGAAAGATATACAGTTTTGGGCATAGTTATTAGGAAATTTGCAGCATGTTGATGATAAATATTTTATTTTTCTTTCATGACTTGTCCAGTGGAAGAGATGGATTTCAAATGTGTGTAAAATAAATGATATTTTAACTATAAAAATTTTTGATATTATAAGTCTATAATGATTCCTGAAGGGGACTAGAAAGGAATATACATATTATCAATAGTACATGGGCTCTCTATAATAAATGAACATGCTATTGTCATCATCATCAATCATCATCACTAATAACAGTTATGTAGCATTTACTTTATGCCAGACACCATGCTAAGTACTTTATAATTATTATCTAATTTGATCCTCACAACAACTGTGAGAGAGGGGTGCTATTATTACCTTATTTTACAGATAAAGAATCTGAGAGAAACAGACATCAAGTGACTTTCTCAGGTTCACTTAACTAGAAAATGTATAAGAACAAATTTGAGTTGGTTCTTCCTGACTTCAGGTCCTGGGTTCTATACATTGAACTACCATATGCCTAAAAACTCACAAAAATGGGGAAACATGGACATATATTTACCACAATAAAAAAAAGAAAGCATAATCAACAAAGTGTGTATATATATATATATACATATATATACATATATATATATATATATATATATTGATTTAGTTCTGAAAACCTTATTAAGTTCTTCAAAGGATTTGTTTTCATATTCATCTTTTGCATCAAATGTGAACACAGGTCAACTTTTAAAATTTTTTATAAATATTTATCATGAGAACTTCATTATACAATGTCTAAATATCCAATGTTATAACTCTTGTTGCTTTTCTAAACATACTCTGCCAAATCCTTTATTTTTCTCTCAAAGAAGAATGTGTTATCTTTCTATTTAGCTGCAACATATTTTTAATGTTATAGTTTCATTTAAAGTATCTGTCAAGAATGAGCTGATTAGCTCCTATAGTAGTAGATGTATCCCATTCATATGTAAAAATAATAACAAGATTCCTTGAAAGATACAACAGAAATAACCTTGCTTGACTTTATCACTATTATCAAGAAAAACATAAAATATGGAGATGTACACATGTGAAATATGTTGTCACAACACAGAAACTGATGATGTCCTCAGGGTCTCCTCCTTTGAGGATTCATTATATTATTTTTACCAAGATTTAGAACATTTCAGAGCCTCCTAAATGAGATCCATAATAAGAGAATTTAGCCTAACTATTCACTCAGGGATTCCTGAGTGAATAAAAATGTCTATTATTCAAAATATTTAATGCAGTTGGATCTAAAGAGTACTGAAGAGCTTGTTTGGTAGTGAATAGTCTTCTGCACAAATAAAATAAATGCGCTTAGGATAAGGAGGGAATTTGTCAATTATTTTTAAAAATCTTTTTATCAAATATTATTGATAAAAGTCTGACATTCAAGATCTATAGGGAATGCATGTTATGTATTTAAAATTTTGTTTCAGTTGTTTAGTCATTTTCAGTGGGGCCTAACTCTGATATTTTGGGGGGTTTTCTTGGCCAAAGATACTAGACTGGTTTGTCATTTCTTTCTCCTGTTCAAATAAAGATGAAGAAATTGAGGCAAATTGGGTTTAAGTGACCTGCCCAGAGTCAAACAGGTAGGAAGCATCTGAGGTCAGATTCAGACTCGAGTTTTCCTGACTCCAGGCTTGGCACTCTATCTACTACTGCACCACTTATCTGACTGTAGAAAATAAATATAATATGAAATCATTCTTCAAAAGATCAATTATATATGTATATGTATATAAAATATTTATTATACTTATATCAATAACATTCTTCTGGAAGAACAAAAGGTCAAGTGTGTATACAATTAGACACATGTGCAATACAGTTTTGAATCTAGTGATTGAGAGAAACACTTAGGAAACCCTTGATCAATTAATATTCATTGTCTAGTTGATGAAAGCATAGAAGTTAGAGGTAAAATAATAATTATTTTTGAATAAATACAAAGATGTTACTCAGTTGTAGGAGTATAGCCAAAGACAAAAATTAGAAAGCAATTAGTCATTAGTTGGCCAAAGCACCTGCTGAGCCTTTAAAAAGTGAGACCTATATTCTAAGAAACCAGTCAAGGGAGGAAAGAAGTCTGTGTTAATGTGATCTCTGGAAGCAGAGAAGAGTGCCATATATGTTAGAAGAACTCAAATATTTCAGAAGTAATTTTTCTTTCTTTCTTTTAAGATATCAGGGCTAATTTCACATTCTTCCCCCTCCCCACCCCTACTTCATGGCAGTCACTTACAGTAGAGCTATTTTCCAATAGGTTCCATTGTATAATATATATTAAATGTAAATGTTTTGTGATATTAACCATTATTGTGATGCTAATCATTATTCAACATAATGTATTTTTCCTAAAGGAAAATATTTATAATATTCACACATACATATAAACATATGTATATAACACACACATATATGAGAAACCATATTATCTATCTATCCATCTATCAGTAGACTATATCTTGGACAGAAATTCCTACAGACCTCATCTTTCAGTGTATATAAGCAGAATATTCTTTGCAACAAGTAATAAATATGTTAAATGTAAGTAAAAGTAAGTAAAAGGTCCAGAAAGACAGCAATATAGTAAGCAGTGAGTTTAAGAACAAATAATTGAAAAAATTAACTATGTAAAAGAGAATTCCAACAATGAGAAAACCTACCAAAATTTTGGAGCTGCAGAAAAAACTGTCCAAAGAAGAAAAAAATATATATCTCTGATAAGTTTCACTGACTCTATAAAAGATGAATGAACTGAGTATGTGATTAATAATAATGAGTTAATGAAATTTTTAAGAGTTTATTTAATTTTAAGAGATAAAATGAAAAAAAAATCCTGAAATAAACTATTGATAAATCTAGCATCTAAAAAAGAGGAAAATCAAATTGGCAAAATTAAAAATAAACAAATAGACTTATAAAAATCCACATAATGAATAAGAAATTATATGAATGAACAGGTAGCACAAAATATAATTCTAGGAAAAATTAAGATTTTTAAACATTTAAAGAACAAGTAATTCTAATTCTATATAAACTATTTGGAAAAATAGGTGGAGTGCTGCCAAATTTCTTTTATGACACAGATATGCTAACAGCTAAATAAGGAAGAGCCAAAACAGAGAAAGAAAAATATAGAACAATTTATCTAATGAGTACAAAAATTTTAACTAAAATATTACCAAAGAGATTATAGTAATGTATCACCAAGATACCAGGGCTGGTTCAATATTAGGAAAACTATCAGCATAATTGACTATAACAATAAACAACAGAAATAAGATTATCTCAATGAATGCTGAAAAAGTTTTTGACTGAGCATTACAAACATTTGAGATCATAGGAATAAATGGAGTTTTCCTTAAAATGATAAGCAATATCTATCTAAAACTATCTTCAAGCATTTGGACTCGAGTTTTCCTGACTTCAGGCCTGGCACACTGTCTCCTACTGCACCACTTAGCTATCCATCTAAATATATACATATGTGTGTGTGTGTGTGTGTGTGTATGTGAATGTATGTATATTATGAAATCACTCTTCAATAGATCAATTGTACATATGTATATTAAATATCTATTATATTTATGTGTGCATACAATTATACATATATGTAGTATAGTTTGAATCTAGTGATTGAGAGAAACACTTAGGAAACCCTTGATCAATTAATATTCATCTAGTCTAGGTGATGAAAGTATAGAAGTTAGAGGTAATGGGGATAAATTAAAGGCATTCCCAATAAGATCAAGGGTGAAATAAAGGATGCCTGTTTCATGATGATTTTTGTCATTCATTCTTGAAGAAGACAATGACATCAGGGAGGTGATGCCATGATATGCACATGAATTGGATTTGTGTGAGGGGGCATTGTGCTAAGTCATCAGTCTCACTATTTCCTCCTGATCCATCTGGGTCCAGTAGCCAGAAATGAATCAGAATGACTGGAAATGGCCCTGGATGTGAAGTAATCAGGGTTAAATGACTTCCCAAGGATACATAGCTAGTAAGTGTCTAAGGTCATTGGATTTGAACTCAGATCTTCCTGACCTCAGGGTCGAGGCACAATTTACTGCACCATCTAGCTGCTTGATTGTGCGTTATCTCATTATTATTCAATATTGTACTAAGAAGAAAAAGAAATAGAAGAAATTAGGAATAGGCAATGAGGAAACAAAACTATAACTCCTGGCAGAAATGGTAGTATACTTAGAAAAATCCTAGAAAATCAACTGCAAAACGAGTTGAAACAATTAACAATTTTAGCAAAGTTGTAGGATACAAAATAAACCCACTTTAATCATCAGCATTTCTAATATATTTCCAACAAAGTCAAACAACAAGAGATGGGAAGAGAAATTACATTTAAAACTGTAGACAATATTAAATATTTGGGAGTCTACCTGCCAAGACAAATCCAGGAACTATATGAACACAATTACAGAACACTTTCCCCACAAATAAAGTCAGATCTAAATAATTGGAAAAATGTCAATTACTAATGGATAGTCTGAGCTACTATAGCAAAAATGACAGTTCTACCTAAATTGGTCTACTTATTCAGTGCCATACCAATCAAACCACCAAGAATTATTTTATATATCTAGAAAAATATTAATAACATTCATCTGGAAGAACAAAATATCAAGAATATCAAGGGAATTAATAAAAAATGCAAAAGAAGATAATTTAGCCATGTCAAATCTAGAATTATATTATGAAGCACCAATCAAAATTATTTGGTTCTGGCTAAGAAATAGAATAGTAGATCTGTGGAATATATTATGTACACAAAACACAATAGTAAATGACTATAGTAATCTCTTTGAAAAACTCAATTTGACAAAAGCCACTGGGAAAACTAGAAAATGATATAGCAGAAACTAGGTCATCTCACACTTAAATATCAAGATAAGGTGGAAATGGGTACATGGTATAAACATAAAGAGTGATACCATAAGCCAATTAGGAGAGCAATGAATAGTTTGCCTATCCTATCTATGGAGAGGAGAGAATTATGATCAAAGAAGCGATAGAGACCATTATGAAATGCAAAATGGATAATTCTGACTACATTAAATTAAAAAAAAGATTAGAAGGAAAACAAAGGTCTCATTTCTAAAATATATAGAGAATTGAGTTACATTTATAAGAATATAAGTAATTCATTCATTGATAAATAGTCAAAGGATATGAACAGGGAGTTTTCAGATGAAGAAATTAACATTATTTCCACATGAAAATTTCTCTAAATTAACATCATTTCATTCTTGAAGAAGCATTTGGTGGTGCTATAGCAAGAACATGAACTGGATTTGAGTGAGGGAGTGCTGTGCTAAGTAACCAGTCTTACTTTCTCCTCCAGACCCATCTGGGTCCAGTGACAAGATGAATGAGGATGACTGGAGATGACCCTAGATAGGAGGCAATCAGGGTTAAGTGCCTTGCCCAGAGTCACACTGCAAGTTAATGTGTGTCTGAGATTAGATCTGAACTCAGGACTTCCTGAATCCAGGACTGGTGCCATCCACTGTGCCACCTAGCCACCCTGTCTAAATTGTTATTGATTAGAGAAATGAAGTTTAAACAACTTTGAGGTACCACTGCACACCTAGCAGATTATATAAAATGACCGAAAAAAGGAAAATGGTCAATGTTGGAGGAGATGTGGGAAAATTGGACACTGATGCATTCCTGGTGGAGTTGTGAACTGATCCAACCATTCTGGAGAGGTATTTGGAACTATGCCTAAAGGGCAATAAAACTGTACATATAATAATTGATCTTTCATCTAGCAATACCACTTCTAGGTCTCTATTCCATAGAGATCATAAAAAAGGAGAAAAGATTGTCATGTACAAAATTATTTATAGTATCACTCTTTGTGATGGCAAAAAAAATGAGACTGAAGGGATGGCCATCAATTGGAGAATAACTGAACAGATTTCAGTCTATGAATGTAATGGAATATTATTTTTCTATAAAAAATCATGAGCAGATTTCAGAAAAAAACTGGAAAGACTTATGTGAGCTAATACTAAGTGAAGTGAGAATTAGGAGAATATTGTAAACAGTAAGAAAAACTTTGTGTATAAACTATGATAGATTTAGTTCTTCTCAAAAATACAGACATCTAAGATAATTCCAAAAGACTTGTCACGAATAATGCCATCCACATCCAGAGAAAGAACTATGGAGTTCAAATGCAGATCAAAGAAATCTCTTTTCATTTTTTCATATTTTTTCCTTTCTCATGGTTTTCCCTTTTTTTCTGATTCTTTTTTCACAAAATGACTAATATGGAAAATAGTTTAAGATGGTTGTACACACATACACACACACATACACACACAATATCAGATTATATCAGGTTACTGTTTTGGGGAGGGAGAGAGAGGAGAGGGAAGGAGAAAGTTTTATAAAAGCAAATGTTGAAAGCCATCTTTACCTATAATATACTGTTAAAATAAGTAAAAAAAAGTCTTTAATATTTAATCTCTGCAATTATCTTTTATGATTTTTATTTTTATATGGCTTTTATGCCCTAACATAAGGTCAAATGTTTGTAAAGGTTTATATATTGTATATATACATATATATATATATATATTCTTTTTATTGCCATTAAAAAATCTCTAAAGAGCTAATTTATTTAAAAAACAAACAAACCAAAAAAACAAACAAACAAACCTTTTGGGGTCATTTGCTTTTTTATTATCAGATTTATCTACTTCTGAAAGGGACTCATTAAGATCCCCAAATATTATAGTTTTAATATCTATATCTATAATTAAATTAACTATTCCAGATGCTATGCTCTTTAGTACCTTTTCATGCTTTTAAACATAAAGTTGTTGTCCTGTTTGTCTATTTTAATCATATCTATTTTTAACTTTGCCTTTGAAATCATAATCCCTTCCTCTACCTAATAGAATTGCATGAGGCATAATAAATTCTATTCCAGGCTTCTATTTTAACTTTGTGTGAATATATAGTTTTCAAGCATGTGTTTGTTTTTTTTGTAAACAGCTTGTTATTATACTCTTTTCTAATTCATTTTGTCACTTTAATTTTGCAGCTGAGGTCATTCCATTTATATTCAATTATGATTGTTCATTCTATATATTCTTCCATCATATCCTCATATTTTCCCCTTCTTTTGCTTCTTGTTCTATTATTTACAACAATTGTTTTAGAAAAATGTGATTATTGCATAGTAATCTATGTCTCTGAGATAGGACCCTACAAAAATGTCCCTGGTCAGGCAATTGTAGACTTGAAGTAACTCCAGTTGCCCTTAACAAGATTTGATGCTGCTGCTGATATTTATCCTTCATTCTTGAAGATCATGACATCAGGGAGGGGACCCCATGCCAAATGCATGAATTGAATTTGAGTGAGGGGATCCTGTGATAAGTCACCAGGCCACTTTCTCCTCCAGAGCCATCTGAGTTCAGTGAACAACTGTGAATCAGGACAACTGGAGATGGTACTGGATATGAGGCAATCAGGGTTAAAGGAGCTACTCAAGGTTACACAGCTAGTAAGTGGCAAGTGTCTGAGACTGGATTTGAATTCTGGTTCTCCTGATTCCAAAGCCAGTGCTCTATCCACTGCATCATCTAGTTGCCCTATCAGCAAGATTTATTGCTTTCCTGCTCCTTCTCAGTACCCACAAGCCTTTTTGTTCTATGCTGGGCAAGATGAAAGTGATTATCTTTTTTTCATTTTTTATGTCTTGAATATTATTTTTCCTGTTGTTCTTTTCAGATCTTTATTGGAGCTGGAAAAATGAACTTCATGATATTGTTTATCTTAACTGGAATAATTTTTTGATGCAGTTTAAAGGTGATCAAAACCACATGTCAAATTATTTCTTGGAGATCAAGCCAACCTTTAGACAGTAATGATTCCTAAAGAAAATTAAGTAAAACTTTAAAGAAACATAAAACTCTCATAAATTTAGGAGTCTAACTACTACTATATTTTTAAATTCTTTATTAAATCAAGTATTTGGTTCTACGGGTGTACCTTTCACATGACAGATTATAGCTTATCTCTCTCTCTCTATTATCTTTCTTAAAGAGTGCTGGTGGCCAAAACCAACCTAGAGATGAGATTTGCAGAACTTAATGTGCCTGAATATCGGTCATAGTTCCATACTTAAGTCCTTCTGGCCAAGGCTTCTTTTGCTTCTGCTTTCTCTTCCAAGAAACTCATTTTCAGATAAGAATAAGTTTTAAAGTTTATTAGAAGCTTTTAAGTTTTAGCAGTTTAAAACTGCACTAAGATTTTTGGAACATCTTATTGCAGAAAAGTTCAATTTCAATAAGAAATTGAAGGTCAAAATGAATGGAGAAATGGCAAGAAAGATTACCAGTTGGGATCAAGTTCTGGTTTATGACTACATAGAGAGATTTGTTGGATATGACTGCTAAATAATGACATCTAAAATGTGGTGGAAAACAAGTGAGGTGCTCATTGAAGATGGGCAAGGGTTTTAATGTTATTTTGAATTTCAGAAATGGTGAGGCACACTCCTGAAGCCATATTCAGAGTGGTAAGCTTGTTTTTTGTAATTCCAAAGAAATTTCTAGAACATATTTCTAAAAGGATGAATTCTATGTACTATAAAAGGGTATCAGTGATTAGTAAAGTCCAGTATGGGTTCACAAAGAACAGGCATTGCAAAATCAACTCATTTTTTTTGATAGGATTAACAAACTGGAGAGACAATGAGGTATAGAGTATAAACTTATGAAGACCTATGTTCAAACCCTATCCTTTAAACGTGTTAGTAAAGTGATCATAAACAAGTCACTCATCCTTTTAGGGACCCTGGAGAGTTGCCTGTTTCATTGGTAGAGAGAATTTCTATCCTCTTTGGAATCATATATTTCAGATCTTTACTGGAGTCTATTTTGGAATCATAGATTCTGGTAAAAAGAAATAAAAGCCAGACTAGATTATACTTGGATTTCACTGTGCCATTTGACAAAGTCTCTCAAGATATGTGTATGAATATATTTTAGTTAATTTTGTTATATGTGAACAAAATTTGGAGTTGTTCTTTGGATAGCAAAATAGGTGAATTTAAATCTGGGTGAAAAAACTACAATGGTGCTTCCTCATCAGTGGGTCAGTTTCTTGTAGAGTCATACAGCTCTCTATTGTCATTCTATTCTGAAACATTTGTTGCAATGACTTGGGTAAAGCAGTAATGGAAATTTTATTGAATTTATGTTATACAAACTAGATGAAAGAATTAGTGTCCCCAAACAATAATAATGTAACCTGCATTTATAGTCCTTCAAGTTTTAGAAAATGGAATAAACTTGGTATAGTCTATAGAAATCTGTTTCATGCTGTTAAACATGTATGAACATATACAGATATATACCAAGATCATGCACATGTGTATATACAATATGTGTATATATATATATACATATATATATATATATATATATATATATATATATATATATATATATATATATAGTAGCTAGATGGCACAGTAGGAAGAGAGTGCCTGAAATCAAAAGAACCCAAGTTAAAATTCAACCTTAGACATTTAGTAGTTATGTGACCTTGGGCAAGTCACTTAACCTTGATAGCTTCTCATCCAGTACCATTTCTAGTTATCCTGATTCATATCTGGGCACTGGATCAAGATGGCTCTGAAGAAGTAAGAAAGACTAGTGACTTAGCCCAGCAGCCCCCACACTCATTTTTATGGCATCAACTCCCTAATAACATTGTCTTCTTTGAGACTGAAAGACAAAACATAATTATACAAATATATGTATGTATAAATACATCAAGATTATATATATATATTATATATATATATATATATAATATATATATATATATGTTTCCTGTTCTACTTTTCTATTACATTACTTCTGGTTATTTTTATCACTTACTATTATATCCTCAAGATTTTTCATTTTCTTCATTCAATTCTGATTTGAGATATATTTTATATGTAACATATCCATTAGTAAAAGTATTATATATTAAACAGCATCCTGAAAAAGATAATCTTTTGTAATATTAATGTCATGAAAAAGCATCAGACTTATCATTTGAATCCAAAAGGACTGTTTCACTTGGATTGAAATAACTCTAAATTATCTCTCTAAATGTCTTCTATTCCCATCTTCAAAACCATTATTTTAATGTCAATCATGGTGGAAAAGTTAAAACTCATAAGTTGCTTTCTTACTTTACTTTAAAAAGTTGCACATTTTAGTGAAAATAATTTCTATTATCTTATATTTCCTACCTTTGAAGGAAAATAATTCTAAACAAAACTAAAATGTAAAATGAAAACATGAAAATAAAATAAAATACTTTTCATAAAATATTTTATTAATTTTAATTAAATGATTATTTTATGAAAATTATACCTATAATTCAGGATTTGGCTTATACATATTTTATTTTGTGTTGCTTCAAATTTACTCACAGTTACTTTTCCACTACGGTTGTCATCCTCCCTTTGTGCTAAAGCTTTCAAAAAATTGTCTTTCAGTTCTTTGCCAGCACTAGATAGTGTCCTATAAAAAAAATATGATTTTTGTTATAAAATTCTTCATTATAAAGAGGCTTTAAATGAAGGGAATGATTAGGGTTGTCAGTAATTGCTGTCCACTTTCTTATGAAAAGGTAAAATCTGTTTTCTGAAAGAGTAAGAAAAGTCAATAGACTTGTTCATTGATTTCAGATTTGATTCCAGGTAATAGAATAATTCTCTATCATGGTTCCCCCTCCTGCCCTTTGACTAGTCAAAAAATAAAAATAAAATTTTCTTAGGAGGCAAAGAAGTAGTTCCCAAGATTTTATTGGTCAGAGTGGTGAGGTCTCAAAGTCCATAATGATTGTTGAAGCTTCCTGGGGAACCTGAAGTCAAGATGGCACAGTTTCTAACTAGTGATATATTGATGAATGATCATCTTTCTGAAGATAAAGGATACACTTTTAAATTTAATCTGCATTAACATTTTTTCCTTTCCCTTTCTGAAGACTAGACAATCAAGAAAACAATGAGTTAAGCCCCAATTTGGAGTGGTTAACATTTCTGAGTATTTATACCCATTTACATTTACATTAATGAAAATTAAATGATAGGTTTTTGGGAAGTCACAGGAACTGGCTCTGGAAGACTCCTCCTTGGTTACCTCAAGGTACAAAAGTTGGACCTATGTGAAGTGAGCATCCGTAAGAATTGGCAGATATCCCAAGATCATTAACCATACTCTTTCCTGTTGTCTAGAACTCTGAGCTCTCAGCTAAAAGAGAGTTGGTAGAAACCACTCATATTATAGGGAAAAGAACCAAGCATTCTAACTGACAATCATGCATTCAGGGAACAAATCCTTAGTTGTGACCATGCTGATGTTACTAGTTGTTACCACAAGACTAAAAGAAGAACAAATGAGAATATATCATCTTCACATGTCACACAGATCTAGGACAATGATCTCTATCAATGAAGAACAAGTTCTATACAAATGAATTTTGGGATTCAGATTATATCCAAATATAAATGTTTGCTGGCACTCTGACCCATGAATCTGGGTCAGGAGCCTATGTAAATTAGACTGGGAGAGCAAGGATCTGATCATACACAGACCCCAGTTTCATCGTCTGAACCATTTCAAAGGTCCTTTGCAGGATACAAAACTCAATGCTTGAAGGAAGCAGTGGAAGAACTCAAGATCATACAGATTGATTCAGGACCAAACAGGAACCCTCACAATTTCTTACAAAAATGCACAGAACTTGATCCTAACACAAGTACAATTCAGGAAGTAAGGCTGAGGAAATGAAATAAAGTATGAACCAGTTGGAAAAGAAATATTATAGACTTAGGGATGCATAAACTTAGAAGAAAGAATAACTGTAGTAGCTAAAAGCAAAGTTTCAAATGAAAAAATAGCCTTGCCATAAATTTTATTAGAATTACTAGCAGTCTTAAAAATCATAATTTAAGCAAAATGAGAGTTCTAGGAGAGAGAAACAAATGGAGAATAAATAATTTGGTAATGGAATTGCAAGATATTAGTCAAGTAAAAAATTCTCCAAATGGAACAGAATCTCTGAGATAATAAGAAATACTAAAACAAAACAAATGATAGAAAAGGAAAAGAAAATATAAGACATATCCTTTCAAAAACAATTGACTTAAAAATAGACAAAAGATAGAGCACTGGCCCTGGAGTCAGGAGGACCTGAGTTCAACTCTGGACTCAGTCACTTAATAATTACTTAGCTGTATGACCTTGGGCAAGTCATTTAACCCCATTGCCTTGCAAAAAATCTAAAAAAATAGATAAAAGAAATCATTTATCATACCCTGAAGAAATGACCATTAAAAATTCTAACTAGCATATTTCTAGAACTCATGAATTAAAACCAGAGGGCAGGTGAAACTAGAAAGAATGCACCAGTTCCCCCTCTTGGTAGGAAAAAAATACAGAATTTTAGCTGGTATTCAAAGGAAACCAGGAGGTGGATGAGAAGAGAGTAAAAATACCCACAGTTGTCAGATGGAATATCTTATTCCAGAAACAGCAAAGAGACCAGTGTCACTGTCAAGAACTTGGATAGGAGATAGGGAGAGTTGTAAGAAGACTAGAAAGGTAAGGAAGAGTCAGGATATGAAGGCCTTTGAATTCCAAAAGTAACTTGGTCCTTTTGGGTAAAGGTAATCTGATCAGACCTGAGCTTCAGGAAGATCATTTTGGGGCATCTGACTAGATGAACTAGTGGGAGAAACTTGTGGCAAGTGGACCCTCCAGTATGCTATTGCAACATTCAAGGAGTGAAGGCTTGTGGTGGGGTAGCTATGGTGCCAGAGTAGAGAAGAGACTGTATTTGAGAGCTGGTACAAAGGTTAAATCAACCAGCCTTGGCAACAGATTGTATGATGGGATTAGGAGGTGATCACCTTAGTCACTGAAAGAATGGTGGTACTCCAAATAGTAAGAGAGCTTAGAAAGTTTAGAGAGGTTTTTGGTGTTAGATTACAAGTTCCTTTTTTAGAGTTTAAAATGTATATAGGACATCTAGTTTAAAATATTTAATAACAGTCGAAGATATGATTGGAGGTCTGCAGAGAAGATCTGAGAACCTTAAATATTGAGCAGATGGTTGGATCCAAGGAAATTGATGAGTCACCAAGCGAAATAATACAGAGGATGAAGAGGGACTAGAACAGAGTCAGGATATCTGTGATTAGTGAGTGTGACCTGGACAAAGATCCAGCAAAGGAGTAGTTGTCATCTAGGTAGGAAGAGAATGAAGGAAAGAGTGATGTCACAGAAACCTAGAGAGTATTGGGAACTGGAATATCAAAAGCTACAATTTTTTTTCATTAAAAAACCATTAGCACTCTGGGAAAAGCAGCTACTATTAGGATTATATGGGGAAAAAGGAGGGAAGCAATGGGAACATTTACAAGAGCTAACTTTTTTTTTATATTTTTCACTTTAAGAGAAAAACTATTGGGAACTTTAAAAACTAGATTGTTCTACCTCAATCAAACCTTATCTTGCTTAGGGGAACAGAAAAAAACTGTCCTTATCTCCTTTTGAGGACAGGGAGGGGTTACCAAGGGAAGAGTAATACTTGGCAAGTGATCCCAGTTCATTCTTCAGGAAGAGTTAAAGAGGCCATTCTCACTTTATGCAATGAGTTGCCTAGACAACAAATAAATGTTCATCTTATCTGAGTGAAAATTAGACTCCTATGCTTGGATAATTAGTATGTTTTGCCTTTATTCTGGGAAACAGCAGAGAGTATTCTTTGCTCAAATGAACTTGGTATGCTCATAGGTTTATGGCAGTTATGTATGGGCACATCTGTATTTTCAAAATTATGTGGAGATCATAGACAAAGTGCTACAAATTATTGGTGTAATTACCCCAAGACCTTATAGGAATTGTGCTATGTATTCTATGACTGTGTGACAGTGACTGTGAATTCAATCTGAAACTTGAAAAGCTTTTCAAACCTCTTCAAACCTTGAAATATTGAGACACAATGTTTTTATTCCTAGATATCACTCCTTTTCCTACTTCAGATGTACCTTGTTTTGGACTTGATTTCATTCTCACCCTTACTCTGAAATTTTTCTTCGGCAATGTTTGGTAGAAAAAAAAGACAAGGGTTGTTTATGTTTGTAGTGGTGATATTGTCTTCTACACTTTCCTTCTTCTCCCTTGCTATGACTCTTGCTATGCTAGATCATTTATCATTTTTGGGCCTCTTGGTAGATATTTATTCAATCTTCCACAATATATTTATTTATTTATTTGTTTGTTTGTTTGTGTGTTTATTAGTTTTTGCAAGGCAATAGGGTTAAGTGTCTTGCCAAAGGCCACACAGCTAGGTAAGTATTAAGTGTCTGAGGCCGGATTTGAACTCAGGTAATCCTGACTCCAGGGCCGGTGCTCTATCCACTGTGCCACCTAGCTGCCCTTCTATAATCTATTTAGAAAATAACAGTCATCTTTTAAAACTACTTTTGGTATACCTCAGTTCTTATTTGGATTGGACTGAACATCCTTATTCATTTTAGCATGTTTTCTTTCATTTCATTTACTTACTTATTCTCTCTCTCTCTCTCTCATTCCTTTTCCTTTGCTTTCCTTCTTCTTTCTCCTTTCCCTTCCCCTTTCCCTTCTTTCCTATTCCCTTCCTTTCCCTTCCCTACTCTTCCATTCCCTTGTCTTCTCTTTCCTAGTAGCCTTCCACTAAGAAGTCCTGCCATTTTGGCTTTGTACCATGGACATTTTTTTTAATGTCTGGTCATGCAAATAGTTCTGAAACTATTTGGTTTTATTATTAGCTAATGTATCTCCCTATCTTCTCCACAAGAATAGAATGAGAGGGGTGGGGATAAGATGGTGGCACGAAGGCAGGAATTCCTGGAAACTCGTTCCCCCCAAAACTCCAAAAGCCAATAAATTATGACTCTAGCCAAAATTTAGAGGGGCAGAACCCACAGAAAAAGTGAGTGATACAATTTCCCAGTCCAAGACAACTTAGAAGTTCCACAGGAAAGGTCTGTTTCACCAGACCAGAGCCATAGTGTAGTCACAGCACAACTGCAGTACAGCTGGGGCTCATGTCTGAGTCCCTGGGGGTGCCTGAGTCCATGGCAGTGGGGGTAGTTTTCAGACCTCTTGGCCCAGGAATTACTAGGAATAGCTGGAAGGGGTGGTGAGAGAACTCTGCTGCAACAGAGCAGAGCTCCAGCCTCAGAGCAACCCCAGGGTGAGAATTTGCAGTGGTGGTCAGCAGAGTCATCCAGCATGTCCAGAGCTCTCAGCCCATAGATGATAAAAGAGTTGGGGGAAACTGTAGAGGTCTCTCTGCTCTCCCTGGGGTGGGACTCAGCTCTTTGCCTACACTCAGATCCAGGTTGCAGTCCAGGCCCTCACAACACCACCATAGCCAAGCAGGAACCCTCCTCATAGCTCCAGGGCAGAGGGGTGGTCCTGAACACAGGCAAGAGAGCAGTCAGAGCACTCATAAGACCTTGGAGGAATTAAGGTCCCTGTATGGTGTGCTCAAAACTCCCAAAGCTTTGGAAGTATGGTAAATCAGTCATAGGCTGAGAAAATGAGCAAAAAATAGAAAAAGAAGAATCTGACTACAGAAAATTACTTTGGTCCCATGGAAGATTCAAAAGATGACAAACTCAAAGCTCCTGTGTCCAAAACCTCCAAGAGAAATAGAAAATGGGCTCAGGTTATGGATGAGCTCAAAAAAAGACTTTGAAAAACAAGTAAAGGAGGTAGAGGAAAAATTGAAAGGATAAATGAGAGTAACACAGATAAATCATGGGAACCAAATCAGCAGCGTGGTGAAAGAAATACAAAAAATACTGAAGAAAACAATATGTAAAAACCAGTTTAGGCCAAATGGAAAAAGCAAAGAAAAAAGGAAAATGAAGAGATGAATTCCTTAAAAAGCAGAATTTGCCAGCTAGAAAAGGAGATAAAAAAAGTTCTCTGAAGAAAATAACTCCTTCAAATGCAGAATGGAACTAAAGGAAGCTGATGACTTCATGAGAAATAAGGAAGAAATAAAACTGCACCAAGAAAAACAAAAATTAGAAGAAAATGTGAAATATCTCATAAGCAACTGACCATGAAAACAGATCCAAGAGAGATAATTTAAAAATTATTGGGCTACCTGAAAGTCATGACCAGGAAAAGAGCCTAGACTTTATTTTTGTTTTCTTTTTTTTTTGGGGGGGGGGGTTTGCAAGGCAATGGGGTTAAGTGGGTTGCCCAAGACCACACAGCTAAGTAATTATTAAGTGTCTGAGACCGGATTTGAACCTAGGTACTCCTGACTCCAAGGCCGGTGCTTTATCCACTATGCCACCTAGCCACCCCTAGACTTCATTTTTCAAGAAATAATACAGCAAAATTTCTCTGAGATCCTGGAAACAGAGGGTAAAGTAGAAATTGAGGGAAGTCACCGATCACCTCCTGAAAGAAATCCCCAAAGAAAATTATAGGAATACTATAGCCAAATTCCAAAACTCCCAAGTCAAAGAGAAAATAATAAAAGCTGCCAGAAACAAACAATTCAACTACTGTAGCTCTATAGTCAGGAATACACATGATTTGGCAGCATCCATATTAATGGCTTGTAGGGTTTGGAATATGATATTCTGGAAGGCAAAAGATCTTGGTTTACAATGTAGAATCAACTACCTAGCAAAACTGAACAACTTCTTTCAGGGGAAAGATGGACTTTCAATGAAACAGGGGACTTTCAAATTTCCCTATTGAAACAACCAGAGCAGAACAGAAAGTCTGGTCTCCAAGTACAGGACTCAGGTGAACCGTTGAGGGGGTGGATGAGAAGTACCAAGTATGAGGAACTTAATGATGCTGAACTGTTTGTATTCCTGCATGGGAAGAAGATACTGATAACTCATATGAACTTTCTCATTTATAAGAACAGTTAGAAGGAGCATATATAGACAAGGCACAGGAAGGAGCTGAATATGATGGTATAATATAGTAAAAAGATGTAGTCAGTGGGTGATAAAGGAAAGTACTTGGAGGGAGAGAGGAGAGGAAGAAGGGGCTAAGATATTTAACATAAGAATCAAGAAAAAGCTTTTACAATGGCCTGGAATGGGAGAAGGAAAGGGGGAATGAGTAAGCCTTCATCCTCATCAGAAATGGCTCAGAGAGGAAATAACACACACACACACACACACACACATACACAAACACACACACACACACACACACACACTTAATAGAGTATAGAAATCTGTCTTACCCTAGAGAAAAATGAGAGGGAAGGGATGTAATAAGGGGGAAATGGGGGAGGGAAGAGGGGAGTAGGTGATAGAAGAGAGGGAAGATAGTGAGAGAAGACACTCAAATACAACACATTTTTGAATAGGAACAGTATGAAAAGGGAGAGAGAATGGAATAAATGAGAGTGGGGAGGAATAGAGTGGAGGAAAATACAGCTAGTGATAGCAACTGTGGGAAAAATATTGAAGCAACTTCTCTGATGGACTTATGACAAAGAAGGCAATCTATCCCAGAGACAAAGTCATTGGAATCTGAACACAGACTGAAGTATGTTTTTTTCCCTCACTATTCTTGAGTTTTCTCAACTTTTTTTTGGGTGGGGGGGGCTTTATGTTTACTCTTGCAACAAGACTATTGTAATAGTATAAAAAAACCAAATATTAAAAAATAGATAGAACAATTTATATAAGAACAGTAAAGACAAACAAACTCATTATTTCAGTGATCAACCATAATTGGAGATAATTGATGATATCACCATCCACCTACTGATAGAGATGGTGATTCAAGATCCAGACTAAGATGTATATTTCAGAACATCACCAATGAGGAATATGACTTTATTCAATTATGCATATATGAACAAGGATTTTGTTTTCTTTTCTTAATGGATGGAATGGAATAAAAAAGGATGAGAAAATAAATGCTGAGGAGACCCCGCCCCCTCCAGCTGGAGGAGTCCCATCAGGAGGGCTCCGGCTTGGGCACCGGGCAGTAAAAATGACAGCACCTTCCAAGAAAGAAAGGCAAGTTTTCTGGGGAGCTTGGAATGACTACTGGAAGTGCTTGGATGAAAATACCGAAGATGCCTCTAAGTGTAAAAATTTAAGAAGCATTTTTGAATCAAACTGCCCCCCTCAGTGGATTAAACATTTTGATAAAAGAAGAGATTACTTAAAGTTCAAAGAAAAGTTTGAAGCGGGACAATTTGAGCCTTCAGAAAGAAGAGTAACATCATAGTTCTTCGTAAAAAAAATATATTTTTTTACAAATATTGAGACTGTTCTTTGTGGACAATAGTAAATATTCCTTCAAATACTAGTTTGTTTGAATTATGAAGTTTTACAGATGGGACTCATTGCCTGCCAACCCAGTTCTCCTGCTCTTAACAGTACCAGAAATGATCAAGAATCCAATAGGATTAGAATATTTAATTAATCCAGGGAATAATTTGAATAAAGTAGTAGAGCACAATTAATTTATATTATGGAAGTGGCTTTTATTTTTCATTTTCATAACATAAAATAAACATAAATGTGATTTTTTTCCCCTTTTTCAAGATGAGAATGACATTGTTTTGGAATTGATATTTTAAGTGTTACATACAACACCAATATTTTGCTTGAGTGAAATGAAAAAACTTGGAAGCTAACATTAAGATATGATGCAATGTAAAATTTCAAGGGGTAGATTTTATATTAGAGCCATATTAAGTATTTTGCTACCTGTGATGGTTAATAAACAGTAATTTGTAAAAAAAAGAAAATAAATGCTTAGTTTAAAAAGAAAAAAAGAATAGAATGAGACACTTTACCATAAACTTTTCCTTTGCCAACATATCAACAACTTCACCCTCATCTACTCATGTAACCTGTCAAAAAGGAAATGAGATTAGTCTGGTAGATGAGTCTTATCAGTTAGATAAGACCTACTCTATGAAAACTTTCTTGCTTTTTCTAATCACTGCTTCCTTTTCTAGATGTACAATACCCATCTCTATTTATTGATAAATTCTAGAATTTTACCAGGAATTTAAGTTATGATCATTTATCAATAGTTTGCAGATTCTTTTCTTTTTCCTTTTAAAACAAACAAATGATTAAAAACCTAGAACATCCTCTTGGGGGTGACTTTCCTGAAAGAATTTTAGTTCTTGGAACCTTCCTTCTCTATTTTCTGAACCTTCTGAAATCAATATTTCTTCTCTTCTAATGCAGATTTTATAAGAAAGTAATCTTTTTCCCATTGGGATCTGGAACACTCCTCAAATATTTTTAAAAATTTTAGATACTCAAATTTTAAACTTCAGAACACTACATAGATTCAGAGATAATGTAACTTAATTTTGTTACTGTTACTAAACTTTATATTTTGATGAAGACAAAACTTTTATTCAATTAGCTACCAATGAAGAAAATTAATTGTTAATTTTAAAATATCCAGGAAATTGTTGGACAGGATGCGATGTGGTCTGGAAAAGTTTTTCTTCTTTCCCCTCAATTCCACCTCCACTCCAAATTATCACTACATCATCATTTGAACTAGCTATATGGAATAATAAATAAGGAAAGAACAATGAACTAACTGATGAAAAGGCAACAGTCAAGAAAGCCAAAACAGAATAGAAAGTTCTTCAATCAGAATGTAAAAAGTAGATGGAAATGTCCACCATTATACCAAAAGAGACATAAAATATATTTTTGATTTCAGCAGAGAAAGCCCTGGAAAGGTACTAGAGATGACTTGGAGAAAGAGTGGGGAAAGTAATGAATGAATATCTTATTCTATACTGTGATCCTCTCAGAATTTCTCTCCTTCACATGTTGTTCCTGACTTCCCAATAATGGAGGTTTTCTTGAATTCTTAGTTTTTCATAATTCTTGGTAAGCATGAATGAGTTCTCCATTAAACTTGATGAATTCACAGAGGTAGAGATGTGCACAATCTCCTTGCTGAGAAAACACATATAACCCCTCTGGGAATGGACTCAAAGGAATGGACTCAGGGACCATACAGTTCTGTGAACTTTGAAAGAGAGCTGTAAAAGTAGGGTATGGAGTGGAGAGGGGGATAATCTCTCTTTCTATTTGAGGACTTCCTTTTCCTTCTGTACTCTAAAATCCTAGTTGGGACAACCAGGTGGGACAGTGGATAGGGTCCTGGCTTAGAAACAGAAGATCTGAATTCAAATATGACTTTTTATATACACTTATTTGCTGTGTGACCCTGGGCAAATTCAGTTTTCTCATCTTTAAAATGTGGATTATAACAGCATCCACCTTCTAGGGTTGTTGGGAGGTTTAAATGAGATAATGTTTGTAATAATATGGCATGTGGCACATCACTTTGTTAGCAATTGTTGCTGCTGTGACTTTTTTGTGTTGTTTATCTCTCTTCCAGAATATAGGAGGGGCTGGGATAGGATTTCTTCTTTTCCTTTGCCTCAAAAGAGCATCTTATGGCTACTGGAGAAGTTCAATATATGGCTTTAGCTACTCTCTGACTTTATATTTTCTTTTCTGAGTACTGATCAAAAACTAAACTTCTCAAGATAGACTTTTCATGTCTACAATATGGCAACAACCAAGACTAAGTCTCCTAAGTTTCAATGTTCAGATACCAGGTGGCTAGAAGATTTCCTCCATATTTTACTTTTTTGGAGAAAGAAAGAAATTGTTGAGGCAGAGCCAAGATGGAGACAAGAATGGATTGTGTCTTAGGTGCTCTAATAAAATTTATAAGTTAAGGACTCTAACTAAATTTTTGAGAGACAGAACCCACAGAGGGACCCAGAGCTCAAGGTAACCTGGAAAAGAGCAGAAAGGCTCTGCTCCCTGGGGTCAGAGGGGTGGCCGCCAGAGGGGTGGCCTGCCGGAGTGAAAGAACTTCAGCCTCCAGGAGGCAGCCCCAGGGAGCTGGGAGCCGTGGCTCACAGCAGCGGGGGCATTTCCTGAGATATGCCCTGGGGAACACCAGGCACAAATTGGGGGATCAGTGGGGGGATCTCTGCCAGAGCAAGCACATGAAACGCAGCCCTCAGGGCACACAGAGAGCAGCATGGCCAGAGCAGCCGAGTTCCAGGAAGCAGAAGCAGACAGAGCCCATAAGCAGGAGCCCCCAGAGCATGAGTTCATTGAACCTAGGGAGGGGAGTGAAGAGAGAGAAACTGCCAAGCTCTGTCCTCTGCGTTTGGAATAGGACTCTGGGGCTCTGACCACATTTCAAATTCAGATCACAGTCTAGGCCACCACCCCAATAGAACAGCAGGGGCCCTCTACACCTCAGCCCCATGGTAGAAGGTGGCACATACGGTCATTCGTAGACCAGGAGGGAGAACAGAGCCTCACACACTGAGACCCTTGTGGGAGTGTCCCAAAAGCTCAGGAAGCACCCCCAAACCAGGCTCAGGCTGAGAAAATGAGCAAGCAGAGAAACAAGAGGAACACCATTGAGAAATACATTATCTATGATACCAAGAAGGATCAAAATACTCAGTCTGATGATGAGGAAGCACAAGCTCCTGTATCTAAAGACTCCAAGAAAAGCAGAAACTGGGATCAGGCTATGACAGAACTCAAAAAAGACTTTGAAAATCAAATGAGGGGAAAAGAAATGAGAGAGAGATGCAGGAAAAACATGAAAATGAAGTCAGCAGCCTAGTCAAGGAAATCCAAAAAAATGCTGAAGAAAATAGCATGCTAAAAACCAGCTTAGGTCAAATGATAAAACAGTTCAAAAAGTTATTGAGGAGAAGAATGCTTTAAAAAGCAAAATTGGCCAGATGGAAAAAGAGATAAGAAAACTCTCTGAGGAGAACAAATCCTTCAGACAAAGAATAGAACTCAGGGAGATTGATGAATTTACAAGAAACCAGGACTCAATACTTCAAAATCAAAAAAATGAAAAATTAGAAGAAAATGTGAAACATCTCACTGAAAAAGCAACTGATACAGAAAACAGACTTAGGAAAGATAATTTAAAAATTATTGGAATACCTGAAAGTCATGATCAGGAAAAGAGCCTTGACATCATTTTCAAAGAATTACTACAGGAAAATTGCCCTGATATTCTAGAAGCAGAGGGCAAAATAGTAATGGAGAGAATCCACTGATTCCCCCCCACCCTGAGAAAGAGATCCCAAAAATCCAACCCCCAGGAATATTATAGCCAAATTCCAGAACTCCCAAGTCAAAGAGAAAATATTACAAGCAGCCAGAAGGACACAGTTCAAATATCATGGAGCTGCAGTCAGGATCACACAGGACTTAGCAGCAACTACATTGGAAGCTTGTAGGGCTTGGAATAAAATATACCAGAAGGCAAAATAGCTTAGAATGCAGCCAAGGATCAACTACCCAGCAAAAATGAATGTCCTCTTCCAGGGAAAAAATGGACTTTCAATGAACCAGGGGAATTTCAAATTTTCCTCTTGGAATGGCCAGAGCTGAACAGAAGGTTTGATCTTCAGATACAGGACTCAGGTGAAGCATGGAGATTGGAGGAGGGGGGGAAAATATGAGGGACTTAATGATGATGAACTGTATGTATTCCTGCATAGAAAAATGACACTGATAATAGTCATATGAACCTTCTCAGTTAATAGAGCAGGTAGAAGGGGCTTTTATAGTTGAAGCACAGGAGAAAGCTGAATGTGAAGATAAAATATGGTGTAAAAATGGAGTCAATAGAAAAAAAAGGGAAATGTAATGGGAGAAAGAAAAAGGAGAGGTGGATTAGGCCAAGATATTTCATATAATAAGATTTTTCTTTATTACAATGAGCTATTGCAATGATATGGAAAGGGGGAAGGCAAGAGGGAATGAGGGAATCTTCACTCTCATCAGAGGTGGCTGGGAGAGGAAACAGTATATATACTCAATGGGGTATAGGCATCTGGAGTAAGAAGGAGGTGGGGGACAGGGGGAAGGGGGGTGATGTGACTGATGGAGGAGAGGATGGACCATGGGGGGAGAGTGGTCAGATATAACGCATTTTCTTTTTTACTTCTTGCAAGGGGCTGGGATTGGATGGCCTGTCTGGGACCATAGGACCAGGTGGATGCTGGGCCTAAGGGGTGGTAAGGGGGCTTGGTGCCTCTTGGCCCCAGAGCCGGGGATCTGTTTGCTTTGCCACTCAGCAACCCTACTGCAGAGTCAGAGTGAACAGAGAGAGAAAATATAGTACATGTTAGTAGCGAAATACGAAAGGAAGGAGTTGCCATGGACTTATCATAAAGAATGTGATCTACCCACAATAGAGTTGTTGGTATTGGAACAAAGACTCAAGCACACTTTTTTATTATTATTATTACTTTTTTGGGGGGGGGGGTGCAGGGCAAATGGGGCTGGGTGGCCTGCCTGGGGCCACATAGCAGGGTGATCATTGGGTGTCTGAGGCTGGATTTGTACCCGGGTGCTCCTGGATCAAGGACCAATGTTCTATCCACCACCCAGCCACCCCCACTATTATTACTATTTTATTGTATTTTGGGTCTTTTTTTTTTCATTTTTCTTTTTGGTTTTTGCAGGGCAGTGGGGTTGGGGTGGCTTGCATGTCACACCCTGGGTGATTGTTGGGTGTACGGGGCTGGATGTGGGCTCTGGTGCTCCTGGCTCCAGGGCTGGTGCTCCACCCACTGCACCACCTGGCCATACCAACAATTATTACTATTATTTTTTAAAAAATTTTAATTATTTTTCTCTCCCTTTACTTTATCGCTCAAGTGAGTCTATATTTATGGAGGAAGGGGGTATTTCATTTACTCTTAAACAAGAATATTTTATTAATGTAAAAAAAAAGCATTATTTGTACAAAATGAGAATAAATATTAAATAAAAAAAGAAAGAAATTGTCTTGTACCTGTAGAATTCAGGTTCTTATATGGAGTAGGAGTGGAGTAGGGATTTGGATCATCTTAAACTTTCATGCTATTGCCATGGTGAATGGAGTGCACCTTTCCTGGAGAGACTGATGAATCTAATGGACATTTTTTTAAAAAAATTTAGTGATTTATGTTTCTGTAACCCTGGTTTCCAAGCATGAGCTATTTTGAGTGCCATTGGCCTTGCAGCAGATGACTTCTAATTTGTGGGGAAAATGCTGATGCAGTGATGAGTAGCAATATGACAGTGGAGTTAGTAAAAAAGCTTCAAGGTGGGACATGTGGTGGTGGGCCCTTTTGGGGACTGACTCCAGGGAGGAAAGGAAAAAAAAAAAACCTTTGAAGTTCAAATGTAAGGGAAATCAATTCCTTGATATGTGTCTGATTTCCAGTTTGCCTTCTTAGAAAATTCTGAAAATTTCTCCTAGCAAGAGATCAGGTATCCCTTTTGGTTTGAGCTAAGATTTCTCTGTTAAGAATTCACTTCCTCTTGTATTTTTTTTCAGCTACATTTTAATCTGTATAAATTTTCTGAATTTCTATTTGCTTGAATAAATGAGTTTACTCACTATTCACTATTTATGATGGTCTTTTGTAGAACTAGCATCTGGTGTGTTAGGCTAATCTCAGATCATATCTATTCTTACCTCCTCCTGAGCTGCCAATGTACATTTAAAGAACTCATGTGGACATGCATATTTTACAAGGGCAAAAACCCATCTTACATTTCTATGTATTAAGGACTACTGTGAAAAATTGGTATATTATGCATTTTTTGTGGTTGGTGAAATAAAGGATGTGCTATATTTTATACCCACATTGTACATTGAGTGCCTGTATGAGAATTGGATACTCTATTACCCACATTTGGGAAAGGAAAAAAACTAGACATGAGCTATATATAAGCTTTATTTTGGAGATTTTCCTGGATTAACTCCAGGTGTAGGAAAAAAGCCAGAAAGAAATCAACACCTTGGGGTCATGTCCCTAGGATCAAACCAAAACTGTGTGAGCCCAGAATTTTAGGGGCTCATGGATCATGGGTCACATCTTCTTTTGCTGTTTGCTTAAACATTGCTATTAACCATGTCTGGCACATTAAAAATGAATAGAACTTACTTCATACATTTCTGTGAAAACTTCATTAAAAATAAAGCATATCAGCATCATTTACCCTTCAGTGCTAATTCTTTGGTTTTAGATTTGTGAAAAAAATAGACCAAACATTCCTAAGGAGCTAAATATATCTTCTAGTTCTAAATATATTAATAGATTTTGATAATTTATGAATATTAAACTAAATGTGTATCATATTTTAATATGTTTATATTCAAGGTAAAAAAAAATCCTTGCAGTGTCTTTGCTAATGGCACTTAACTTTGGTGTTTCAGTATATTCAGTGGGTGACTAAACATCTCTAGATATCAGCTATAGTATGCAATTATTTGGGATGTTGCCTCTTGTGGGGACATCTGGACCCTGTACTCCAGGACAACATTTAAACCTAATATTTTCCTCAAAATGGGTTTTTTCCAATTAGTCTAGATTCATGACTTCAGATTATGTTAAATATCATTGCTCTCTGATATATCTCTGATATGTCAAGTTTAAAATGAAGAAAAAAGTGGTTGGGGAAATTAGCAATATGATGAAATCTTACCTGCACTATCTGAAGAAATTAGTTTGTGATTTCTTAGTTTGTTCCTCACCAATTACCTTGATTTTTATATATGGTACTCTTCATAAATTTCCTTAATATATGGATGTGAAAACAACGTGAATTAGGAACAAATATTCATTTGATTAAAATGACATGCTTAATTTTGGATTTATTTATTAGTATTCTTTCAAATATTTAATTTCCAGACTACATACATGAAGAATGTACTATCTTTTACAATTTGTAATTGGATTAGGAAGTCATTTTTCAAAAGCTTAGACAGTTCGTCATTTTGACATTGTTGGCAGGTTGTCAGCTGAAAAGAGCTGCTATAAAAATTTTTGATTGCTACTTATACAGTCTAATGTACAGGAAATACTTCTGTAAGGTCTCATGCCATATCTTTTATTGTTGAATAAAATGAACAAGCAATTGTAAAAACTACACTTACTACATGCTATTTGAAACTCCATGGAGTAAATGATTTTAAAAAAATATTATGGTTCCTTATAAATTTCAGTTCCACAGTTTCCATGGCTATTGGAGTTTTGGCTTATGTGGGAAGTCCACACCTGACAAAACATTGGTGCCAGTGTTTCAGTTAACAGAGAGCTACCAATAACACAGTCCTGTCATTTATTCAATGTTCACTATGTAGTTATGTATATCTTTATATCAGCTTTATATTCAGTTAGTAAAAACAAAATCTTGCTAGAAAATATAAGTAATTGTAAACCTTTCTTAAAGTTTAGGATGTGTGAAGAGGTAAGTTATTATTATTATTATTATTATCATTATTATTATTATTATTATTATTATTTTATTTACACACACATAGAACTAAATACTTTTGAGTAGGAGACACAAGTGGTTCAAGTCCACACACATACACACATACACACACAGACATAGGCTTTGTGACCCTGGACACTTCCTGGTACTCAACAAAACTCTTTAAGAATTTAACTTTCAAGGGATGGCTAGGTGGCACAGTGGATAGAGCACCGGCCCTGGAGTCAGGAGTACCTGAGTTCAAATCTGGCCTCAGACACTTAATAATTACCTATCTGTGTGGCCTTGGGCAAGCCACTTAACCCCATTGCCTTGCAAAAACCCCAAAACAAAACAAAAAAAGAATTTAACTTTCAGAATAGTTTCAAGATAGTTGTAAATCTGCCTAATCAGAGAATCTTGCCTAGTTAGGTGGTGCAGCTTTTAGACCCAAATCTGACCTCAGACACTTGACTTGCTCAATGAAACTTGACGACCTCTCCATGCCTCGGGTTCTTCAATTTCCAGCTATAAACTAGGAACGATCATGGCATCCACCTCAAACCCTGGCTTTGTTAGTTCTATATGTTCTAATGCTGTATTGTATGTGTAGCACTATATGTATTTCCTATCAAGCAAATCCCTAACCATGTTGTGAGGATCAAATGAGGTATTTACAAAATAATTATCATATTTCACAATGCATAAGATGCATGTCCAAAATGTGAAAAAAAGTATTATGTAGTTATGGAATTCAAGTTTTATTCATCATAAAATTCATACAACTCATCACTGTCAAAACTCTCACCCATTAGCTCATCCTCATCTATGTTTGATGACAAATCACTGACTTCTCTCCTGTCCATGCTGTGGTCTGGGATTGACCACAAGCTCTCCCTGGGTAAGTCTGGGGTGTGGTTCATTCCATCTTATGAACCTGAAGCACCCATTGTGTCCTCCTTTAAATTTTCATTTCTTTTTCATCAGCAACTCTTCTGGGCTCCTTCTGACCCATCTTTGTGGACACAGGAATTCCAATGGCCCTTTGCTTTCCAATCCATCTCTTCAACTCTCTCTCTCTAACTTAGGCCATTTGGCCACCTTGCTTCTCATGGCCTCCTTCTGCTGGGGTGTTTTCAGTAGGATTTTTTCCCATACCCAGTCTCAAATTGTTTTCTATTTTTGGCAGAGGACCAGACTGACATTCAGCAGCACGATTTCCATTCACTTTGGCAAATTGGATCACTTTGAACTTGAATTCAGTACTGGACAAAAATCTTTTCTGAGTCATTTCTGGGGAGCATGTGGCAAAACATCACTTAATATACTGATAACAAATGCAAAGCAATGAGCTAAAAAACCACAAGTGCAAAAAAGTGAGAAATTCAAGTAAAAACATCTACCATCACTGTATAAGATGTTCCCAGTTTTTAGACCTTAATTTTTTTTAAAGTGCATCTTATATATGGGGAAATATGGTAGCACACTGTAGGCATATAGGCACTTAATTCTTATTCTCTCCCTTAATCAATGGAATCAGAGGTCTGAACAATAGCAACAAAAACATTTTTGCTTAATGAAAAGAAGGGGAGTTAGCAAATAAATAAATCCTCACCTTTCCCCCCCTTACTTTATTAAATCATAGGAGAAAAGGGCAAAAGTTGCAAAGAGAAAAATTTAGTTTTGAAACTAAAAAACCCCAATTCCTTAATAATTTGAACTATTCAAGGAGATAATGAATTTATCATAAATGAAGATTTTCAAGTGAAGGTTGGAGGAGGATGTTGAATATATTATTCATATATAGATTGGAATAGATGGTCTCTCAGGTTCCTTCAATTATGATATTTGGTGATTCTGTTATTAAGTTACAATATATAGTATATAAAGATTATAAATTCACAAATTCAATTTTAACATTGAACTAATTATGACAAAGTATTTTTTTTTAAAAGGATAAGCAGAAGGAGGAGGATGAAAGAAGTGTTCTCTCTACTTTTGTTTTTGTTGATCATTAATATCCAGTGACTTCCACACTTCAACATCTGTGTTTCATCAGGGTGGGTTCTCACACACAAAAAGTGCATGAACCACCTCTCCCTCCCCACCCCTGACTTAACTAGATGATCTCAAGGTGTGGGTGAAAAGTTCATCACCTGGTAGCCAGTTTTCAGTTATCAACCCCTACAAATTTTAGTGAGGTTAGTCCTCAGATTAGACTTAAATTTCATCACAAGGCCCACACACAAAGCCTTTCCAAATAGTTTATACCTGCTAGAGCTTGGAGTCTGCTCTTATAACATTTGAAATACTTCTACTCTATGATGAAAAATTCCACCAGGATGATAGTGAAAAAGAAGAAAAAAAGTCATATACAAAAAGTCAGGGAGGAAAATCTTGCTTGATAGGATGTGCAGATGGTTGATACATAAAACTAAGAAAGCAAGGAATAGAACATAAATATAAGCTTGGAAGAATACTGTAAAATAGGGGCAGGGAGTTTTTTCCCCATTCTATATAACATTAAAAAAATTAAATCAATTTTTATTTTCATAAAGAATCACTTTTTCTCCTTCCCCACTCCACTGAAAGAAAATACAAAAAAATCCTATTATAAACATGTATAAACAAGCAAAACAAATTTCCATATCAACTATGTCCAGAAAAATGTATCAGTTTGCACCCATCACCTTTTGGAGGACTAGGCATTTATATAAGATCCTATTGTGTATTAAGCACAGTGCTAAGTGCTTATCTCATTTGATTCTAAAAACAATTCTTTGAGGTAAGTTCTATTATTAATCCCCATTTTACAAATGAAGAAACTGAGGCAAACAGAGGTGAAGTGACTTGCCCAGAGTCACATGGATATAATGTATCTATAAGAGGTCATATTAGAACTCAAGTCTTCCTGACTACAGGTCCGGGTTCTGTTCTGCTGTACCATCGCTCAGTTGTCTCTATCAGGTGGTAACAACATGCTTTATTATGAATTTTATAGAAGTTTGGTTACTTATTGCATTGATCAAAATTCCTAAATCCCTCAAAATTGCTTTTATAATATTGTTTTTATTATATAAAATGCCCAGGTTCTGTTCACATTGCATTAGTTCATAAAAGTCTTCCCAGGTTTATCTGAGACCATCCACTTAATTTCTTATAGCACAATAAAATTACTTATATTTCACAACTTGTTTAACCATTCCTGAATTTCCTTTGCCAACACAAAAAGTTATTATAAATATGGTTGTTATGTGGCCCTTTTACCCATTTAAAAATATTTTTGTGATATAGACAAATGCCACAACTCTATGGACAAATAGGTTAAAGGGTATGCAAAGCAATAACTTTTAGGGCATACTTCCAAATTGTCTTCCAGAATCATTGAGACAATTCGGAGTTCCAACAACATTGTTTCCCCCCCCACAGATCCCTCAGCATTTATCATTTTTCCTTTTCTTAATTATCCTTATCAAAAATGATGATTCTGAAATAGAACCTCAGAGTTGTTTTAATTTCTTTTCTCTAATTTTTCAGGATTTATACATTTCTTCACATGGAAATCAATAGGTTGTGTTTCATCCTCTGAAAACTACTTATTGATATCAAATGGTCAGATATCAATTAGGGAATAATTATTTTCCTTCCAAATTTGACTCAGTTCCCTTCATATCTCAGAAATGAGACCTTTTTTCAGGGAAACTTGATTACAAAGATTTCTTTCCCACAATTGTCTGTTACTTATCTAATTTTAGCTGCTTTAGTTTTTGTGTAAAAACTTTATTTTATGTAATAAAAACTGTCCATTTTATTTCCTGTATTCCTCTCTATCTCTTTTGGTCTTGAGTTCTTTTCCTTTTTGCATATTTGACAATAATTTCTTCCTTGTTTTTCTTATTTATTTTTCATGTTGCCCTTTTATATCTAAATCTTATAATCATTGGAGCTTATCTTGGCATTTGATAAAAATCTTGATCAAAACAGAGAGCTTCACAATTTTCCCAACAATTTTTGTCATATAGTAAGTTGGAATTGTTGGTTGTATCAAATATTGGCTATTGTGCTCATCTGTATCTATCTATTGTCTACCATATCTGTCTCAGGCTCAACCTCTCTCTTTTCAAATTGTTTTGATGATTTCTGCTTTGTATTATAGATTATAGTATAATAATAATAATATAAAATATAGTATAATAATAAACTATAATATCTTATAGTTTAAGACCTGGTACTACTAGATTCATCCTCTGACTTTTAAAAATTGCTTTTTACTTTTTCTAGCTCTATAAAAAAGTCCTATGGTAATTTATTTAGTCACTATTGTTATTTTAAATTATAATGTCTTGGTTAAATCTTAAGCAACTAATATTTCTCAAATTATTTATATCCATCTTTATTTTTGAAAAGAGAATCTGGCAAATGTGTTCATATGATTCATGTGTGTGTGTGTCTTGGCAGGTATATACACACATTTATACTTATATGTGTATATATTATAAATCTATTTAATATAAACACATATATAAACATATATTACATATAATTTAAATGGAATATTCCTTTCTGTATCTTTCTGAGGGTTATAATAATTTATTTGTATTTATTTTATATTTTTCAACTTTGCTAATTTGGTTAATTATTTCCATTGGTTTTTTAGTTGACTGTAGGATTCTTTAAGCAAACCATAATGTCATCTGTGAGAGTGATAATTTTCTTTCCTCTCTGCCTGTGCTTTGACCCTCAATTTCATTTTCTTGTCATATCTAGAATTAATATTTCAAATACAATATGCTAATAGTGATAATGGGCATCTTTGCTATGTTCCGAATTATTGGAAAGGTCTCTTCTTTAATCTCAGTATATAATATGATACTTAAAATCACATTACATAAAGAAAGGTCCATTTATTTCCATTTTCTTGAATTTTTCAAAACAAAAATGAATATGGCATTCTATCAAAAGGTTTTTCTTCTTCTATTGATATGATCATATGATTTTTGCTCATCTTATTACTATTGTTAATTTTAGCTTTATAATTTTCCTAATATTGAACCAACTGTGAATTCCTGATATAAAACCAGTTTGGTCAGAGAGTAAGAATTTATGGTATGTTGTTGCTGCAAGCTTCTTGGTAATTTTTTGGTTAAAGTTTTCCTGTCAATATTTGTTAGACATATTGATAGTTATCTTTGCTTTGAATTTTCTTGGTTTAGGGATCAAGACTACACTGGTATCATGACAGGTTGCCTTCTTTTCCTACTTTTTTTCAGTTTGTATATTTTTGAATGCATTATTTATAAATCAATAAATTAACATTTCAAATGTATTTTCTTTTAGATCTTTGGTGGAATTAGCTTTTAAATTTATCTGATATTGCTTTTTTTCCTTTGGGAGTTCACACTGGTTCAATTTTTTTTTCTAAGATAGGGTTTTTTGTGGTCTATACTTTTGTGAAAATTCACATAATTCGAGGGGTGGAGCCAAGATGGCGACAAGAAGGGATCCAGTCTAAGGAGCTCTCTGATAAAATTCATCAGCTAAGGACTCTAACTAAACTCTCGAGAGACAGAACCCACAAAGGGACCCAGTGAGGCAGTTCTCCTACTCAAGGTAACCTGGAAAAGAACAGAAAGGCTCTGCTCCCAGGGGTCAGAGGGGCAGCCTGCCAGAGGGGTGGCCCAGAAGAGCGAAAGAACTTCAGCCTCCCAGAGGCAGCTCCAGGGTGCTGGGAGTCTCAGCTCACAGCAGCGGGGGAGTCTCCTGAGCTGCACCCTGGGGAGCACTGGGCACAAAGTGGGGGAACAGCGGGGGACCTCTGCCAGAGTGAGCACATGGAGCCCAGCCCTCAGGGCACACAGCCAGCAGCATGGTCTTTCCCCAGCCCTGATCCAGGAAACAGAAGCAGGCGGAGCCAGTAAGCAGGAGCCCCCAGGGCATGAGCCCATTGAGCTGAGGGAGGGGAGTGAAGAGAGAGTGTGAGCTCTGTCCTCTGCCTCTGGAACAGGACTCTGGGGCTCTGACCACATTCAGATCCTGATCCCAGTCTAGGCCCCCCCATAGAACAGCAACCCCCCCCCCCCCACCTCAGCCCTGTGGCAGAGGGAGGTGCTTATGGTCATTCACAGACCAGGAGGGAGGATAGAGCCTCACACACAGAGACCCTTGTGGGAGTGTCCCAAAAGCTCAGGAAGCATCCCCAAATCAGTCCCAGGCTGGGAAAATGAGCAAGCGAAGAAACAAAAGTAAGAATATTGAGAAATATTTTGCAAATGAGCCCAAGAAGGATCAAAATACTCAGTCTGAAGATGAGGAAGCACAAACTCCTGCATCTAAAGACTCCAAGAAAAACAAGAATTGGCCTCAGGCTATGACAGAGCTCAAAAAAGACTTTGAAAATCAAATGAGGGAGTTGGAAGAAAAATTGGGAAAAGAAAGGAGAGAGATGCAGGAAAAACATGAAAATGAAGTCAGCAGTTTAGTCAAGGAAATCCAAAAAAATGCTGAAGAAAATAGCATACTAAAAACCAGCTTAGGTCAAATGTATAAAACAGTTCAAAAAGTTATTGAGGAGAAGAATGCTTTAAAAAGCAAAATTGGCCAGGTGGAAAAAGAGATAAGAAAACTCTCTGAGGAGAACAAATCCTTCAGACAAAGAATAGAATTCAGGGAGATTGATGAATTTAACAGAAATCAGGAATCAATACTTCAAAACAAAAAAAATGAAAAATTAGAAGAAAATGTGAAATATCTCATTGAAAAAACAACTGATATGGAAAACAGACTTAGGGAAGATAATTTAAAAATTATTGGAATACCTGAAAGTCATGATCAGGAAAAGAGCCTTGACATCATTTTCAAAGAATTACTACAGGAAAATTGCCCTGATATTCTAGAAGCAGAGGGCAAAATAGAAATGGAGAGAATCCACCAATCCCCCAGAGAAAGAGATCCCAAAAACTAACCCCTGGGAATATTATAGCCAAGTTCCAGAACTCCCAAGTCAAAGAGAAAATATTACAAGCAGCCAGAAGGACACAGTTCAGATATCGTGGAGTTGCAGTCAGGATCACACAGGACTTAGCAGCAGCTACATTGGAAGCTCCTAGGGCTTGTAATACAATATACCGGAAGGCAAAAGAGCTTAGAATGCAGCCAAGAATGAACTACCCTGCAAGGCTGAATGTCCTCTTCCAGGGAAAAAGACAGACTTTCAATGAACCAGGGGAATTTCAAATGTTCCTTTTGGAATGGCCAGAGCTGAACAGAAGGTTTGATCTTCAGATACAGGACTCAGGTGAAGCATGGAGATTGGAGGAGAGGGGGGAAGTATGAGGGACTTAATGAGGATGAACTGCATGTATTCCTGCATAGAAAAATGACACTGATAATACTCATATGAACCTTCTCAGTTAATAGAGCAGGTAGAGAGAGCTTTTATAGTTGAAGCACAGGAGAAAGCTGAATTTGAAGATAAAATATGGTGTAAAAATGGAATCAATAGAAAAAAAAGGGAAATGGAATGGGAGAAAGAAAAAGGAAAGGGGGAGTAGTCCAAGATATTTCACATAAGATTTTTTTATTACAATGAGCTATTGCAATGATATGGAAGTGGGGAGGCAAGGGGGAATGAGTAAACCTTTGCTCCCACCAGAGATGGCTAGGAGATGAAACAGCAAATATACTCAATGGGGCATAGACATCTGGAGTAAGAAGGAGGGGGGAGCAGGGGGAAGGGGTGGGGATGTGAATAAAGGAGGAGAGGATGGACCATTGGGGTATAGTGGCCAGATATAACACATTTTCTTTCTTACTTCTTGCAAGGGGCTGGGATTGGAAGGCTTGCCCAGGACCACAGGGACAGGTGGATTCTGGGCCTAAGGGGTGGTATGGGGGCTCAGGGCTTCTTGGCCTCAGGACCAGGGATCTGTCTGCTGCACCACTCAGCAACCCTACAGCAGAGTCAGAGTGAAAGGAGAGAGAAAATAGAGTACATGGTAGTGAAGAAATAAGAAAGGAGGGAGTTGCGATCAGCCATGGCAATGGTGGAAAAATATGGAAATAACTTTTGTGATGGACTTATCATAAATAATGAGATCCACCCATGACAGAGTTGTTGGTGTTGGAACAAAGACTCAAGCACATTTTTTGTTATTATTATTGGGGGGGGGGGTGCAGGGCAAGTGGGGCTGGATAGCCTGCCTGGGGCCACATAGTGGGGTGATCTTTGGGTGTCTGGGGCCGGATTTGGACCCAGGTGCTCCTGGCCCAAGGGCCAATGCTCTGTCTACCACCCAGCCACCCATACTATTATTACTATTTTATTTTATTTTGGGTCTTTTTTTTTCTTTCTTTTTTTTGGTTTTTGCAGGGCCGTGGGGATCGGGTGGCTTGCATGTCATACGGCTGGGTGATTGTTGGGTTTACGAGGCTGGATATGGACTCGGGTGCTCGTGGCTCCAGGGCTGGTGCTTCGTCCATTGCACCACCTGGACATACCTACAATTATTACTATTTTTTTTTATTTTAATTTTTTTCTCTCCCCTTTACTTTTTTCACCCAAGCAAGTCTATCTATATTCATGGGGGAGGAGGGGTATTTTGTTTACTTGTAAACAAGAATATTTTATTAATGTAAAAAACATACAAAATGAGAATAAAAAATAAATTAAAAGAAAAAAACAACAACAAAAAAGAAAATTCACATAATTCACTTAAGTTAGTTTTATTGGTTTATATTTGGGAAAAATCATTAATATTTTCATTTGCTTCTTAATTGTTATAGAATTCATTTTTTAAAATTCTTGATATTGGTAATATGATTTTCTTCATTTTAAAAATTAAGTTGGCTAATGGCTCACCAATTTTTTTTACACCAGCATCTAGTTTTATTTATTAACTCAATGGTTTTGTTTGGATTTCAATTTTATTAATCATTCTTTTGATTTCCAGAATTTCTACTTTGGTGTTTAACTTTGATCACTCAGTTTGACTCTAGATGTCCTTTATGTTGAGTTTTTTGCTATCTTCTTCTATTGTTGATCATTCCTTGCCACACTCCAACAACGGATTACTTCTATCATATATCATGACCTTCATTCCTATTCAACATGTTGAATAGAGTTGGAGAAAGTCACAAAACTATACTGATTAGTCCCTCTGTAAATTTATATTTTAGAATCTCAAATTGTTTATAATTAGAGCAAGGTATTCCTTGAACATTGCTCCAATAGAGTGAAGAATATAATCAGTTTAAGAGTGATAGCCCTGAAAAGAACTGAGGGGGTAGAGGAAAGTCATGATGGGAATGAAGGACAAGGTTAGAGGCATAAGGGAAAGATGATATAATAAAAAGTTATGATCACACAAAAGAATTTCAGAGTTCATTGCCCAAAGAGCAATAGAACTATTCATACCCTCTGATCTAACAATGCCACTATTGGATCTGTATCCCAAAGAGATCTCAAAAAGGGGGAAAAGAACCACATGTATAAGAATATTCATAGTAGTTCTTTTTGTGATGGCAAAGAGTTGGAAATTGGCTAGTGGGGTTACCCATCAATTGGTGAATGGCTGAACAAGTTGTGGTATATTAACATAATGTAATAATATTACTCAACAAGAAACAGTGATCAGGCAGATTTCAGAAAAATCTGGAAAAACTTAGAGGAACTGATGCTGAAGGAAGTGAATAAAACCAGGAGAACAATGCACATCTTAACAGCAATTCTAAAAGACATGTGAAGGAAAATGCTATCCACATACAGAGAAAGAACTATGGAATCTGAATATAGATCAAAGAATACAATTTTTACCTTTAAAATTTTTTTTTGCATTTTGTTTTTGTGGTTTTTCCCATTTTGTCCTGATTCTTCTTTTACAGTATAATTAATATAGAATTATGTGCAACATGATTGTATAACCTATTACTTGCTATCCTAAAAAAAACTTTACAAAAATGAATGTTGAAAATTTTCTTTACATATATTGGAAAAATAAATAATAAGTAAATTAAAAAAATAAACTTTGAGGTCTAGTCTCCAGGGAAACTGTTATCAATGAATATTTGACCTTCACAGCAGAAATAATTGGTAGACCAGATGAAACTTTATTCGTGGTGACAAATCTCAGAAAAAGAAACAAAAAAAGAAGATGGCTGATTGGGAATGCAAATACACAATGTGGGGAGGATCAATAACATTAAAAGTAAGAATCAAGTTTCCTAGTTGATAAACAAGGAAATGGAATACTTGTGAATAAAAGTAAAATGATATGACCGTATCTTTGTATATATGAAGTAGACTGGAGGAATAGATCATGTGAACTGATTAAATTAAGGACATGGGAATTTGGAGCATGAGAAGAAAAATCATTCTGTATCTTGAAGTCTGCTAATATGAGGACAGGAATTGGTAGAAAAAGACCAAGCAAGGCACTGAACTAATTGAGGAAATAAATTGGATGACAAGGAGAAGTAAATTTTGATAGAATGAATCTCAAATAAGGAGAGATTTCTGAGTAGGGTGTGTGGAGAGAGATTCTAGTTGAACTAATATAAAGTAAGTTTTTTGAGTAGGTACTATTATTAACATTCCTGTTTGTAAATGAGAAATCTGAGAGTAATCAGTTAGATAACTTGTTCAGGGTCACACAGCTAGTATGTATATGAGTCAGGATTCAACATTAACAACTCTGACTCTTGATTCACCTAGTAGTTGAAAAGGAAGATAAAATTTTCAAATTTTGCCAGAAGCATCCTAATTGGACCTCTTGGCTGAGGAGAAATCTAGTTCAATTGAGAGCAACAGACAGCTCACCACCATACTGGAATTTCTTTACCCATTGAAACCCATAATCCCAAATAAAAAGTTGTCAAAATAACAATTGGAATGGTTTTGTCCTATGAATGATCCTTATTGATTAGGAGGGTAAAGTTCTTTGATTTGTGGTCATTTCTATGATCATCTAAATTTTTGGCTTACTTCTCCTCAATTGGAAAGAAAATATAATTGATTTAAAGAAAATAGTTTGTTTTAAATGTCAGGTGAAATTTTTTTTATTTTTTTGGAAAGATTTTATTTGTTTTGAGTTTTACAATTTTTCTCCTAATCTTTCTTCCCTCCCCCCATTCCCCACAGAAGGTAGTCAGTCTTTACATTGTTTCCATGGTATGCACTGATCTAAGTTAAATGTGATGAGAGAGAAATCATATCCTTAAGGAAGAAAAATAAAGTATAAGAGATAGCAAAATTACATAATGAAATAACAATTTTTTCCTAAGTTAAAGGTAATATGGTCTTTGTTTAAATTCCACAATTCTTTCCTCTGGATACAGATGGTTTTCTCCATCACAGATAGCCCAAAATTGTCCCTGATTGTTGCACTGATGGAATAAGCAAGTCCATCAAGGTTGATCATCACCCCCATGTTGCTGTTAGTGTGTACAATGCTTTTCTGGTTCTTCTCATCTCACTCAGCATCAGTTCATGCAGATTTTCTCTTTGACTTGGCTTCCCTGAATTCCCATCCCTCCTGGTTTCTTTTCTTTTTATTGTATTTCTTTTTATTTACACATTACTAAAATATTCTTGTTTAAGAGTAAACATAATACCACCTCCCTCACAAAAAGATAAAACCTCATGAGAAATAAAGTGGAAGAAAGAAAAAAATATGTTTCAGTCTATGTTCTGATACCATCAGCTCTGTCTCGAGTGGATCACATTCTTTATCATAAGTCCATCATAGAAGTTACTTCCATATATTTCCACAGTTGCTGTTGCTGATTGTAATTCCCTCCATCCATTCCTCCCCACTACCATCTATTATATTTTCTCTTTCCTTGCACTTTGTCCCTCTTCAAAAATGTGCTGTGGGGCACCCAAGTGGCACAGGGGACAGTCCCACCCCAGAGACCTAGCAACCACCTGACTCTGTGGTCCCGCACAGGCCACCCAATCCAAGCACCTTGCAAAAAGGAAAAAAAATGTGCTATATCTGACTATGCTCTCCTAAGATCTATTCTCCCCTTTATTATTCACATCCTCCCCTTCCCCCTGTCCCGCTTCTCTCCTTTTTCCTCTAGATGTCTATCCCCTAATGAGTGTGTATGCTGTTTCCTCTCTGGGCCATTTCTGATGAGAATGAAGGTCCTCCTCACTTTCCTCCCTTCCAGATCCATTGCAAAAAGCTACATGAAATATCTTTTATATGAAATATCTTAGCCTCTTCTACTTCTCTTTTCTCTTACTCCCAGCATATTTCCTGTTCATTTTTACAATATATTATATTGTATATATATATATATTATATCTTCAAATTCATTTCTCTCCTGTGCTTCATCTATAAAAACTCCTTCTACCTGCTCTATAGAATGAGAAGGTTCATATGAGTATTATCAGTATCATCTTTCCATGCAGGAATAGAAGCAGTTCATCATCATTAAGTCCCTCATAATTTAGCTCTCTCCTCCACTCTTTCTGCTTCACCTGAGTCCTGTACTTGAAGGTCAAACTTTCTGTTCAGCTCTGGTCATTTCAACAGGGGCATTTGCAAGTCCCCTGTTTCCTTGAAAGTTCATCTTTTCCCCTGGAAGAGGATGTTCAGTTTTGCTGGGTAGTTGATTCTCAGTTGCATTCCAAGCTCTTTTGCCTTCTGGAATATTATATTCCAAGCCCTATGAGTCCTTAATGTAGTTGCTGCTAAGTCCTGTGTGATCCTGACTGCAGCTCCACAATATTTGAATTGTGTCCCTCTGGCTGCTTGTAATATTTTCTTTTTGACTTGGGAGTTC
Organism: Macrotis lagotis; assembly: GCF_037893015.1. Taxonomy (NCBI): domain Eukaryota; kingdom Metazoa; phylum Chordata; class Mammalia; order Peramelemorphia; family Peramelidae; genus Macrotis; species Macrotis lagotis. Next base: position 43,562,227 of record NC_133660.1, on the reverse strand, counting down.
TGGAACTTCGCTATAATATTTCTGGAAGTTATCTTTTAGGGGGTCTCTTTGAGTAGGTGATCAGTGGATTCTCTCAATTTCTATTTTACTCTCTGCATCTAGGATATCAGGGCAATTTTCCTGTAGGAATTCTTTAAAGATGAGGTCAAGGCTCTTTTCCTGATCATGACTTTCAGGTATCCCAATAATTTTAAAATTATCTTTCCTGAATCTATTTTCCAGATTAGTTGTTTTTTCAATGAGATATTTCACATTTTCTTCTAATTTTTAATTAGTTTGGTGTTTTACTACTGTGTCTTGATTTCTTACAAAGCCTCATTTGCTCCATTCTACATCTGAAGGATTTGTTTTCCTCAGATAGCTTTCTTATCTCCTTTTCCATCTGGCCAATTCTGCTCTTTAAAACATTCTTCTCCTCAATAACTTTTTGAATTGTTTTATCCATTTGACCTAAGTTGGTTTTTTAGCATGTTTTCTTCAGCATTTTTTTGGATCCTCTTGATTAAGCTGCTGACTTCATTTTCATGTTTTTCCTGTATCTCTCTCATTTCTTTTCCCAATTTTTCTTCTATCTCCCTTACTTGATTTTCAAAATCTTTTTTGAACTCTGTCATAGCCTGAGCCCAACTTCTATATTTCTTGGTATCTTTAGATGCAGAAGCTTGTACTTCCTCATCTTCAGAGTGAATATTTTGATCCTCCATGGAACTATAGACAAAGTAATTGTCAATGGTCCGGTTCCTTTTGTTGTTGTTGTTTACTCATTTGCCCACCTGTACCTGGTTTTGGGGTGCTTTTGAGTATTATTGGGACACCCTTACAAGGTCCCCAGTGTGTGAGGCTCTGATTGCCCTCCTGGTCTGTGAATGACCACAAGTGTATCCCCCTGTCATGGGGTTGTGTGTGGGGGGGTGTCCCTGTTCTATGGGTGGGCCTAGACTGTGTTCAGGGTCTGAATGAGGTCATAGCCCCAGAGTCCAGTTCCAGGGACGGAGGATAGACCTTGGAAGTCTCCCTCCACTCCTTTACCTTCAGCTGCCTGAGCACTCAGGGCACAGCTGCCTGGAGGTTCCTGCTGGGCAACTTATCAGGCCTGCTTCCATTTCCTGGATATGGGCTGCCTTGGCAGCACTGAGTGAAGTGACGGAGTGGGCTTTGCAGAGTGCTGTGACCACACTGAGGGTCTGGGCTCTGCGTGCGCTGGCAGAGGTCTCCCTGCTGATCTTCCAAGTTGTGCTTGCTGCTCTCTGGAGTGCAGGTCAGGAAACTGCTTATGCTGCTGGGAGCCAGCGCTTCCAGGAACCCTGGAGCTGTTCCTGGGGGGCTGAAGCTCCTTCCCTCCAGAGTGGTGCTGCTCCTCCAGTCCTGTGGAATAGAACTTCCCATTATTTTCCAGGTTACCTTGGGCTGGAGAATTGCCTTACTGGATCTCTCTGTGGGTTCAAAAATTTAATTAGAGTCTTCATTTTAAGGTTTTTGAAATATTTTGGAGAGAGTACCTAAGGGAGGCTCTTCTGCCACCATATTGGCTCAGGTGCAGTTTTGATAAGGAATGACATTTAATCAAAAATTGCTATTCAAGTATTTAAGGATTTAAGAGAAATATCTAAACTCTGGAGGTGTCATCACTATGATCTGTGATCAAGACTGAGAATCATAATTTGCCTTAACTAAAATAACCCAACAACACTTCCTAATCATGGACAATGATTCAACAAGACCAAACTTCTTAGTACATTGCCAATATAATTACTTTTTATGGTTTTCATTGACTCAAACTACAAGTAACAATTTATGCTCCTGGGGCATCAAAGAATCTTCAGCTCTATCAAATTCAATTATTTTGGAATGATTTGTTCAAAATAATTTAAGTAACTTATTATAACAAGCTAAGTCAAATTATAATTCTTATTGAAGGGTCTGAGCCCCTTCTATTTTATTTTTTTCCTGGAGAGGAATCACAAGAAATATAGTTTTAATATTGCTTATTCTAAGACTTAACAGAAAGAATACCTCATTCTAAAATTTAATGAAATGCAATATGTATAGACAAGAGGTAGAGAAAGAGAGGAAACAAGGCTATGCATGTCAGCTAAACTTGTTGAATTTAAGTTAAATTATGGCAGTAGACTGTGATTTATAGCTTTTTAAAAAAAAGTACTACTGACTGTTTAAATGTAAAACCATATAATTAGTTAGATCTATATTTAAAAAATATAGCTTTCCCTGAGAAAGGAAATTCAATTAAATGCAACATTTGTAGATTTCTTTTTAGTTTCCACAATAAAAACTGGAACCTTACTAGTGATGCTTTTCCTAGGATTTTCCTAGGAGTGGTGTTCATTCTTTCTCTTAATGTAAATTGTAACACTTCAATTTATTATTTCTATTTTACCAAAATGTCTCCTTTTGATAGAAACATCTCTGAAAATACTACAGTTCTTATATAATTAAAATCCATATGATGTCTGGGCTGTATTACCAAGCAAGAAAAAAAAAATTCAGAAGCAGAGATTTTCCTTTCCATTTGATTGAGACATTTTAATAAAAGAATCTTAGAATGGAACCCTGATTGCCCACACCTGTTCATTCTAATAAATGTTAACATCTAATTAAATTCTTCCACAGATAAACACAGCACACACCCACAAACCCAGAGTAAAAAGCAGAAAGCCCTAAGAGACACTACTTAAAACACAACATTGTCCTCTTTTGTATTTGTCTGAGTAACCATTGACAGCTTCAATTACCTTGTTACTATTATGCAAATTAGATTCCAGGCAAAAGTCATGCACCTGGGCATAGCTCTGAATTTAATATTTCTAATGAATCCTCAAAACCTATTCTACAGAAAAGCTCTGGGAACTGCTCAGCTCATATGACAATAGATCAGTTGAAAAGCTTTTCTTAGATAATAGTTTCAAAGAATTTAATCCTGCCTAGAAGGCTAGAAGCTTAGACCTAGTTGCATGGGAAGTGAACATAACAAAAGTACTTTAAATTATTGAAATGTTTGTTTAGTAATAGAATTCTGTACCCAATTACTTTCAAGTAATGAGAAATTGAAATGGTTTTAGCCATTTCTAAAGAGCTTTCAGTTCAAGGGTCTTTGGTATTTCTTAGCTTCTACCCATAAAAACCTAAATCAGAAATGTGGCCTCCAGCTTCCTGGCTTTGTCTCTGCACTCAGGAACCATATGTGAAACTCCTAATGGATATGCCTAATTTTATCAAGAATTTAGCTAATGAATAACTCGTCTATTATTATAGATGGAAATGATAAAAATTGAATTTTTCTGATTTTATATGTTACAATGGTGAATTCAAAGAGGGAATGCATTCTTTCCTTCCCCCCCTCCCTTTTTAACTTGTTTTTTGATTTACATACTTTAAGGAAGAGAAATATGTTGTAAAGCTTCTTCACAGGAAGTTTTGAGGCTTCCACAAATGGTGCTGACAAGTGTCCTAAAAATATGAATTCTTTATCTCTTGCTTTTCTGCTTTTAGGTGGAGTCAAGGATAGCCATGACCTTGTGAGCTTTGAAATTTTGGAATAGTGAGTACCACTGAAGTGGGTACTGAAGACCATGCTAGGATTTGTCAGAGATATATGATGTGAAAATTGAGCACTTCTTCCCATGTATTGAGATGAGAGATAGGAAAGTGTGGCTCCTCATTCTCCTCTCTTATTTCTCCTTCTTTTGTTACCCCATTCTGAGACCCCATCCCCTGGGTAGAGAGGAAGTTTCCCAACTTCTGTTTCTGCTCTATCTTTCCGTTAAATATTATTTTTATATCTTAATTTGTGTTGATTTGTCAAATGAAACTTTTAATTACTAGCGAATATCAATGATATAGATACTAATGGCAATTGATATTGAGGAAAACACCTAAATACCTATAGCCTGGTGGTGTTCTTTTATTTATTTATTTATTCACATTACCACAATAGTCTTATTGTAAAAATAAACAATTCAGAATAATAAAGTGAGAAAAACAGACACAAGAGAGCATCCAGCGTTTTGAGCAACAGGCAGGGTTGAGAGACGCAGGGTACACTCCTCATAAAGGCCTCACCACAGAAGAAACCAAGTACCACCATGTGGCGGAGGCAGTCCATAAATTGAAGTTTCAAAGTGGAGATATGACAAAAGAAGATAGACTGACTGCTTCAGCCCAGTCCACTCCAAGTAGTACACCCCATTCTCCTCCCAAGCAAAAACCCAGAGGTTGGTTTTCTCATGGATCTTCTACTCCCTTACCTGGCCTAGACATTAGCAGCATGGATGCTGGGAATGGAGACAGAGACAAACCCTCATCTGAAAAATGGAGCCTTTTTGGATCAAGAACCCTTCAGAAATCTGACTCAGGTTTCAGTGTCCAGTCCTTCAGAGGTAGTCAGAAGCCATCACCAATGGAACTTATTCGAGTTCAGGCTACTAAAATTGCAGACAACCCAGTAGCCTTCAAGCCACCTAAAATGGATCTTCCAGGGATGGAGGAAAGAAACAATCTCCCCGGACCCATAACCTCAAACCAAGAGACATGAATGTGTTGACACCTATAGGGTTCTAAATCTCCCTTTTCATATGAGCAATATTGTTTTCCCTGGTGATCCTCTGTTATGTAGAGAGAGTATCTTACACTTTTCTTTCTTTCCATTCACCTTGCACTTGACATAGGAAAGATGTCATCAATTTACATTTCTAATGAGGATGATATTTCTGGGGAGTTGTTGATTGTTTCTTTAAATTTGTAACAACGCTTAAATCTTTCTAATGCAGGAAGATGTATTCTGTAATGTCCCAAAGTTGGTTTAAATAACTTCTCAGAGTACAGTTGACTACAGCCAATTACTGAACTATAGAACTAAATTAATTGTAGGGGGCAAGGGAAATAAAACATAATAGACTTTGTTCTGCATATTTATGCAAGAAAAAAAATAAAAATAAAAATCATTCTAGTATAGACTCAGCAACGTAAGTCTAGTTCTCAGGAACCCACCTAACTAGATATGGAAAGATTCTTCACCAGTAGGCTGGCCACTTAGTAAAGGATTTCTAGATTACAGCAACTTGTAAAACTACAAAATGGAAAAGTCTTATGTAAAGATTTTCCATGCTACTTTCCAGCACTTTCTATGTAGCAGGTACTTTGCTGAATACTGAAAATTCAAATACAAGCAGAAGGAAATATTCATGACATGAAAAAGCTTACATTCTAATAAAGCAAGACAACACAGAAAAGAAAGCTGAAAAGAGGAATAAGAAATGAAGATCACCATGTGGGAGCAGATCAGAGAAAGTCCAGAGTGCAGTCTGGAGAAAAATGAAGACATAACTGCCTTGGATGCTCTTTTTAAATGGAGATTCTGGGAGGAATCATTCAATCAGAGGGAAAGGCTCAGGTTCAGAGGACATTTTCCAAAGCTTCAATTTCCAGAATAAAGAAACTTCTATGTCCTGGTATAGAAAGTCTAGAGTTCAGACTAGAGCAAAATCATAAATCTTATAGACTGTCATACATTTTAAATAAATTACAAATTTAACATAAACTAATGAATAATATTAAATAAAGTTGATATAAATCCAATTGATAAATATACCATAAAAGAAAGTAAATTGTATTTAGAAATTAAAACCAAAGAAAGACTTTGCAACTAAACAAAAGATTGCTTACAAATTCTCCTCAGAGAGCAAATAGAACAATTGATAAAAATGACTTCTGTCATATATCCAAAGCCAATAACAACAACAAACCATGCTTTTCATGAATATTTGGTCCTCCAGAATTGTGGTGTCCATGAAAAGTATTTGCAAAACGATGACAATGGAAATGAATGCTTCCTATTATACACCAACAACTGTTGCAGAAAAAGATGGATCAGTTAGGACAAAAACTCATCTGTAAAATCTTACATCAAAGAACTGTAGCAGATTACGAGCAGTGCTGTTGATCTCTCATAAAAAAGAGAAGCAATGGAAGATAAAAGCTGAAGCAAAAGCCAACTAGGCAAAGTCAACCCAAGGACACTTAATGATGAAACAAAAGAGAACAAACAGATGAAAGATGGAAAATATCTGCAAGGATTATTGAAATAAGCTCTTTTCTTGATTAAGGAAAATACTACACTTGAACTCTTAACAATTCAGCAGTAAATCTGATTATAGAATTGGTGGTTGTGTTGTTGTTCAGTCTTTTCAGTTCTGTCTGACTCTTGATTCTAAAGAGCAAAACCCAGGGTGATAGATAAGAGTGATGAAGAAACAAATTCAAGATTGAGCTCAAGAAAAAAATTTCCAACTATTGGACCACTTGTGTTGGTTCTGAAAAAAAGTGACTTCTTTCTCTTTGGAAAGAGAAACTGGTGGGGCAGCTAGATGTTACAATGGATAGAGTACCAGCCCTATGGTCAAGAAGACCTGAGTTCAAATCCAGCCTCAAACACTTAATACTTAGCTGTATGACCTTAGGCAAATCATTTATTCCCATTGCCTTGCAAAAACCAGGGAGAGAGAGACAGAGAGAGAGAGAGAGAGAGAGAGAGAGAGAGAGAGAGAGAGAGACCCTTCTCAGGAATTGGTTGTACTAGAGGGCCACTCAAGGTTCTTGGAGTTGGAAAGGGATTCTCTGATTTTTTAGTTGAAAATTCATAATCTTGCATTTGACATGTAATAAACAAATAGAGAAAATCAATTCCAATATTTGAAAAAATTAAGTTAAAAAATAATTATGATTTGGTGAAAGAAACTGTGTAAATCAGTTAATTGAAATATATTACTGCTTGCTAACATTATGGAAATATCTCTAGTTATCCTTCTATAATGATAGCAACATTGCTGTCCTGGTATATAAGTCAATATATGCATCAAATTTAATACTTGAAGTTAACAACATGTTGAATATATTGATTATTGAGCTAATATGCAAAGCAAACTTTAACTCATACATGTTTTATTCACATTATATGACTAAAAGTTTAAGAATTGGTCAATTGATTCTGGGTTTAGAGACTTCAAATTCATAGACACATGATGAGTCAAAAATGGTATTTTCCAATATTTATCAGAACATTTGCCCAGTGCTGTAAAAGATAATTGCAACAAAGGTATTCACAGTGTAGCTACAAAGTCATTGGCCCTTTGGATGACAACTAATCAACCTTGTTTCAATGACTCATTAGAATATTTGTTATGTTCTTTCCATCTCCCTCTTATAATTTGTGAAACTGATATTCATTATCAGATTTTAATATATTATGACATATTCTGGGGGGTTTAAGAAGGAAAGTGGCATGATTAGCAATCATGAAAACATTCTTTTGTATAAGAAGGAAATTTACATCAAAAATTTTTATTAAAATTTTTTAAATGATTCGCCATTTAATCTACCAATAATTTGAACCAGAAGGTGCTAATAAAATCTAGTTTCTAAAAAAATTAAATGGAATCTTTGTGAAACTGTTCTGTAGTTTTTAACTAATATAACTGACATATATGTGTATATGTGCTGTGTATATTATTCATCTAACTTTGTATAAACTTATTTTTTGTCTGTCTAGATTGATTTACATTTTTTTAAATACAATTGAAAGTTAAGATTATAAATATCAATTTCACACACTTTATGCTTGAAAATGGCACAGTAGCAATGAAACACAATACAGTTTGGTAATTCCAGTCAAAGAATTCTGAAATTTTGCACCTTTAACTACACAATCCCCTTTCTTCTCTCACCCAATTATTTTGCAGTGATTCCCAGTGTCAGTTAGATAGTGAAGTGGATAGAGCACCAGCCCTGGAGTCAGGAGGACCTGAATTCAAATTCAGACATTTCACGTTTTCTAGCCGTGACCTTGGGCAAGTCACTAAACTGATGATTTTCTTCAAGAATGTAGGACAAACATCATTACATCATGATACTGTGGAAATAGTGCTAGATTTGAACTTAGAGGATCTATTTGAAATCTATGCTCTGTTGATTACTACCTATGGAAAAATTACTACCATGGAGAAATCACTTGAGTTCTATGGGCTTGAGTCAGTCCACAAGAAAAGAGTAAATTCTTATTTGAAATATATGATCTTGAGTTCTAAAAGCATATTAATTTTGTAATTTGATATGCCCAGAGAACATATCACCTTTTATTTCCTAACATATATCCTCAAACAGCTTTCTCTTCAAAAATTAATCTAAGGTTAGTTATCTCCTACAAGACTTGCCCAATAAATTTTAGTTTCACTCTCTAGTCAATCAAATATTTTGTTCTCCAGACTTTTGATAACTTAGACCTATGTCTATCTTTGTCACTTATAAGCTCTCAAGAAGCATTTTTAAAAGATATAGGTAGGGATGTGGTAGAACCATTTCCAGAGCACTGGCAAGAGCAAATTGTTAAACTTTTAGTGTAGGAATTTACACTTTGGTAATTAGCAAAGGCTGTAAAACAGGCTTGATTTTTTTTTTTTGTTTTAGAAATTAACCTAGGTTTGAGGAAATGGTAGAGAAAATGTTAATAATACAGCTTAAACTTAAAACTGCGTCCTGTTTTCAGAGAATTGTGTCTGCTTTGTAATTAGAGAATTCATGATGACATGTGTAACCTTGGCCTTCACCACTGGGACTTTGTTCATTTGGTCACTGGAAGCTGAGGGGGTTATGGAGAAATTATTGTCTCCCTCCTCAACCTTGGAAAGCTGTTGGTACTTCCGATCTGGAATGACCCGCTTTTTCCAAAGAACCTTACTGCACATGTCAGATGAAGGTGGAGTCATCGGTGTGGGATCCTCCAGGACATCATCATAACTGAATGCCACTCGCTGCATTCCAATTGGCAAAGTCATCTTGCCTAGAAGCCCACCTGTACTGTGCTCAATAACAGGCACATCTGACTCTCTGGATGATGCCATGAAAGACTGTGATCCAGATGTTTCTCTAGATAGATATCCAGAATCCTGATTCCCTGTCACCAAATAAATCAATAAAGCACATTTTCGTATGCTGAAAAACACAGGTGAAAGTCTATGGAAGTTATGTAGTTAGGACAAAGATGTCAAAAGGGAACATTCTGCAGCTAGTGATGACACTAGCAAAAGTCCCAAGCAGCTCTCATGCAGAGGTTCTACAGACGGTGAGGAGGGGGTGGGACGGGGGAGGGATGGGGAGAGCCCATCTGCAGCCCGGGGCTCCGGACAGGAGGCTGGCACTAACAAGGCTCCAGGGCCCCGAAGCACAGGGTGAAGCGAGGGCATGATGCAAGTGGCTCTGGGACCCGCGCGGGACTGGGCCGGCAGGAGCACGGCGAGCCGATTTTTATTTTTTTTTTCCAGTTTGGTAAAACCTGCTAAAGTTCAAACCCTGTTATAGCATTCAAGGTCCCATCAAGGTTACCTTGATGACATGATGAACCATTAGAGTAGGACTAGGGAATATGTATTTTAAAATTATAAACATTTTAGGGAAGTGCATAAATGTACATGTTACAGATTTGAAACTCATTTTAAAATAGAACATGTTAACCCAGGGACTGTGAATTTAATTGTAAATATTTTTATTGCATTTCCATGAAATTGGTTTCTTGTATAATCCCAATCAAATACTTTATTTGCTATATTGTTTTGAAAAGAAGTTTATGGATTTTTCTAGATTGCCAAAGGATTAAGAACCACTGATGTAAAGAAAAAAATACTAGTCTAGGAATAAGTTTCTTTTCTGTTCATATAAAATTCAATTACAGCTTTTTCTCCCAGTGTATTATTTAATTTAGAGTGTAGATTGGAGGTTGAAAGGACCTTACAAGACAGCTGGTCCAACTCCTTCACCTTACAGATGATGAAACTTAATTCCAGGAAGTTTTAGGGATTTACCCAATGTTACACATATAGTGAGTGTCATTTTTATTAGGTTAATCCTCATCTGAAGTCCCTAACTGATTTAATGGGCCTTGCAAAAATAAGTCTTCCATAAGATCCAAAAGACAAGGGAACTCAGCAACCAAGAAAAATTGGCCATTGTCCCTTTGGATGATAACTCATCAACCTTTGTTTCAATGACTCATTAGAATGTTCATTATACTCTTTCCATCTCCTGGTTCCTGGGTGGTAAAATCCTGACTGCTTTTCTCTGCTTAGTTAGTGGAGGAATCATCCTTTAGTCTTTCTTCTCCTAGAGTGGGTTCTCATCCTTACTCCTGCTGCCATTCTCCTCTCACATTGCCCTTATTAAAGTAGAGTTCAACAGATTTTCTAGTGAGTCTTCTTGTTTGGAAGCCAGGCTGCCAGAGGACATGTAGGGTCCCATTTTTGCATCCAATCATTCAAGGTTCCCCTTTATCTAGACTGCCCTTGACCTTCTTCATTCATAAGATCAACTACAACATCATGTTTTTACAGCATCTTTTTGATATGATTCTGCTGGCTACTCCAAATATCCAGGAATGACTCAGATCAATCTGGTGGTACAAGATTGAAATGAAAACAAAATGAGACATTTGTAGATCATGTAACAAAATTACATTTACTTAACAATAATGTAGTCTGAAGCTTCTGGTGCATAAGAAAATAAATGATGGGAGTTGAGGGTACATTGATAGAAGAGAAAATAAATCTTGAATTAAGATCACAAGAATGAGTGCTGGTACTCTGAAGAGAACAATGGGGGGTTGAATGCCTGGAGTTTAGGGGTCTTTTCCTTTTGTTTTCAGAGAAAGTTAGATAGTTGGGGGAACTATGATGGAGAAAGCTATTAGAGAACCATGTTTTAGATGGGGATTCAAGTCATGCTGTAGAGATGACTATTCCCATAGACAAGAGTCTTTTACCTAGTAAGTCTCATGCTGAAAAATGATTTAATTATTCTTCTTTGTGATATTTCTGAAACTGGTGAAATGCTTTCATTCTCCTACCTTCACTCCCATTTTTCACTGCTGCCTGCAAATGGGATATACTTTCTAATTGTTGAGTATTTTTTTGCAGAAATATTTTAAAATATCTCTTAAACCTCTATCATTTAATGACAAAAATAGCATGAGGTCAGTAGTGGTGAGGAGGAGAAAGAAAGTTAAGAAAATGATGTAGATAAGCCATAAAGAAGAGAAAAATATATATATACCTCCCTCTTTTCTTTGCAGAGGCAGGGAATTATGAGTGCAGAGATTCAAATGATGTATTAGTTTTGTTAAATTTACTCTCTTTAAAAATTTATTTTATGCTACAAGCAAAGAACTTTTTTCTCATTAATTAAGAAATTAACTCTGAGTCCCAATTCTAAATTATTAAAATACTTTCTATTAATTTATATAATTTATTTTCTTATTAGATACAGGACTAAAGAATATGAAGAAGCTGGACCTTTCCCTACAAAATAAGTATTGATCCTTCGGAAATTTAATCACTTTTTTCAAGTTAATTTAATAGACATTCCAATTTTGAACTCCTGGTGTTGCTTTTTTTATTGATTTTTTTGGAGATAAGATTTAGGAAATCAGTTATAAAAATATAAATAGTTACAAATAATAATATATTTATTTGCATTTATATAAAGCACCTTTCAAATATTAAATTTTATTTTCACAATAACCCTGTGAAGTAGTTATTATTATTATTATTATTATTATTATTATTATTATTATTATTATTGTTGGCAAATTGGCAAATTGGCAAATTATTGGCAAACCTGCCTAAGTTCACACAATTTATGTCAGTGACTGAGTTTGAATTCTTGTCTTCTTGATTTCAGGCTTAATATTCTCTATCCATTGAATCATCTAGATGCACAAAACTATGAAGGTGATTTTTTGTTATTTAACAATATTTTATCTAGTAACCAAAGAGTGCTATACATCTAAGCCCTTATTTCTTAAAATGTTTTTCATTGATGCTTTTGATATATGTTTATTTTTCCCCACATCTATTATAATAATGGCAATCAACCTAAATATCATACAGTATGTGATGTGGTAGGTTGGAATGTCAGTCTTCCAAAATGACTTCATAAACATCGATTTGAAATTTTAAGTTCATTAAATGTATCTTTTCATGCCCCTTTGTCTTTAAAAATTGTAGTCAAGTGAAATCATTAGTTTTACTTGAATTAGTACGAAAAAGACAAATATTAAATTGCTATTGTTTTCTGCTCTTGTGGACATTCTGGTCAATAGAAGTGACTTAGAGATTTCTATGAGGAATATCAGCATTCACTGCTTTTATTCATAGTTTTTATTCATCTCAATTACCTCAAAACTAAATTTCTTTATATAATTGAGAAATGAGACATTTCTCAGAGAAACTTGCTATAAAATTTCCTCGACAGTTTCCTCTTCTTCTACTTTTGACTGCATTGGTTTTGTTTGTGTAATTTTTTTTTAATTTCAAGTATTTAAATGTATCCATTTTACCTCTCATGATGCTATCTCTTCTTTTGGACATAAACTTTTATTTCTATACTTGACATGTAATTTTTATGTTCCAATAATTTGCTTATGATATTATCTTTTATGTCTAAATCATGTACCCATTTTGAACTTATCTTGGCAGACAGTGTAAGATGTTGATCTGTCTAGTTTTTCCAGCACATTTTGTTGAATAGAATAGCTGGGATCTTTGGATTTATCATCACTAGATTATTTTCCATTTACTTCTGTATAGTGTTCCTAAATCTATTTTCTGTTTCTTATCCAGCATCAGATTTTTTTTGGGTACCATTTTGTAATATAGGTTGAGATCTGGTATTGCTAGACCACTTATTTTATTTTGTAAAAATTTACTTCCTTTGATATTTTTGATCTTTTGTTCTTCCAGATGAATTTTGTTATTTTAAAAAATTCTATAATTCCATAGTAGATTGATTGGTAAGCCACTGAATAAATAAATTAATTTGGGTAGTATCATTTTTATTCAATTGACTCAACTTGCCCATGAGCAATTATCATTTCTCCTATTGTTTAAATCTGTCTCTATTTGGGTGAAGAGTTCTGCATGTGATCATATAGTTCCTGTGTGTGTGTCTTGGCAAGTAGATTCCTAAGTGTTTTATAATATCTGAAGTGAATTTCAATATTATTTCTCACATCTCTTTGTGTTAGGTTTTGTTGATATAGAAATATTGTTGACTTATGTGGGTTTACATTATATTCTATAACTTTACTAAAGTTGACAGTGTTTTGACTAATTTTTAACTGACTGATTTCCTAGAGTTCTCAAAATATGTCATTATATCATCTGAAAAAATGTTTTAATTTCCTCATTGACTATTCTTATTCCTTCAATTTCTTTTTTCTTGTTTTAATGCTATAGCTAATGTTTATAGTAAAATAATGAAGAATAAGAGTGATGATGGACAGCCTTACTTCACCCTTGATCTTGGTGGGAAGGTTTCTAATTTATAATCATAACAGATAATGATTGCTTGTGGCTTTAGATAGAGACTACTTATCAGTTTAAGAAAGGCTCTATTTATTTGCATAATTTCTAATATTTTAATAGGAATGATTACTTTATTTTTCAAATGATTCAAATTATCTATGGAGATAATCATATTTTTGTTTTTGCTACTGACAGGTCAATTATGCCCATAGCTTTTCATTCCCAGGATAGCAACTCCCCACCCTTTCCTGATCAGTATATGATCTTCTTGATATATTCATGGAAGTTTCTTGATTATTTTGCCTCAATATTCTCTAGGAAATAAGTTTCTAATTTTCTTTCTCTATTTTTGTTCTCCCTAGATTCAGTATAAAAATTTATTTATATATATGATATATTTTCTGTCAGTTTAATCCTGTATGATTGCTAGATAACATATATGTATATATATACATATCACACAGATATATAATATAAAGAAATATACTTATAAATGTATATACACATTATAATGTTATAATATATAAAATATAAATACATATTACTCAATCAAACACATAAATATATATTTATTGCAAAAAAGAGACAATTCAATGTTTTATGGAAAAGTAAAACATAAATGAAAGCCTTAAAAGACATTGTGGATGAGATAGTAGAAGGCATTGTGGACACAGAAACAAAGACCCTCTGGCATATTAAGAGAATCTCTTCTACATGTATGATGGATAGACATGATATGGTCATTGGGATAAAATCATGAGGATAAATGCTCAATCTAAACTAGGTTTATGTCACTGAAAGAAGGAACCAAACTTTGAACCAAGAAGGTTAGTTCAAGAGACAGAGGAGCCTGAGGAAATAGTTGATTAACTACATTTGTCTTCCCTCTGTGTTCTGAAGAGTTTGGCACTTAGCAAAAAGTTTCTCCTACTAAGGATAAGAGTGCTTGCTATGAGACTGAAGTGAACAAGTGAGATTATTCCTTAAAGGGAAAAAAAGATGAAAATCCCCCCAAGCCCCATGATCTCCATAGAGAATATTTTGGCTTCTCCATGATTAGGGGCTGCTACTTTCCCAAGAGTTGTAAAAATATTAACTTGTCTTTGACCTATCCCTTTGATCTTATGCCCTTCTCCTCTGGTCTTGCCTCTTCAGGCATTTCCTCTTTTTCTTATCTTTAATTTTTCCTCTAGTGGCTTCTTCACAGTTGCCTATAAACAGCTCTGAGTCTCTGCTATCCATATGTAGCAGTTTTAGAAAATGGTGCCTCTCATCCTACTTTTTAACTCAGCTGAGTTTTTTCGTTTTAAAATACTCCTTTTGCAATATGAATAGTAGTATTGAGAGTGACACAATTCTTTTGTTCTTTGTGTTAATTCCAAACTCCTGGTTAGACATAATAGTTCTGGAAAAATCCTTTATGGATATAATTGTCTCTTCTCTGGAGACATCTCCTCTCTCACTTGTTTTTTTTCTATCTCTAATCTCAGAGAGTTCAACCCCAACTCACAATGGTTAGTGGTTATCACTGCTTATAAAAACCAAAGTAAATATTTGAAACAGAGTGGTAAACAGATTGCCCTACTCTTCTATATGGAGAGGAAATTACTTTAAGCTTCATTGAAGGATCTCATGATGAAAAAAGAAGGTACAGGATGACCACTGTTGCATGGGCGTTCAAGGAAGTTTGACCTGCTTTTGCTATTGCCAAATCTAAACTTCCTTGCTTTCTGATTTCTGGCCTCTTTCTTAGTGAAGATTGCCTCTATCTGATGCTTCTACTTTCTCAGCTCCATATGACTTCTCACAACATCCCTTTCTCTGCATTCCCATTCTTGTTTCTTCTTCAATTTTTTTTCAATGAACAAAAATCCGCTTTCACTTCTTCCTAACTCCTTCCCCTTATTGAGCAAAACCAAAAAGAAAACCAAAAACTTTATAACCCATATAAGTGGGTTGCTTACATATATATATATATATATATATATATATATATATATATATATAGTCAAAATAAATAAATTCACACATTGGCCATATCTAAAACAAATATGTCTCATTATGCATCTTCAATTAAACACCTCTCTGTCAGGAGGCCAGTAACATGGCTCATCATCGGTCCTTTAGAACCACTGTTGATCAATGCATTGATTAATATCTTTAAAATTTTTCAAAGTTGTTTGTCTACTAGTATATAGCATTATATAACGGTATTGCTACAGTATGAATTGCTCTTCCGGTTTTGTTTATTTAACATAAAATTATATGAATCTTCCCAGGTTACTCTGAAATCATTTCTTATGCCATTTCTTATAGCAATAGTTTTCAGTTATATGCATACATAATTTATCTAGTTGTTTTCCAATTGATCAGCATTTTTTAAGTTTCCAGTTTTTTTAAACTACAAAAAAATTGCTACAAAAATTTTTGTACATATGGATCCTCTTCTTCTTTCTTTGATCTCCTTGGTGTATAACCTACCAGTGGTCAAAAACTTACCAGATCATCTTTTAATGTATTTTCAATCAATCAGATTTTTTTAATTCAAAGTTCTAAATTGTTTTCCAGAATGACTGAAAAGGCTTCTCTTTGAGTTTGTCTTCTAAATTCAGGGAACTAACATTTAAAGATCATCTTGAGGTGTATTATTCTTGAGAGGTTATTATTATTCAGAGTTTAATCTAACATTTATTCTTCATTCTATTTGTTGATCCTTTTCTGGTTGACTCCAAACAGTGGTTTGCACCTCATAAAAATATCAACTTGTGTGGCTGTATTTTATAGTTATTTTAACAAGTGCGTTATCTGGATCTTTTTCTGTAATTAGGTCAGTCTAAAATCAAATAAATCCACTTGGGTGGGATTGGATATATTTGCCAGTGCCTATAAGTCTAAATTATAAACAAGGAAATATTGATATATGTATCAAAGTTTAAGCATAGCTCTACAAATAAATAGATAGTAATAAAAACTGATATAATAATATCAATAAATGTATACAATAACAGATCATATGCTGAGCCAGTAATGTCAAATTCAGATAAAAATAGGGCCACTAAGCCATTCATAAGAATCTCTAGAGGTCCCATAATGACTTAGAAAACCACATGTTAACATTATAAATGTCATGTTTTGTTTTTATTTATCTTGTTAAAATTTCCGCAATTACATTTTAATTTGGTCCCCCTGTACTTGGGAGTGTTGCTGTCCACTATAGATCTTGAGTTACTTGTTTGACAGGTCTTCATTAAATAACAACATATATACAAAGAGATAATAAAATAGTAGCTAAAAGATAATGTTCCTACGTTTCATAAATATGTAGCAATTACTATATATCATCAATGAACATATGCAATAATCACTTCACTTGAAATTTCATAGGTTAGGAGCAGCTAGGTGGCACAGTGGATAAAGCACTGGGCCTGGAGTCAGGAGTATCTGGGTTCAAATCCGGGCTCAGATGCTTGATAATTACCTAGCTGTGTGGCCTTGGGCAAGCCACTTAAACCCATTTGCCTTGCAAAAAAGAAAGAAAGAAAGAAAGAAAGAAAGAAAGAAAGAAAGAAAGAAAGAAAGAAAGAAAGAGAAATTTCATAGGTTAGTTTGGTCACAGGTCAAATTGACTAGGTCTCTTAGGACCTATTGGCCTATCTGTTATTATAATTAAATCTACTGATTGTCAGCTGATGATAATACTCAGCAAAACTATAGCTCTGCAACCCAAAATATAAACTTATGGAGGGTGAAACCTCTCTAGCAATGTTACTATACTCTGTGAGGTACCTCACAAAAGATGAAATTCTAGCCAAGAAGTCTCAAACCCTTCTATAGACAAAGGATGAATTTTCTTTACACGGGTCTTTGCTAATCTCTAGAACTTTTCAGTTGTCCAGTCTTTCTACTATCAGGGATGAATTAGCTTTTCACTGAGGATAAAATTGCATATCCCATAAACAGCAAGATTTCTTTTTTTGGGAGGGGACAGTCCAGTCTCTTTTTTTTAAAATAAAAAATAGAGTTCCAAATTTTCTCTCTTCCCTCCTCCCTAACAAAATTAGCAATTTGATATAGGCTGTATGTGTTCAGTCATGTAAAACATATTACCATATTAGTTATGTTGTAAAAGAAAACATAGATCCAAAGGGGGAAAAACACAAAACAATGCAGAAAGTGAAAAATAGTATGCTTTGGTTTGCATTCAAATGCTATCAGTTCTTTTTCTGGAGGCAGCTAGCATTTTTCATCATGAGTCTTTTGAAATGGTCTTGGATCATTGTATTGTGGAGAACAGATAAGACATTTGTAGTCGATCTTCATCCAATCATGCTGTTACAATGTACAGTGTTTTTCAGATTCTGCTCACCTCACTTCACATCAGTTCATGTAAGACTTTTCAGGTTTTCCTGAAATCACAAGCTTATCATTTCTTAAAGCACAATATTCCATTACAAACAGCAAGATTTCTTTTTTTATTACTCCATAAGTATTTATTAATTTTATACTATGTGTCAATGCATAGAAAGTATGAAATAATCCCTATTCACAATGAATTTATAGGTAGGGAAATATGGAAATACACATATGAAAACTGGATAAATATGTATAAATAAAAAGTAAATGAGCACAAACATCTAAAAACTGTAAAATTCAAGGAAGTTTGGGACAGAGAACAATTATATTTGTAATTGGGACTTCAGGTCTTCATGAAGAAGCTGATGCCTGAGCTGCATCTTTATTTATTTAGTTTTTGGTTTTTACCAATCATTTTTTTTGCAAGGCTTTGACTTTTACAATTTTTCTCCCTCCCTCCCTTCCCTCAACCCCTCCCAACAGAAAACAATCTGATTTAGGCTCTACATCAAAAACCAAAGTAAACATAGATCAAAAATTGAATGTGTTGTGAGATGAATCAGATCCAAACAGAAGAAAGTGTTAGAGATAACAAAACTATATAATACAAAAGATGATTTTTAAAAATTGAAAATGATAAACTTTGGTCTTCATTTAAACTCCACAGCTCCTTCTTTGAATACAGATAGTATTTTCCACCACAATTGTCTTTGAACAAGTCCATCATGATTGATCAGCCTCCATGTTGTTCCAAGTGTGTATAATCAAACAGCAAGATTTCTTAGTAAAATTCTGTCTCCTTTTTAAAGTCTCCACAATGTTTCATATCATATTCCTTCTTCTGTCAGTGATATTTTGATGTTTCAAATCCCAGGAGTCTTAAATGGAGTTCATTGTTTTCTTCCTTTAAATGCACCTCTCTTTCAGACTTTCCTGTTTCAGTTGAAGGCATTTCCATTTTTCTAGTCATCCAGGTACACAACCATGGAGCCATTTTCAATTATTCCTTTTCCTTTTCCTTCACTTCCCATATTCAATTTCTTGTCAATCATTGCCATTTTTATGTCTACATTATGTCTGTTATTTATGTTCATCTTCTCCCTTCTCTCTACTCATACAGTCACAAAATTGGCTTAGGTCTTTATCACCTCTTCCCTGAATTATTTTCATAGCAATCTAATTCCTTAATGAGTTATTGAATAATGAAAAAATTATCAACATAATTCTTATATGCCAACACTTTTTTTTAGGTTTTTGCAAGGCATTGGGGTTAAGTGGCTTGCCTATTAAGTGCCTGAGGTCGGATTTGAACTCAGGTACTCCTGACTCCAGGGCTGATGCTCTGTCCACTGTGCCACCTAGCTTCCCCATGCAACACCTAGCCACCCCCCAAAAACTATGTTAATGGTGCAATGAATAGAGCACTGATCCTAGAGTCAAGAGGACCCAAGCTCAAATCCGACTTCAAATATTTGACACTAGCAAGTCACTCACTTGGGCAAGTCACTTAACCCTGATTATCTCAATCCAGGGCCATCTCCAGTTGTCCTGATTCTTAACTGGCCATTGGACCCAGATGACTCTGGAGGAAAAAGTAAGGCTAGTGACTTAGCACAGTCCCCCTCACTCAAATCCAATTCACATGCATGTCATGATGCCACCTCCCTAATGTCATGATTCTTCTTCAAGAAGAAGGAAAAACAACAAAGTCTAGGAATACAAATATAAAAATGATGTAGATATTGGCCTTGAGGAGCTTACATTCCAATAAGGGTCATCAACAACAACAACAAAAAGGAATGGCAGTCAGGGAGAGTTGTACTGGTTTAATAAGTCAAGAGAGATATGAGTAGAAGTATAGGGACTCCAAAGAATGACATTTCCTTTCCAGTATAAATGGCAGTATTGATTTGATTTTTGCTCCCAGAGAAAGAGACAAAAATCAGAAAACGTTTGGGTAGAAGAGACAGACCAAATATCACAATGAGTGTGGACTTAGGCAAGTCACTAAATCTCTTGGGGCCTCAGTGTCCTCAGGGCTAAAAATAAAGGGTTTGGATGACATGACCTTCCCAAGTCTAAATCTATAAGCTCAGGAATTTATTTTTCACATGAATAAAATAACATTTCTTCTTTGTGAGAAAAAAAATTAAAGAAAGTTATAAACTCTTTAAATAAAATATATTACTAGGCAGTTACTTTATTATTTCCAGAAATTTCCTGAAATAAAATGTAAAAATAATAAAACAGGTTCTAAATCAGAGGGGAAATTGTCAATAGTCTAGTGGTTAGAACTCAGGATGGAATCTAATAGTGTTTAGTTTCACTCTCACTTCTGTTTCTTGTTAAGATATGGCCTTTAATTTATTATTTAGGTTAGGTATAATTTAATTTATCCATCAATTCCAAAAAAAGAGCCATTTTGACTACAAAGAAAAAATATGTTTAAATTAAGGAAAGGTGAGACCAAATGATTGGCAAAATGGCGAAGTAGATTTTTTTGTCCATAAACCACTGTAACCTAAAAGCCTCAGAAAAAGGAACTATGGATCAGGTATAGAGTAACTAATCCTGAATCCAACATATTAGAAGACAGAAATACTTTAATAGGTAAAAACCTCATGAAATGACATTGGAGAACTTAAATGTTTAGAACACCCACTCACTTTACCAACCCCCTAGTACAATCTAAAGGTAGTGGGACCAACCTCCCAGGCTTATGCTTTATGGCCTGGCTATGGGGATTCCTGTCTGATGCCACTACTGTAATGAGACATCTTAAATCCTCATCACTTAAATCCTCATCCCCATAAGAAGCAACAACCACAATTTCCATTCAGCCACCCAAAAGGAAGAACAATAGAGGAAGTAGGTAGCAGAGAACACACAGTATAGTTAGGCCAAATGGGACAGAATCTTTGAACTTAAAGGAAAAGGGTTACTTTGAATAGGGATCTCAGTCAGCACAGTCAACTTCCCTTCCTCTGCTTCCCCAGATAGGAGGTTGTGTTTTCTCAATCTGATGGGTTGGATAAAGAAGGAGAGTAGGAACATCTATACAGTGATGGAAGCAGCTTAGGCCAAATAATAGGCAGAAAAAAAGTGATTTAGAATACAAGAAAAAGGCTGAAAGGTTAAGAAACCCAAAATAGTGTATCTTGTTAAACTAAGCCTAGTTAAACTATTTAAAAAAAAGATCAATTTTGAGGTACAGTCAAGATGGCAGATTAATGAAATACAATGAGCTCCCTGCCTCACCCCACCCTACACAAGTATGTACAAAAATATTTATAGCTCTTTTTGAGATGAGAAAGGATTGTACACTGATGGGAAACTCATCTATTGGGGAATGGCTGGACATGTTATGGTTTATGAATAGGATGGAATATTATTATACTATAAGAAGTAATGAACAGGGATAGTTTCAGAGAAACTCCAGAAGACTTTATGAACTGATAGAGGGAAGTGAGCAGAATCAGAAGATAATTTAAACAAAAACAATAAATCTAAGGCAAAAAATTTTGAAAGACTTTGGAATTCTGATGATAACTAATGTTAAAATGTACTATCTATGTAACTCCTAATAGAGAAATGAAAAATGCCCATCAACTGGAGAATGGCTAAACACATTGTGTTACATGAATTGATGCAATATTACTACCCTGTAAGAAAAATTGAATATGATGAATAAAGAGTAGCATGGGAAGAACTCTATGACCTCAAGAAGATAATAATAAACAGGGATAATAATAAACAGGGTCATATATATATATATATATATATGCATATATATATATAACCACATACAAAAATCAAAAGTGAATGTCACAAAATTACAAAGATTAAGCATGACTTAAATTAAAAAGATAACCCCAATTTTCCCTGGAAGTTGGAGGTCCCCAGGTATTTCATATTACACAAGTTTTGAGATTTTTTCCAGCAAAATAATGAGTTGTACTTATTTCCCCCCCTTCATTTTTTAACTCTTTTTTGTTTTTAAATACCACTATTTGTTACATGGGATGGTTCTGAGAGGAATTTTGAGGGAAATGATGATATGAAAACAAAATACATCAATAAAAAATTATTTTTTAAAAAAAAGGAAATGTAATGAGTCAAGAAATGGAATGTATTGTTCAAGAAAGTAAACTCAAGCCAGGGATAAAAAGAGCACCTTGTTAAGGTGGGAGGGGAGAAAGGGGTGTAAGATGAGAGAAAAATGGAAAAGATAGTGGGGGGTGGTTAAGACTTTGCAACTGAGGATTATCTATTTGATACCTGGAGGTGCTGTTTGTCCTTCATTCTCAGAGGACTATGACATCAGAAAGATGATGCCATGACATGACATGCAAGCAAGTGAACTGGATTTAAGTGAGGTAGTGCTATGCAAAGTCACCAGTCTCACTTTCTCCTCTGTAGTCAACTGGGTCCAGTGGCAAGATGTAGGCCAGGAGGACTGGAAATGGCCATGAATAAAGTGGGAGATTTTGGTCTTTTAAGCTAAGTTTGGTAACAGGTCTCATTTTGACTGAGGCAAAATTCATTCTGTGATTAAAGTTAGGTAAGAAATGAGGCAGAGAATGGTAAAAAATCAATCAAGATGAGAAAGACCTTCATTTTTTTCTGGCTAAAATAGAAATAATTGCTATCTACATTAATTCTGAGCCCACCAGGGTCCAAACAACAACCAAATGGGGCTTGGCCTAGAACCTATTGTTGACCAATTAATAAGATCCAGAGTGGGGTATAAAGCATGATCCTTCAGAAAGATATCTAGCCTATACATCTCAAGATATCTGAGCAGAGCACCTGCAGGTAAGGGTATGCTACCCTATGTGTACAGAGGAAATGGAAGAGAAAGGAAAAAAGGAGGGAGGAAAGGAAGGAAAGAAGGAAGGAAGAAAAGATATTGATGTCCTTTTAACACATATTAAAGAATAGAATGAAATTTAGATAAATAGGACAGTTCTGAAACTTAGCTATTAAATGTATAAGCCTAAAATGAAAAGATCTATGTAATAGAGATTCGCAGTTTTATGCACAATTCTCTTTTTATATGGAAATGCTCATTTTATTTGCTATTTTAAAATTTAGCATTTAAAAAATACCTTTAAAAATCATTCAGCAATAGCCTTAGATTTTTGAATGCAAAATTCTATGCAGTAATAACATATCCTTTCTAAAGGTTTTAAGTGGTATACATCAATCAGGACGTAGACCAAGACTCACAAAGAAGTGAGCTCAAACTCTTCCTCTTTTATTGACTGTGGGATGATAGGCAAATCACATCACTCCTCTTAGTTTCAATTGCCTCATTTGTAATATGAGGAAATAAATAGTTCCTACTTTACAGGGCCATAGTGAGGATCAAATGAGATGTAAATTGGTTGCAAACTTTGTAGCACTGTATAAAAAATTTGTTATTGTTATGAGTTATTATTAAGCTTAATTTAGGGATTATCATCGGCTTTAAGTTATTACACTATATTTAATAACTGTGTTTTTTCTATGTCAAAACTGTTATTTGTCATCTCTTCGAGGCATTTTTACTGCTTCCAGCTGTACAACAAGTAGATTTGGGTAGCTATCTTATTAGCAGCAATTTGCCTGTTTTTATTTTTTAAGTAGATACAGTCCACTTCCATTCGGTTATTGGAATGAATTAGAACTTTTAAAGGACCAAGGGAAACTAATAAACCACAGTGAGCACGTAGGCGGCTTGGCAGGGATAAAGAGGGAAAAAATAACCACACCACTTCCTGTGGTTAAAAGTTTGAGAACTCCTTCCAGAACAGACTGTACCAATATTGTGAGTTTTGTTGGACTCTGATTTATGAGGATCGGAAAGACACTTCTTACATATGTGCCTGGCTTCCAGTAGGATGCAGATACAAAACAGATGGAATTTATATTTTTATCACATACAATTGAAAACTGTCATTGAATATACCACTAGATGCCTTAGATAATTAAATAGTTCTGGAAGAATAGAGTTATTGTTACTTTGATAGTCGTTTCAACACAACAGGCTACAACAACAAATGAAAAGATTTAGTATACAGAACTAGTATTGCTATAAGATGTCATGCATGTAATCCAGTATAGTCTTATTAATCTTGATTAATACTCCACTAAATCCATCCATATTTTAGTGTTTTTTTAAAAATATAGGCTCTTGCAAAGAAACAAGTTCTTGATTTAAAGTATTTTTAAATTATTTGACTATTTGGAAATACAATGTTGAATGAATTGAATCTATTTCCTTTTAAAGCTGACAATTTACTGCATTTCAAACTAAAAGAAATGATAGAAAGGTTGACAATGACTCTGCATGTTTTGCTTTAGCACATTCAACACAATGATAGTCAGGTTGCAGTTTTTCATTTTCTTTACCACAAGGCTTCTTGTCAAACTTTGTGAAATAAATCATATAGGAAAATCTTAAATATCTGACAAGTGATTATCAAGTAAAAGGAAAATTACTTCACTAAGAAATAAGTAAATAAAATACATTATCAGGAATTATGTAAATAAACCAGCTTTTATCATAACACATGCTTCCATTTTTAATGGATTTCATACATGGGAGTATTCCATCTGTCCAAATCACGTACAATCTATTCTATCTTGTGTGATTCAACCTATTATAACAATTTTTCACCTACAATATATTATGTAGATGACAGAAAATATTCAGTTAGACGAAAAATCAAAGTGGTAACATCTTTCATACAAGAAAAATTTTTCCTGCCAAGATGACTACTTTGATGGAAAGCTGACTGTCAAGTTTCCACATAAATATTCCAACAAAGTCCTAAAGTTTGCAGTCCAAATAATGATTTAAAAATTCAATAAGAAACACTAGAAGGGACTTCTTCCATCCTACTGATACTTAAAAAGTCAGCCAAAGGCCCAAAGGTAATGGGAAAGGAGACCCTGCCAACAAAGTCTGTGAAAGTATAGGGTAGTTTCCCAGAAGAAACAGAGACGTCAATCAAATAGTCAGTCTGGTTCTATATGGAGGAAAGAATGAGGGCTTCGCTGAGAAAGTGCCAGGGTGGTCAGAAGCCCTGAGGAGTAGGGGCAAAGACACATCAGTGCATTACTTTACTGCTCAGACTGGAGCCTATGGGCTCTCAGATCCCTGCAGATCTAAAACTAGATCTGAAAAATCCTGGATTTCTAATCAGAAGAGGTAAAGATCAAAGATCTAGGGTGAGACCAGGGAGAGCTGATCATCTCACTGAAAAGCACAGTTCAGGAAACAAATGCTGTTTGAGATGAGTAAGTCTCAACCAACAATCTTAAAAATTATTTGCAAATACAGAAATCCAAAGTAGGAGAGAATAACTCTTACAAATAGCAACCAGAATCTCAAAGAAAAAAAATGCCCACAAATGGAATACTTAGAAGAAATGAGAGTTTAAAAATGAAATGTTGATTATTGGTCATTTAAAAATTAACTAACTTCTAGGGGCAGCTAGGTGATGTAGTGGATAAAGCACTGGCCTTGGAGTCAGGAGTACCTGGGTTCAAATCCGCTCTCAGACCCTTAATAATTACCTAGCTGTGTGGCCTTAGGCAAGCCACTTAATCCCATTTGCCTTGCAAAAAAAAAAAAAAAGAAAAAGAAAAAAAATTAACTTCTAAAAGAAAGTTATAAACCTTAACCAACAATGAACTTTTATAAAAATAAAATAGACCAAACAGTAATAAATAATTCTGTTAAGACAGACATGTTAGCATAAAATCAAAAGGCTGAAAAAAATAAAAGAAAATGAGAGGTAATGGATATTGAAAACAACTGGCCAGAATAAAAAGGTCAAGTGCATATAATTTAAGAATTTCTGGATTTCCTGAAAACCACTATTCCCTCCCCCTTCCAAAAAAAATGCAAAAAGTCCTCAAATCAGGGGGCAGCTAGGTGGCGAAGTGTATAGAGCACCAGCCCTGGAGTCAGGAGGACCTGAGTTCAAATCCATCCTCGGATAATTACTACCTAGCTGTGTGACCTTGGGCAAGTCACTTAACCCCATTGCCTTAAATTTAAAAAAAATCCTCAAAGCCTAGACACAATATTTAAAGAAATGAAAAATGAGAACTGCTCAGATCTATCAGAATCCAAGAGAAAGATTGTGATAGGAAGAAACTAATGATCACCTTCAGTACTAAAAAGAAGCCCACAGAGGAAATGTTCTGGGATTGTCATAACCCAAATCCAAAGTTTCTCATCTCTGAAAAAATAGAATAATCATCTAGAAAGAAAGAATTTGAATACCAAGGCACTACATACAAAGTCACACAAAATCAGAGAGCATTTTACTAAAAAAAACTGAGGACTTCTTTGAATATGAGTTTACAGATTGCGAAAGAAATCAGCAACAGAAGATTTCCAAACATTTCTGGTAGATACTTGAAAAGTAAGAGTCCAGAGGAAGCTAGAAACGTAAATTTATTTGAGAAGAAACTTAATGCTGAGGTAGTGCTAACAT
This sequence comes from Macrotis lagotis, assembly GCF_037893015.1. Taxonomy (NCBI): domain Eukaryota; kingdom Metazoa; phylum Chordata; class Mammalia; order Peramelemorphia; family Peramelidae; genus Macrotis; species Macrotis lagotis. Next base: position 43,536,021 of record NC_133660.1, on the reverse strand, counting down.
TCTATCGGGGAAGAAGAAATGTTTATTCAAAACTTTATGGTCTTCAAAGGGTACTGAAAGAGTTAAATAAAAAAAGGATGACTGGGAGTGGACTGAGAGTGAACTGGTTCTATTTTGAGAATTTTAAATAGATAATGAAAAAGGATGCTCATAATTAAGTTATGTGGGAAGATGACGACTTGACTCTAGAGATAAACTTATATGGATTTTGATCCCTTTGTCAGTGTGACCTCTTTAGAAAGAATTAGATTAAGGAGTCTCTAATCTAATTCTACCTAAGCTCACACAGGTACTAAGCAACAGACCAGGGATCAAAATCTTTGCTTCTACAGTGGAATATTCTATTATTATTATTATTATTATTATTATTATTATTATTATTATCTCAAAGCTGAAAATCTGCATGTTAGTATAATTAGGAAGCAAGAAGTAGAAATGTGTCAGAAAAAACTGGGTACTTATACTTGAAAGTCTCAAGTCCTTCCTTTTATCAGTAGCCATAAGGAACTCAAATAGTTAATTCTCAGGGCAGACTGAGTCCAGGGTCTGTGAACTACCCAGACATCTTTGGTACTTCTACCAGTATAGTCGCTGATGTGAGCACTCCCTCCAAAGTGTTGCTATGGTCCTGTGATTCAACACCCTGTAACCACATGGGTGGCTTTGACAGGGAACATCTTGAGAGTTTCTCAATAACTCAAAAAGAAACTGATTTTACAATAATTCATTATAATGTCACAATTACTAGGCTAAGCAAAAGTAAATTCAATCAAAGAGACTTGTGCCTAAAAGCTTTATAATTATGCCAATTTAGGCATTCATTATTTTGTATAGTTAAAGAACAAAAGTAGATTAAGACTAGATGAAATCCATCCTGCAACTAACTATATGATAAATTCATTTGTGACTATATAATATTAAACATGTTTACTATGAATTATATTCATTCATGTACTCATATATTCATTCATTCAATAAGGTATGTATATATATACCTTGGGGATACCAACCTGAATTGGTCCAGGGTTTACCTTCAAGAGGGGAAGGAGTTAGTATTTGAGCTGAGTTTTGAAGGTAAGATTCTGGAGTCAGAGGTGAGGTGGGGGGTACATTCAAGGTATTGGGACAATAGCTTGGGTGAAAGCTTATTTGTGATGCAATAAACCTGGAAATTGAGGCTAGGAAAAAAATACAGAGCTTTTGAAGCAGGCAGAGGAATTGACATTTTATTTTAAGGCAAGAGCTTCCAGAATAAAAGACTGACACAGTTGGGGCTTACTATCAATTTGACAGCTTTGTGAAGAATGGATTGGAGAGGGAAAATAATTAAAGCAGTGAGGACAATTAGAAAATAATTTCAATAGTCCAAGTGATGGTGCTTAGATAAAGATAGTGAAGAGAAATGCATGGATGAGAAAGATATGGGGATGTAGAATTAGAAGGAAAAAAACCCTAATAACTCCTTAGATGAAAAGAAGGAAGAAGGAAAAGAGCAGTGAAGACTCATTGAGGATATGGGACTGGCTAGAGGGAAGAGTTTCAGGGGAAATGCATTTGGAGATATCCAATAAGTAGGCAGTTATGGATGAATTCATGGAAGAGATTGGGGCTTCCTATATAGACATGATGGTTGAAATAGAGGTTACCAAAAAAGCCTAGGGAAACATAAGAGGCTAGAAAAGAGTCCTGGAGGGATGAAATAAAAATGTAAATTCAGCAAAGAAGAGGGGAAAAGGAGCAGTCAGATGAGTAGGAGGATGAAATTTTAAAAGTCATGAAAACACACAGGAGGAAAGGGGGTTTGAATAAAGTCAGTAGTCCGCAGTGTCAAAGGGCTACAGAAAAATAATAAATTAAATAAAAATATCTGAGAAAAGGCCATTGGATTCCACATTTAACATGAATGGTAAGAAAACAATTCTAGCTGGGTTGGAAATCACAATTCATTTCAGCCTCATTCCTCACATCCCCTTAAAAAAATTGCTAAAGACTGCTATTAGGGTTCTAGAAATCATAAATCAAGCTTCTATTATATTAACATTTCCTTTTCTTCGAGGTAAAATATTTTATGTCTGTGTGACATGAATTTCTTTAAAGGTGGCATAATATAAGGCAGTGGCTTGAGTCCCACTTCTTTTTCCATTTATAAACATGACTTCTGTGCTTTAGTTTGTCTACCTGACAAATCCAAATAAAAATAACTTACAATTTCTCTGGTTACTTCAGAAGAAATTTACTGAGTTAATAATGATAGAAAGATTTCTTTTTCCTTGGATAAACACTGCAATATAACTAGCAAAGATCACATCACTCAGTCCTCCAGTGTTAAAATTAGAGGTTGAATGTCAAGGTTGATGATGTGGAAAATAAGGCTATGTCTTAGTAAAGGGCAAAATAAATGATTTTTATTCTTTCTTTTTACTTTGATAGAAAGTCCTTAAATGACTAAATCAGCTGTAGAATGATTTCAAAAAGTGTTTTCATCCAGATCGCCTAAAATACTAGTGTAAAGGGGGCTTGGAGTATGCTGCTTCTAGAAGAAGACATCCTAGGTTCTTTTAGTCTATAGTTTAAGAATAACCTCTGAAGACTGACTGCATAGCTGGAAGAGTTTGCATCTTTAACACTGCCAAACTGGGATAATCTCTCTCTTTTTCCTGCTCATTTGCTCAACTATTTACATTGGTCAAATTAAACTAATTATGAACAGATGTTTTTCTCCTCCCTTCAGCTCCCTCCCCCATCTTCAAGTTAATTGTGGGGACCACAATAAGGTAATACAAAAAAATAGTGAGTTTATAACTCTAATCACTATTGTTATCAATTATGACTTATGGTTATAAGGACCTACAGCAGGTTGTATCAAAGGAAAGAAGGGGGCATATTTGCTGTATTTTACAATGGGTTTCATTTTTGTCCATATCCCCACATAATTGTTAGTATTCGGTGAGCATTTGTTTTCTTAATTAATCTTCAAATCTTTGGTAAATAGCTATAGTTCCCCTTTCCCTTCCCTTTCACTTATGTGTCCCTGCCCTGAAATCAGGAGGACTGGAGTTCAAATCTTTGTCTCTCTCTCTCTCACTCTCTCCTTCCCTCTGTCTGTGACCTTGGGCAAGTCACTTAACCCTGATCCCCTGCCATCCAGGACCATCTCCAGTCATCCTGATTCTATCCAGCTCCTGGACTCAGATGGCTTCAGAGGAGAAAGTGAGGCAAGTCACCTTAAGAACTTTAAAGGAAAGAACTTCACCTTCAGAACCCTGAAACATCGGTCTCCCCCTGCAAAGCTAGAAGACTTTGTTTGACCTAGATAAAACAGCATATACAGAAGCAGGGACCTGCTAGTCATTGCCCAAACCTAGGTCCAGATTTGCTTCCGGATGAGTTTTATAGGTTCAGATTTGCTTTAAGGAACCATCACTGTCATATTCCCATATATTGTAGATTGTCCTGAAAAAAAATTAGTTTGTACACTAAAAAACTAAAACCTTTCTAGCTTCTGGATCTTAAAATGGGGGAGGGTTGAGGTTAGGGAAGGGAAGGAGATCCTTTATTTCCAAGGTATTTTAAAATTTACAACTCTCAATGCAGTTTTTCTAAATATGGTAGTTTACCATAATTTAGATTTATTAATCAATAGTGTCCTTGATCTTTTTATTTTCTCTCGCTCTTTTTTTTAAGGTTTTTGCAAGGCAAATGGGGTTAAATGGCTTGCCCAAGGTCACACAGCGAGGTAATTGTTAAGTGTCTGAGACCGGATTTGAACCCAGGTACTCCTGACCCCAGGGCTGGTGCTTTATCCACTGTGCCACCTAACTGCCCCTCTTCTTATTTTCTCATATTACTTTTAGGTCTATTTTGATTCTATATGGAGATAAACAAAGATCTTGTAATTTTTTTTAATTCAATGGAATTTTTTACTTAAAAAAATAATTAAAAAAACAGGTTCCAGAACCCCCCGTGACCAGGTTCTTATTACTCCCCAATCTTCTAAATATTGCTAATAAGCATTGCATAGTTACTTTCAACCTGCTCCTCTATGTATGTACTTTTCTTTCTCTCCTTCCACCCCAGGCCCCTTTCCTCTCTTCTCCTGCTGGGTACCCCACTTGCCCACTTCCCTTCCCTCACCCCTGCTAAATTTCTCAGTGTTGCTTTGGTAAAACTTGCCTTATGATATTGGCTATTGACTAGAATGTGAAATCAGCTTGTCAGCTAACCCTACGTATTTGAAAGTGGAAAATGCCACTCCTGCCCCAAGGTTGGGGTGAGGGTCAGGGAGGCTTTTCTTTCCACCTGATACTAGAGATGAGAATAGAATACTCATATCTGAACCACCATACTTTTTCCTGCTTCCAATAACCATAAATATAAATTGGGAGAATATCACAGATGAGGTGTTGCAATAGATGGACTGAAACACTATACAGCAATAAGGCATCAGTAAATCTAAATAGAGGAATAACCTTAGATTGGCACTTGTGAATTGTAAAAAATGACAAAAAAAGTTACTTGGAAGCTTCAAGAAATAGTAAAATGGAAAGAATATCAAAAGTTAGAAAACCCTAGTTCTAGACCCATCTCTACTATTTTCTAGATACATAAATTTGGGCAATCTATTTAGCAACTCTGAGCCTCAGTTTCTGAAGTTATAAAAATGAGAGGCCTAGACTGTGGTCTTTAAGATCACTTCTACTTCTATTCTTTTCACACTTCTTTATTTCCACAACAGATGACTAATAACATATATTGCTAAATGGATTTTTTGTTCATGTTCTTTGGAAATAATGAAACATCTTATTTCTTTTCAAATGTGCTTTTCAAACATGTAACTTGAGAGCATGAGCTCAAAAAATATTGACAATGGAGAGGAGACATTTCAACATGAAATGTAGATATTTCTATTTTAGACTTTGCAGAAATCGTCCAAACACAATAACTGAATCAAACAATAGTTAAGGTTTCCTTATATTATTTGATTATGTTTATTGGGCACTTTGAAGTCTTCAGAGAAATTTTAGTTTAAAAGGGAATCTGATGCAAAATAAGCTTGATATTGAAAAAGTTTGCTTTTGAACATTTTGCAAACAATACTTAAATGCAAATTAAATTTGATTAATATAGAATAGATTTATGAATCTTTCATATTCTCATTTTAAAAAAGTCAAAAAAGTCTCTTCTAATTTGTGTCATTGACAATGAAGACACAAAACACATTTATATACATGCATAAATATATATACAAATATACATCTCTAATACATATAGATATATTCATGTGTATATGTATGTGGGGCTCCTGTTAGTGAAATTCATTAGGTGGACCCCATAAACTGCAAAAACCATATTAGTGTGGACCATTTCAAGTGGTGAAAGTCATGATGTGAGTTACCAGCAAAACTTTCTATAAATGAGTCGTCGTCATCATCATCATCATCATATGGAGTCCCTCTCAATGATTAATGTAAGCCAAAAGAAATCACATTGGCTGGAAAATGATATCAGTAACCAGTAAAAGCTTTGTAAATGTCAGATTTTAGCCAAGTAACCCTGATATGACACTAAGTTGAGAAGACCCCAAAATAACAACTTTTGCAGTTCCTCCTCCTTCTCTTTCCTGTAATTACCATGGGAATTTTGGGGTGGTCTTTGCGGGGATCCATGATTGTTGTCTAGTAGTTGCCCTAGACTTGCCCTGGTATGAGCTTCCACCTATGATTATTAAACTACTTATATAATCAATTTGTAGCTCCTGATTTATTTCTTCAATACAAAAGTATTAAACTAAATTCTTTATGTGATGGAGTCTTGAATAATCCAGCATTGGAGATTTTTGGGCAAAACTATACATTTGTGCAACTTTGTATGAAAATGTACAAATACTTTTATTTGTATTTGGATATGGCTATATGTGCACGTGCATTACAATACATGTTTTCACAAGAACATATATGTATATGGATGTATACATAAATATAAATATAAGTATTTACACACCCAAAGTCCTTGTGTAACTAATACATTTTTAAAGGAATATTTTCCTATCAATGAAACAAATAGCCTTATCTTTTGCCACTGTAAGGTAGAATTTCCTTCTTGACTTCAGTTAATAAAATCACAGAAAGTTCAATTGATTAATTCTTGTGTTTCATGTTATGTTAAAAAAAATCATGTTTTCAGCAAATTTTGTTATATATTTGTTTTAGGTTAATTTGTAGGGCAGTTAAAAAGAAACTAACAAACTGATTGATTCTTTGTGAAATTTGCATTTTGGTTGAAATTTGGCCTAAAAATAGTCAGCCTTGGGACAAAAGGAAAAAAAAATCAGTACTGACAGAGTAACTGTAAGGCAGGGAGTCTCTCTGATGATGTAGTCACAGATTCCAAGAGATAAGAAATTTGGTTACAATTCCGCAACAAAAATGTGAAGAAAGTCTTTTATTCAACTTAAGAAGATTATCGGATTTTGGTCATTGGATAAAGGTACTGTTAGAGCATGTAGGGGAACAGGAATTCTTCATTGTAGGGGAACAGGAATTCTTCATTGGTTAAGACCATGGGAACAGTGACCATACTTCTCTGAGGATCACACCTTCTTGGGAGCAACAAAAAGTCACAGGCTCCCAGAACTCAGCTTTGAAAACAGCAGCATAAAATAGGCTGTAATTAGGGACAGTGTCTCCTTAACCACAGGAAAACAGACCCCAATTTTAATAGAGTTCAAAGTCAAGAAATAAGCTGGGAAAATGAACAAACAAAAACAATTTAATAATAAAAAGCTTGCTGCAGTGGAAGGAAAGACCAAGACATAAACTCATGTGCTTATCTGTTAAAGGAATTGAGACTTTGGAATAGATATCAAAGGAGCTAGGATTACAACTAAGAATCACCCTCTGAAAAATGGAGTATAATTCTTCAAAGGAAAAATGGATATTTAATGAAGTAGAGGACTTACAAGCATTCCTGGTGAGCTGAATGGAAAATCTGACATTCGAACAAAATACAAGACTCAAGAGAAGCAAAAAAAAAAAAAAAAGAAACATTAAAGGATAATCGTAAGAATCTCATGAAGTTAAATTGTTTCCATTCCTCTAAAGGAGGATGATACATATAATGTTTATCGTTATTAGGGGAATTAAAAGGAATTTACCTAGACAGAAGGTATGAATGTGAATCAACTATGTTAGGATGATCTCAAAAAAAAAAAGTGAGAAAGAGGGATGCACTGGGAGAAAAAGGTGGAAGTCAAAATGAGGAAAGTTTTCTCACATAAAAGTGACTTGCAAGGAAGAACTTTTGCCATGGAGGGTAAAATGGGGTGGGGAATTGGCAGGTAGTACTTGAACCTTTCTCTTATTGGAATTACTTCAAGTAGGAAGAATTTATATAAAACTTAGTTACCCTTAGGTAACTGAAAGGAAAGGTGATAAGATTGGGGGAGGGGGTTGATAAAAGGGAGAACAGATTAAGTTAGCAGTAGTTAGAAGCAAAATACTTTTTCTTTTTAAAAAATTATTTTTAATTTATGGAATAAAGTATTACAAATAAAACTAAATCCATTATTACAATTTGCTATTTCTTTTATATATATAAGATTAGCATTTAAATGCTATTTTTTTTCTTCCTCTTCCAGAGATGGCTACCATTAGACAAACATATACATATTATATGTATATTATAGTACATGCATACATATATATATATGTAAAATTTTCCATACATGCATTTATTGATCAGTTTTTTCTCCACATGCAGACAGCATATTCTTTCATATGTCCTTTGTAGTTAATTTAAGTTTTTATACTACTTTAAAATGACTCACTTGCTCAAAGTAGTTTTAAAAACAACATTGCTCTTAACTGTATACCACATTCTTAGTTCTGCTAATTTCACTCATTATTTCATGCAACTCCATCTATGATATTCTAAGAACATCAAACTCATCATTTTTAATAACATAGTAGCACTTCATTACAACCATACAACCATAACTTATTCAGTCATTTCCTAATTGACAGGCATCGCTTCAATTTCCAGGTCTTTACCACCACCACAAGAGCTATTATAAATATTTTATGATATACAGGTTCTTTTTCTTTTTCTCTAATAATCTTTGGAAAACCCAGTGGCATTGCTTCATCAAAATTTATAAACAATTTAATAACTTTTGGGGCATAATTTCAGATTGCTCTCCAAAATGATTCAATCAGTTTACAATTCCACCAATAATGATTGTGTCCCAAATTTTCCACATCTTTAACATTTGTCACTTTTCCCTACAATCATTTAATTGATCTGATAGGCATAAAATGATAGCTCAAGTTAGTTTTGATTTGCCTTTCTCTAATCAATAATGATTTAAAAATTTAAAGCATTTTATAAACTATAAATTGTTTTGATTTTTTTATCCTTTAACACCTGATTCATATTCTTATAGACCTAAAAAAATTCTTTATATATTTCAGAGATGAGATCATTATCTTAGAAACTCTATAAAATTTTCCCCAATTTTCTGCTTTCCTTCTGATCTTGTATACATTTTATTTATACATTTTTTAATTTAATGCAATCTAAATTATGTACTTTAAACCTCATTCTGATTTCTATTTCTTATTTATTTATAAATTGTTCACCTAGTCATAAGTCTGAGAAGGAATATTCTCTGAATTCTTCAGACTTTTTTCTAATTTTATATCTGTCATATATCCATTTTGACCTTATCTTGATAAATGATATATGATATTGGTCTACATCCAATTTCTACCATAGTGATTCCAGTTTTCCCAACTTTTTTATTTACAAAATAATGAATTCTTATCCCCAAATCTAGACTTTATACTTGTCAAATGCAAGATTACTATATTTATTTGCTGCTATAAACTGTATATCTACTCTGTTCCATTGATCCATTTTTCTACTTCTAAGCCAGTACCAGGCAGTTTTGATAATTATAATATAGTTTAAAATCAGATATTGCTAAACCTTCTTCCTTTACATTTTTTAGTAGTTACTCTGATATTCTTGATATATGTGTTTGATTGTCTAAAATATACTTTGGAGGGGGACAAGAAAGTAAAAAAGAGACAGAGGGGAAGAAACAGATCATTGGATAAAGGGCAACACACAGGAATCATAAATATGAATGTGAATGGGATAAACTTACCCAAAAAATAGTAACAGCAGAATGGGTTAGAAACCAGAATTCAATATTTGTTTAAAAAAGATATATTTGAAACAGAAAGACACATTTAGAAATAAAATAAAGAACTGGAGCAGAATCTAATATGCTTCAGCTGCATAAAAAAGGCAGACTGAACTAAAAAAGAAAATCAAAGAAACTACATTTTCCTAAAAGGTACCATAGACAATGACATAGTGTCAAAAATTTTTACCGCAAGTTTCTCTAATAAATGTTTCAATTCTGAAATATATATATATATATATATATATATATATATATATATCAAATTTGTAAAAATGTGAATCATTCACCAATTATATAAACAGTCAAAGGATATGAACAAGCAGGTTTCAGAAGATGAAATCAAAACACCCTACAGTCATATTAAAAATGGCTCTAAATTATTGATTTTAGAAATCCAAATTAAAATATCTCTGCAGTACTATCTTACTGTACCTGTGAGAAATGACAAATGTTGGAAGGGATGAGAGGAAGATAAGTACTGCCAGTGGAGTAGTGAATCTTGGAGAATAATTTGGACCTGTACCCAAAGGATTATAATGTGCCTACCCTTTGTCCCAGCAAAGACCACTACTAGGTTTGTAACACAAAGAGATCAAGGGAAAAGCAACTAAATTTACAAAAATAATTATAGCAACTCTTTTTTTTGTGGTGAAAAGAATTGGAAATTGAAGTGATGCCCATTAATTAGGTAATGATTGAATAAGTTGTGATGAATTACAGTTGTGTTAAAAGAAACAATGAGCAGGATGCTTCCCCAAAATCCTAGGGAGACATATGAACTGATGCAAAGTGAAGTGGAAAAACTGGAAGATCACCATGCATAGTAACACAATGTTGTAATGATGATTAATTATGAAAGACTTCGCTACTCCAATTAATATAATAATCTAGAACAATTCCAAAGGATTTATGACTAACTCTCAGTGCAAATTAAATTGTAATTTTTGTTCATTTTCTCTGCTTTTGTTGCTTTTTAATAAAATATGACTAATCTGGAAATGGGCAGTTAGGTAGCTTAGTGGATAGAGTACTAGTCTGGAGTCAGGAAGACTCATCTTCCTGAGTTCAAATCTGGCCTCAGATATTACCTCTATGACCCTCACTTACCCTATTTGTTTGTTTCCTCATCTGTAAAATGAGCTGGAAAAGGAAAAGGCAAAGGACCCTAGCATCTTTGTCAAGAAAATTCCAAATGGAGTCACAAAGAGTCAAATATGACTGAAAAATGATTGAACAATTATGGAAAGATGTTTTACATTATTTTATATGTATTATTGATAGAATATTGTTTGCCTTTTATATGGGAGAGATAAAGTTTGAGAGGGAGGGGTAGAATTTGAAACTCAAAATTTAAAAAGAAACTTATTCAATCCAACAAAATGATAATTAAAGAAAATAATCAGTTATATCCTTGGATCCACATAGGAAAGTAGCAAGTTATTTAGCAGTTGAGTAGTATTCAAAGAGTTTTGTGGATGCTATATCACATGGCAGGGGAGGGGAAAGAGGACTTTCTTTTATTTTCTCTTTCCCCCCCAACTTCTATCAACCACAAGGGCAAGAGGAGGAGCTATCATAAATAAGATGTCACAGCAAAAGCATCAATTTTGTAAAACAATAAAAGAATACCAAATTTTGATATACCTTTCTCTACCTTGTTGGGAGATCAAACATTAGTTATTGATACCTCTGAATAAATTCTCAATATAAGATCCTTCTTGACTCTTTAATACCAAAGGTCAAGCCAAAGTTCTGCTCAATTCATCAGTACTTCACAATGGAATATGCACATTCTAGAATGTTTTATTATAAGTATGCCAATGCAAATATCACAAGTTTCACCAAATGACATGACATTTGACTTCTCCTTACATTTTCTAGCTCTCTGGGCATAACCAATAACAATTCACACTAATGCATTCTTTTTTTTTTTAATGAATTCCATAGAACATACTTCTTGCCCAATTTGCCAATATTTGCCAGTTTTGAAATGAATTCTAAAAAAATCATCACAAGCATAGCTTGACATCTCCTGGTGATTAACATCTCCACAGTGGCATTACGATGATCAAAATTGAATCTGAATTTCCAAGAAACTGACCTCCAAAAATAACCAGAGGATTAGAGAATGTTGGAAGAAGTCTGATGAGAATACATGGTTTGATTTCATTTTATATATGAAATGAATGGGGTTATGTAGAAGGGAGTTAGCCGTTCAAACATTTTAGAGAGAAGCAAGGAAATAAGATGATATAATCAAGGTTCCCTCAATATCATCACCTCCTTCAAAAATTCTCACATTTGGGCAGCTCAGGAATGGAGACACTAACAGGAAAATCATTTTAGCAGCTGTGGGGAAAAAAGGTTGGCAGGATGCAGAGGCGTCCATTAAGAGATCATTGTATACTCCTGATTAGAGGTTATAAGGGTCTGAATTTAGCTGGTGGCCATATGAAGGGGACCTAAATGACAGATGTTATGGAAGTAGAATTGGCAAGACTTTGTAAACATTAATTGGATATATAGGATGAAGAGGATGTGGAGAAAAGGATGACTTTGACGTTATTATCGAAACTCTGACCAAAAATATATTCTTTCACCTTTTCTCAGCTCAGGATAAACATATTCAAATAAAATTACAGATTGAAAATAAGGTAACAAACATTGAATCTTTCTCAAATCACAATGTCACGCATTTTTCAAACCTCAGCAGAAATCAAATGAAGACTGACCTGAGGCTTCAGATGCAGAGTGACACTGAATCAACATATGGTAAATGAAAACTTACGGGTGAAAGTCTATCCTAATGGTAGTCCAAGACTCTGATAAGATCTGTGCTGAGTTCATATTGCAAACTTGTTATACAAGTATTTCCTGAGTCAGAATGACAGAGTTGGATTTGAATTTTCCTAGAGAATAATTTTCAAATTGTGGTTTTGTTTTGTAGGTGGTTTCGGATATTAGCTTTTAGTTGTATTACCTATGATCCCCAATTCACTGATTTTTGTGTTTCTATGAAGAATGTTGAGAAATAAAGAAATTAGTGACTTCCAGGTAATGACAATGGATCAAAGAGAGCTTTAAAGTGTTAGAAGAAATAATTTTTATTGGAATTTTTTTCTCTAATCGCATACCTAACTAGACCAAATATAATGACAGAAATTTTATTGTTAAGGAGTCATTTCAATTATTTTTTGGTCAAGAGAAAATTGTAAAACTTACAGGTAGAATGTGGCAACTGATCATTTAGCACCAAAGATTTCCTTTCAGTTAGAAGATAATCCAAGAATTGAAATTCTGGGCTCTTAGATGGCTGTGTTCCACATTACACAAGCCTGAAGGCAAAGAAATGCTTTAATATTTTTATGCCCTCACGTAAATATTCCAAACAATTTCTAACAGGAGCTTCATTTAATGTGTTATATCTCATAATAAAAGTTAACAACAAATTTTCAAGTCAGAAAAAAACATTTTTAAATGAGCATCAACACTTTTTTTATTAATGCATATAGTTTCCCACTCTAACCTTTAATTTTTCAAAAAATCTCTTCTGCATTCAATCAAGAGATTGGTGGAAGCTATTATTCATTAATTATAAGAGAAAATTAGTGGAAAATCATTCATTCATTAATCAGTTATAAGAATATTTTAATATCTCCTTTTTCTGATGTCAAGAAAATTATCTTATTCTTCATATTAACATCACTTTTGTGTATTCCAAATTGTCCAGTCATTTCAATCATGTTCAATTCTTTGTGACCCTATTTGGGGTTTTCTTTCCAGAGATATTGGAGGGATTTGTCATTTTCTTCTCCAGCTCATCTTTTAAATTGTTTTTTTTTATTTTCATCCATTTGTACATGCCTATTTCCAAGTTACAAAATCTCCCTCCACCCTTCCTTCCCACCCCCCTCCCTTCAGTAGGGAACAGTCAGGTTAGCATTTTACATACATATTTTAACATATTTACAAATTAGTAATTTCTGGCATGAGGAATTATGATTAAGGAAAAGCAATACATAAGAGATAATTTTTATAAAGTGTTCATCAGATTCGGTAGGGGTGTTTTTTTTTTTTCTGTGTGTTTTGTTTTGTTTTTCTTCCTCTGGCTGGGGATAATATAGACCATTACCAGTCTAATACAGTTGTCCTTGCTCTCTGGTCTGTCGAGAGAAGTTTCCAGCTCATTTTACAGATGAACAAACTGAGGTAAATAGAATTAAGTAACTTTTTCAGGGTCATACAGAGCCTAGATTTGAGTTCACGAAGATGAGTCTTCCTGACTTCAGGTCCAACCTTTCCACTGTGTCACCTAGATGTTCCTTTGTTTAATATAAAGACTGTTATAGGGCTAAGGCTCTCAAATACTACAGGAAAACAATTATTACAGTGTTGTACCTAAAAGTCACTTGAACTTAATTTAGATATACTAACATATTAATGAATGAATGAAAAAAAATCATCAACTACTATGTGCCAATCACTCTGTCAAGTTTTGGAGATAGAAATAGAAAAAGTATGGGGCGGCTAAGTGGCGTAGTGGATAAAGCACCGGCCTTGGAGTCAGGAGTACCTGGGTTCAAATCCGGTCTCAGACACTTAATAATCACCTAGCTGTGTGGCCTTGGGCAAGCCACTTAACCCCATTTGCCTTGCAAAAACCTAAAAAAAAAAGTAGAAAAAGTAGAACAGAAAAAGTGGTTCTAAAGGATCTCACACATTCAAGAGGGAAGGCAACTCATTAAAGAAAGTTCATCCAGGACAGATGGAAAGACCCCAAGACCCTTAGGTTATATTAGTATCTTCGATTACAGTGCTTAGGGACTTCAGAGTGTAGATGTAGGGCAGGTGGCAAGGTCTGGAAGACGTTAGAAGGGCAATCGTAGGACAGATGGTTGGACCTGGTGGTCCTTTATCTCCTCCAAAGGAATGGAGTTAAAGACTCACATCTCTTATAAGACCTTGGAGAAGTTTAACAGACTGCATGAACAGGGAAAACAAGAATTGTGGAATGAGGAGGGAAGAAGGTAAGTAAGTAAGTCATGGGGCTACAGGGAGTCCTGGATTGGTTCCAGGAAGCCCTGGACTAGGAGAGGGAATGAGGGGGAGTTGCCAAATCCCCAAACTCATAAAAGTTGCTATGTTTTTAATTGGAAATGCTGCATGTTTAGAGTACAAGGAAGAATGAAAGATTTAGGAACACTACTTTAAAAATCATTTAATATAATATTTTAACATATTATCTATAGAACACCATAAAATTCAGTGTTCAAGATTACCCAAGTTTTAATTTTTAATTAAAAAAAAAATCTCAGAGGGAGAAACTCAGCAAGAATAACAACAACCCTGCCTGTTTCTGTCATTCAATTTAGATTCCTGACTTGGGCAATAAAAAGTATCCTAAGAAATTAAAAATAAAATTGTCTATTTCTATAAGCTGATAAATCATAGAACAATTGCTATTGAACAGGAAGGATCCTTACACCTTAATTACTTCAAACCCATTTTATATAAAAAGAAGCTGAGACACAATAAACTTACATAACATGGCCAAGGTCATAAAGGTCAGAGGAATTTTAACTCAGGTTTTCTGTCTCCATAATTAGTACTAATGAAAACCTTTTAAAAATGATTTTCTAATTTTCATGGGATCAAGGTTTTGGAGTTGGGAAGGGAAGGTAACCCCCTCATTTTAAAGAGGAAGAAAATAAATCTCAGAGGCATGAAGTAGTGAGTCCGATGTTGTGTGTGTGTGTGTGTGTGTGTGTGTGTGTGTGTGTGTGTGTGTGTGTGTGTGTGTGTGTGTGTGTGTTGAAATTTGAACACAGGTCCTTTGATTTCAAATCTCATGCCCTTTTCCCTATGCAATCCTTTCCCTCTATTCTGTCATTTATTTATATATTATCTTTTATATCTTAAACATGAACGGAGAAAAATCATTTATGGAACTAAGATCACAAAAACCAACATTGGGAAACTTTTTCTCTTTTCAATCTTTTCTTTGGGTTCATTTTAATGCATGTACACAAAAGAAGAGGAGTGGGGAAGGGAGAAAGCACCTTGTGTTAATCACAATAACCCTACAAGGCAGGTGCTTCTATTGTCCCCATTTTACAATTGAGGAAACTGAGGAAAACACTAAGGTATGTGACCCACCTAGGGTTAGATAATTAGAATCTGAGGCTGGATTTGAATTTATATCTTCCTGACTCCAGTCCCACTGTACAGCTAGCTACCATGATCACTTAGCTTATTTGCAAAAAAAGAACAGAAAATTGCATTTGAGAAAAATCTCATTTTTGGAAAATTTTAAAACTATACTTCTTATGACCTTGATCATTCCACACTCTGTACAATCCTATTTTCTCTCTGCTCTCTTTTCCCTATTCTTTATTCTCCTCAGTTTTAACTCATATAATAATTTCCAAATTTTTGAAATTTATTCTTCCTCATTTTCTAGATGACAGATGTTTAACAACTCAGTGTACTAAGACTTTCTTATTTCCTTAGATGACTGAGAATTCTTGATTTTGTGATCTGGACTAGCTATTTTAATTCTTTGCCACTCTTCTTATTAAACAAAGAATGGTGATGCCATATAGATAAAGAATGGCATTTCACTATGAAACAGCCTCTTTGCTTCTAATGACCTGTTCATGAACACTGTCTGGAGAGCTGTGCTGATGATCCTACCCCAATTAGAAATGTGCCCTTTCCCATTGATCTGAATCACACTTCTGGTAAAGGAATTTCGTGCATCATAAAATCAGTCTTAAATTCTATATTCCCATACAGAGCTGCCACCTGTGTAGTTACTGAGCCATTTTATAAGTCTTGCTGATTCTTCCTCAATTTCTTTTATTACTGCTCTATTTTATATAGCAATTCTTGCTCATATAATCGATCCCACCACAGGGAATTCCCTTTATCCAAAGGATCTATCATTAGAACCCAAGAGATGGCTGACTTCTAACCTGCTGGAAACTACTGACTTAGCAAAATGTTTTAAATCAAAAATTAACCCTCTATTTCATTCTGAATTGAAAAGTAACTTATATGCATGGTGCTTAACCCTTAAGGGGAGATCCCCCCTCCTAAGATCATACTTCCAAAGAAAGAATAAAAATACAGAATTTCATAAAATTTTCTATTTCTAAATAGAATTAGAATAGACTGAATTAGAAGAACTGGGCTTCAAAGATCTGTCTTCCAGTGGCTACAGGCAGACTGGGTCACAGATCTGCTCTCATTTTCACAACTGTAAAGAGGAGAGCTAAATTGGAACATAGGATCATTGATTTAAATGAACCCCAGAGGACATCCAGTCCAACATTTTTGTTTTACAGATGAGGAAACTGAGGTCCTAAAAGGTTAAGTGATCTGTGGATAATAAACATTAGAGATCAGAAGCTAGATTTGAATTCAGGGTCTTCTGACTCCAGATATGATTTACTTAATTTTTTAAAAAAAATTAAATATAGAAAGACATAATAAAATAAAATCACTTCTGTATACACACAAAAAGATTTAATATAAACATAACAAACACATAAAAAGAACAACATAAAAAGATTTAATATAAATTTCTTTTTCACAGTTTTCCTTTTTTGAAAACTATGGAATAGATACTACAAATCATTTTCAAAGCTACCCTGCTTTTCTCTTCTTCCTTCTAAGTTTTCTTTTGTTCTCTGCTATGCATTATTTTTTTCTTCCCTCCTTACCCCATCCTAGAGAAGGGTACCATTAGACACACACACACACACACACACACACACACACACACACATTTACATACATATATCTAAATATATGTAAAACCTTCCTATACATATTTCTCTTTACCAGTTCTTTCTCTGGATATGAATAGCCTCTCTTGCAGATGACTTGAGAATTTGTAATACTCAAAATGACTTGGTCATTACAAATTGTGCTTGGAACAATATGGCTGTCATTGTGTACAATATTCTCTTTGTTCTGCTCATTTCAGTATATAATATTTTTAACATGTTATTTCCTAGATAGCATTTATCTAGGATTATTGAATTCATATACATTAATGAAATTGATCTACAATTTTCTTTTTCTGTTTTTGATCTTCCATATTTCTTTCAAAAAAGTAATTTGATAGGACTCCTTTGCTTAGTATTTGAAAAAATTTATTTAATATTGGAATTGGTTGATCTTTAAAAACATGATATACATTCTACTACACCATACTGATCTTTAAGGTTCTTTTGCCTCTAAAAAAGGTAAAAATAATATCAAGATATTGAGATACACATCAACTTCAAGTTTATTCTTTACTATAATAAAGACTTTTAAGAATTTCACTCTTTCAACAGAATTGCCAGTGTGTTAGTAAGGGATAAAAAAAGTGATTAGAGTGAACTGAAACACTTCTAATCATTTCTGCTCCTATTTATTCCAACATGTTTTGGGGTATCTGTTATCCCAAACTGTATTGTCTACATAGCCATTAATGAAAAGAGAAAAAGTATTGATTTGCATAGATGTATTTGCCTAGTCTTATAAATCAAGTTAGTTAGTTAGTTCCTATTATGTGCCAGACAGTGTACTAGACCACATTATATTAGAACCAAAATGAAATTATTCTTGACCTTCAGGAACATAGACCTAGTTTCTTTCAAGTGAATGTTGGAAGGTCATCAATTGTGAGCTTAACCATAACCTTTTTATTGACAGGAGAGTTGTTTTAACATTCTTGCCTGGGCCATTGACCCTTGTTAGTCAAATCTAATGCCAGAGAAATATGGTTCTACTTTTTGGCTCCCTATAAGCACATCCTCATTGGCATTAGTTTAGCCTTGTTCTCACTTTTTGAAACAACCTATCTTCATGTCTATTCCACCTTAATACTCTATAGTGTAGCATATATTATACATTTATTGCATTTATAACAGAAGGTTCTTGTGCTGATCAAATGAGTTAATATTTATATAAAACTCTTTGTACAGTGCCTACCACAGAGAATGTATTATATAAAGGTTATTTATTATCACTATTTTTTTGTTGACTTGTTGTCTTAAAACTTTACATGATGAACCTTCCACTTGTTTTAGAATTGCTTTAGAATTTAGAATTGTTTTAGAATTAGAATGAACACTGAATGAGAATCAATTAGGCATGTTAACACCTACAAATGGATAATACATTTTATGATTTAAAAATCATTGATGAAACAGAATTATATATTATATAGATTTATATATTACATAGAATATTGAATTATATATTACCTAGACTTACAAAGGATTTGTGACCTTCAAGAAGCTATAAATTGTGAAATACTTTTATTGAACTTTAAATCTCAATAATCATTTTTTAAATAAAGAGTTATATCAGAAAATGTTTCACCACTCCTAACATGCTAAAGTAATTTCCCGCTATATATTATAGTTGTATATTATGTTAACAAATTCAGTGAATGAAGTATATATTTAACTAAGATGAAATGGAGAACAAACAGGACATATTTCTATACATTATACATACAGACAGGTTAAAGATACAGCTTCAAATTCCTAGCAACAGAAATTGCATTTTGGAATAGTTACAAAGGGCAAAAGAAGTTTTGCATTTGAATTATTTAAAGAGAAAATATACTGAATAGTGTAAGTGATAAATGAAAAAGAAGATAAATCACTTTAAAAAAATCCCCAAAACACTGAAACACAGTAAATTGGCACAGCTGGGGGGAACCATAAAAAGGGAGACCTGGAAATGACCATTAGTAGATACTTGACAGGTAGAGAGCAGAAACATATGATTTTACTTAATGACAATCGCCTCTCAATTTATTGTCGCTAAGCCTCATGAGGCTCTCCAAAATGTGTTAATGTAAGTGTTGCAGGTGTACATTCAACTCAGTTAGTAATAATAAAAAGATTATGGCCAACTTTAGTCCAAGTTATAAAGCAGAACTGGACATCTGCTTCTTTGCTAAAATTTTGTACTTCCCCCTTTCTATAACCTTGAAACATTTGATTTGGATGGATATAGATATTTAAATCTATTCCTTTCATTACTAAGCAAATACATGAAACAACAGCTGTTTAAAAATAGCATTAATTTCTTCTCAAAAATATATGCATCTATAGATAGATACATTGATACATGGCTAGGTTATGGTAGAAATTGATTGATAGAATATAAACCCTTTGATGGCAAGATCCAATTGTCTCATTTTTTGTCTATTTAGTAGCAGTGCCTAACACATTTTGTTGTTCAGTAGTTTCAATCAAGTCAGACTCTGTGAATCCATTTTTTTTGTCATAGATACTGGAGTGGTTTGCCATTTCCTTCTCCAACTTATTTTACAGATGAGGAAACTGAAACAAACAGGGTAAAGTGATTTGTTCAAGGTCATATTTGAACGCCAAGGCAGATACTCTTTTTTATTGTACCCCTCCTGCCCTTACCTAACACAAAAAAGGTACTTAATAAATATGTGTTGATTTATTGATTGTGGATAGTCTTATTCCTATGTGGTAAGACAGCAACTATACCATCACATTATGTTTAACTTCATAGTCATAAAATACAATGTTTATATATTATTTTGGAGGAAAATCACATCTATAAGAACAAAGTTATATTTTGGCTTAGTAATCAGTGAAGTGACAATATGCCTAGATTTTGTCAATTTACTGTGGCATTTGATCATAATATATCCAAGATATCCTTTTGAAATGATATTGGTCTAAGTAGCTTTCTGCAGAGCATGTTATACCCTATAGAGCTCTGGATTTGGAGTTAGGAAGACCTGATTTCAAATCAGCTATGTCACACTTGGGAAAGTTGCTTGAGCTTGTTTAGGACTCCATTTCCTTATCTATAAATTAACATTATAATACTTATCTCTAAGGTTCCATTTCACTCTGAAACTTCACTAGATACATTTTTTAGTATGCAAAGAGATTTCCTAATTTAAGCTTCTTTGTTCTTTTTAACTTTGGCATTAACATCAAACTAACTAACCTAAATCCTTTTACTCTTTAAACCCACAACTCTTTGTTCTACTGATCCTCCACTTTTTCAGGACATAATGAACAAAACATCTTCTTGGTTTCTTCCACTGATCATCAAAACTTTCTAGCTCTTTTCACTTCTCATAGATCATATTTTGTAAAGATACATAAATCTTTCTGGTTCTCATTTCCTTCTTAAAAATATCAGCCTCTTTCTTGACATGTGATACCCAATACTGGCAAAACTAGATGAAAAATCTTGAACTGAGTAATAGCTTTGAGTTTCGAGACTATGGGTTAGAATTCTAAGAATCTAATACTGTTCCAAACCCCTAAAACCTAGCTAGATATAATTCTGAGCACTTTGGAAGAAAAATATGAACTTAACATATTATCATACCATAAATAGTCTAACATTTAAAGAAACATTTATACTCTGCTGATCTGTAGCCTTGTTTGAATGTGATCTTGCCCTTCAAAATAGTAACAATTCTTATCAGTCTGGAATGATGTGTTAAGTTTATAGTCATAGTCTACAGTTCATAATTCTAGTCTGTTAAAAAAATAAAAAAGATAGCTTGACTGAATTGGACCTCTGGACTTCTATTTTGTTTCTTTTCCTCAAATGATTTTTGCATTGAGTAAACTAAACTCATAGTAAAATTTCCTAACAAGTTCTCAACCAATCATTTGGCTTTTTTTTTTTTTTTTTTTTTTTTTTTTTTAGGTTTTTGCTAGGCAAATGGGGTTAAGTGGCTTGCCCAAGGCCACACAGCTAGGTAATTATTAGGTACTCCTGACTCCAGGACAGGTGCTTTATCTACTGCCGCCTAGCTGCCCCTTATTTGGCCTTTTTTTGAAGCAGGCCACATACTAATAATTTTTCAAAATGTGTATAGAATTGTAGTAAAACTTTCAGTTAACACAAAGAGAAACACATCTACTAGTGTCACTTTGCCAAGTCAGGGGCTTTATTAAAGGAAGAAGCTGCATTGTCTGCCTCTAACAAGCTATTGGCTATCACTTAAAACTCTGGTTCTGAAATATTTCCATGAGAGAAAATTATCACAAGTAATTGTAATTACCAAGAATTTTTTTCTTATTTTCTTTTCAAAGGCATAAACATTATTTATTGTTTTATAAATAGCTTGATCATTACTAGTTCCTTGGTTGTCTTTAATTAATTTTAATTTAAATATGGTTTAATTAAATCATACATGTTAGATAAAATATTTTTTGTATATTATAATTTTAAAAAGATCATGACCCTCTCATTGAAAATTTTACTTCAGGGTGCTAGGTGGCACAGTGGATAGAGCACCAGTTCTAGATCCAGGAGGACCTGAGTTAAAATCTGACCTCAGACACAATTAGCTAGCTGTGTGACCTTGGGCAAGTCACTTTAACCAATTGCCTTGCCAAAAAAAACCCAAAAAGAAAATTTTACTTCATTTCAAGAAAATGTCATTGATACAAAACAGAAGAAATGATGAAGATGAAAATAAAGAAAATGAGAATATTTTTATAGATTCTTGTCCATTTTTTAATAGTTTGAAAATTAAGGAGAAAATTCTACACTGATTTTTTTTTTAATTAAATGTTTTCCCTCCTTGTATAATCAGAGGGCCCTAAAATCCTTATGGATATTTTTATGGGTGACTATTGACAAGAATATGACAGACACAAGTAGTCTACCTGTTAATAGATTCTTTGAAGGAAGGAAAGAAAAAGAACTGCAACTTTGAGTGATCATTAAGATAAGTCAATTGTCTAGAATTTAAGTGCCATCTATGGTCCAGTTAAAAAAAACAAAACAACCCCCCCCCCCCTCGCCCCCTATTTTCAAGGAAGGCACTGTCTAATGGAAGAGAAAACATGCAAATAACTTTAAATAAAGAAGAAATCTAAAGGGTAATTTGGGATGGATCTCAAAGGAAAAAATTCTAAGATTAAAAATGAAAGGGTTCTTCCTGAAGGTTGAACTTTGGTTGAAATTCAGAATGAGCCAGGGAAGCTAGGAGATGATGAGAAAGGACATTCTAGGATTGGGGGACAGCCAGTGGAAACTGTTGAAGTAAAAGAGATAGAATGTCAATTAGGAGTAATGGTAAGATAGCCAATGCCATTGGATTGGTAGAAGAAGTAAAAAGACTTTGTAGACATATCCCTGTGCTAGGCTCCAGTTTTTCATTTCTTCATCCCATTCCACAATATGTTGGCAATTATCAACAATATGCTGTATATCCCGGAGGAAACATTTAGTCACTTCAGTGTCACTGTCCATCTATATGTTCTGACAAAGGCTGATGATCTAAAAGATGATAATTAGGTAGAAATCTTAATTGATAAAAACACTCCCCTCAATTTGATTTTGGTTGGTGGTGTTTTTGTAAATTCCTTCCCTTAAGAAACTATCCTAAGAAACTCAAAAATTCTCACTTCTCTATCTACCTTTTGGGGATTGCATGGTTTCATGGGGGGCAAAATATGCCCAAAGAGTAAGGAATCCTAAATTCTAATCCCAATCCTAACAATTAACCAGCTGAGCCAAACACTTTGGCCTTCATGCTATGATTTTCTCATTAGTAATAAACAAGGAGATTAGAGCAGAACATATCTCAGTTCCCTTTTAGCTCTGAAACCCTGATCTTATTAGATAACAAGGTCATTTTTTGACCAGCATTTTTTCAATAGCTAAAAATTGTGGAAATAAATTGAATCATATATTTAAAAGGAAACAGTGAATGAAAACATATATATGCATATATATATATTTATATTTATATATTTAAAGTTAGCAGTATTTGTAAGACATAATCAATTCCAGTTTGGAACTTAAGAGGATGTCTGTGAAACCTTCTAAAATGGGAATTAGGTTCCAACTAGGTGATTTATATTAAATTCCAAGCTGAGGACTCCTAAATCAACATTCTAACAGGGCCTGCTGGTGAAAATGCAGGGCCAGCATTTCTTGCCCTGGCTGAAAGCAAATTGAAAGCTGTGACTGAAGGATTGCTGCAAGGCCATGCTCTGCCAAGGCCTCAATGTAAACACAGGTGTTGTGGGAAGGCGTGTATCTAGCAAAGCAGCTGAAGGAACACAGGCAGTCATGCTGGGGGACCCAAAAGAGAAATTCCTCCTCCTCCCTTCCCCCTCAAAGAATTCAAAAATTAACATTTGAATTTCTTCTTCTCTAGTCCTCTTGATGCAAGGTAGATTCATTAGTGAAATACATAATATATATATATATATATATATGTATATATATATTAAATATACAGTACATAATTAGTATTTTAAGGGAAGTTATTTTATTTTATTTTTAAAATTCATTTAAAAAATTTTTGAGTTCCAAATTCTCTCCTTGCTCCCAGCACCTTCCCCAAACCATTGAGAAGGCAAGCAATATGATACCCATATAATAAGGTTTTTAAAGCATTTTTTCTTCCTAAAAGTTTCCCAGCAGGCCAGTCTTCTGAGCCTCTTACTGCCTCACTTACTAATATTTAGTAAAGATTCTTTTCATGGAGTTATTATCACCTTTTTCTGTCTAATTTTATTAAAGAGCATTATTGCTGTTTTAAGGAGACACATCTCATATATTGGGCAGGAATAAAAAATCAAATTTTATAAAATGAACTTCAAATGAAACTGGGAACATGAATTATTTACCCACTATTTACCGGGCACCATAGGCTCTGGATGGGAAACTGAAATGAAATAGTGCTTGTCCTCAAGGGGCTTTCAATTAAAAAAAAAGTTTATATTCATGCATTTTGATTTTTAAGTCAGTTGTTAAACTTTCAAATAGCTAAATGAAAGTGTAAAAAAACAACCCCTAACATAACCAAATAAAATATAAATTCATTATGTCCTTTGGATTATCGATGTACTTCCCAAATAAAATGCATTCTTCATAAATACTATATTCTGGCTTCGCTTTCTCAAGTGAAGAGTTGAAAGATGATACTTGAAATCCATCAGACTCTTGAGTTTTGTGTTTTCATTCTCAGTTATAAAACATTTCACTGATTTCAAAACTTAACACAGACATAAGTTGAACCACTATATCTAAATTTAACATTAAATTTTAAAATCAGGTGGGAAACGTTTTTTTTTTTTTTTTTTTTTTTGGTAGAAGAGGTCTGAAGTGACTGTCCCAAATTTGCCCAGTCTAGGTCTTCTGACTCCCAATCCTGCGCTCAGGGGGTTTACTGCCCTCCTCAGTCTCAATAGGAATTGATCATCAAAAGAGACAGGGATATAGCCAAATGGCTATTAGAAATCAAGGGACTCATTGCTTTTTGTCCTAATTATTATAAAACACCTTTCTCCCCTAGACCCTATTTGTCCTATTATTATATAACACTACCATTTGAGGTAGATAAAAAGTCAAGTTATTTTTCTGGGCAACCAAAAAGCTAATTTTGTTGTAAACAGCACTGTTTTAACAGCAAAGAAGTTTGACTTGGCAAACCATTTGTTTAAGTGTGCTTTGGACTCCAGTATACACAGATGCATCAATAAAGGGGTAGAAAGGGGTGAGCAGTACTGTCAAAAATGAAAGTATTGGAAGAGAGACAGATGGACAAGTCTGAGACAGAAAGAGACAAGAAATAGATGGGGATAGGACAATCAAAAATACTTGATCAATAGAGACTAGGCTTTCCTGGACTCCCCAGAATTCTTTAGATGATATTCCTTTGCTGAAGTAAATATTTTTAATCTTGTTCCTTTCTCCTAAAAGCTGACCCAAAGCAGCAAATCTTTTTTGTATAGATAGCACAGAAGAGGTCTATGACCTGAAGTCATTGACCTGGTATTTTTTTGAAAAATGATTTCTTTTTGGTTTTTAATGTATTCCTTGTTTCCTTGTTATATGAATAACAAATATCGACTAGCCACTTAACAGCATAATAAAGAGTAAAAATTAAATGAAGAGTCTTGACCTCTGACCTCTCTCTCTCTCTCTCTCTCTCTCTCTCTCTCTCTCTACTTAAACATAGATCCAACCAGTGAATTGAGTGATGATTTCATCCCACACACTCTAGTCCCTCTGTAACCATCAAACCATCACAATGTATGTCCATAGATTTCTATAGCTATCATATAAATCTATCTATCATCTATCTATCTATCTATCTATCTATCTATCTATCTATCTATCTATCTATCTATCTATAGAAATATCTTTTTATCTCAGAATCAACAGATATGTCCCTCAATTCATAGGAGATAAAAATACAAGAAAGAAGCTAGCAGTAGCAGTCACATGTATGGCCTCAAATATTTATAGACAAATGATAGAAGTTAATTCATCAAAGAGGAGGAAGTGGAGATCTAATCCAAAGGGATAATTTGGAGCTCATATGCACTTAGACCTGATTAGTAACCTATGAGTGAACTATGTCTTAGGATGTGTATGAATTAATGAAATGAAACAGGATAAGTAAAAGGAAGATAGATAGGCATGAAAAAACACATTGAAATAGTGACTTCTATGTCCCAGGCCATGGAAATAAGCACTCTAAAAATATTATTCATTTTATCAACAAAATAATTCTGCAAGGTAGGCTCTGTTATTGTCTTCATTTTACAGTTGAGAAACTGAGACAAACAGAGGTTAAGTGACTTGCCCACACAACTAATAAATATTCCAGGCTGGATTTGAACTCTAATCCTCTGGACTATAGGTCCAGTTTTCTATCCATGGTGCCAGCTAAGTGAAGCATTGTGTATTGAGAAGGTACTTTCATGTTAAATACAGAAACCAGAGAAGGGCAAGCATGGCAGAAGAGGGAGAATGGAAAGTGATTTTCTCTTGGAATATATGACAGATTACTTGAACAGAAATAGGAAAGAAATAAAGAGTTTGGGAAATAGTTCATAATCCAAACATAGAGGCATCCAAAAAAGTGAAGGTGGGGAAAGAGATGGGGGAAGAAAGTCAATTATCCAGACTTCTGTGAAAAATCTCTTTGCTGAAACCATAGAAGCAAATACTTTTTATTGATAATTTCATCTTTCAAAAGGTTAAGGAAGGAATAAATTCTGTTCTTGATTTTATTCTAACTATCTAGAATAAATTGGTTGCTGGGATAAAAATGATGGCAATCTTGGGTCACAATAAAGGAGGGGGAATAAGAGAACAATGTGATATGTATCCCAGATTCTGGAAAACTATATTGCAACGACTTTAGAAGAAAGATTTAAGAATGAAATTTATTTGACAGGACTGATGTGAAAGGATAGAAAACTCATCAACTGACTTAGCTTTAAAAGAATATACTGGGGGCGGCTAGGTGGCGCAGTGGATAAAGCACCCTGGAGTCAGGAGTACCTGGGTTCAAATCCGGTCTCAAACACCTAATAATTACCTAGCTGTGTGGCCTTGGGCAAGGCACTTAATCCCATTTGCCTTGCAAAAAAAAAAAACAACCTAAAAAAAAAGAGAATATACTGAATGTATAGATGATTAAAAAGGCAGGTAAAGAAAGAGTGTATTATAATTTCATGAACAGTGATTTCTAAAGCTCATCATGAGTTAAGGTTGGTAAAGAGAAAAGCTAAAGGCTGACAAGAACTTTTTAAAATTAATTTTTTTGCTATACTAGAAGAAAAATGAGAATCAAAGGAGGAAGTATATCATTGTGTTGGGGCAGATGGAATAACTGTTAACACAGAAAAGCCTATTTACTCAATTATTATTTTAGTTCTTTTTTTCTCTGCAAGAGAGAATTATCCTTATCCTGGGCATATTTTAGGAGACCTTAAAAGAATAATGAGTTTCCTTGAATGATCAATGGCCCAGATGAACTACAGCAGGTCCTAAACAACTGACAGATGGGACTGATGAGCCCAGGTCGGTGATATGATGCTTTTTGTCTTGCACTCCAAGTGTGATGGGTCACCAAGGGCTCTACTGGGGTCATTGGTGCAAAGTCAACCAGGGCACTTTTTTGTGCTTTAAGTCTACCAGTCAACACTCTTTCATTTTTGCCTTTGTATCTCTCTAGGTTCTGGTCATAATAGGGGACTGATAATCTAATATTGCTTAATTGAGTCTGGCCATACAACTCTTCTCTTCAATAGTCTTCAATGGCTCATTTCTGCCTCCTAAATAAAGTTTAAAGTTTTTTCCTCACACTTGAGATCAGACATGATTTGGTGCTTCCCTTCATTGCATCTTGTCTTGCAAAACACTAAACTACAATCAAATTGGACTATACTACCTTCTACCTCCCAACCAGCTTGTACACTTCCATTTTTGCCTCCAATACTTCTTTCCCTTCCTTACTTATTGAATTCTTGTCCTTTCTTCAAAACTCAGTTCAATTGCCTCCTCCTCCATGAAGACTCCTCTGAACCATTCATCAATGATCGCCATCTTGCAGCTCTCTAATTTACTTAAATATTTTACATTATAGTTATCTATGATTTTTCTTCTCTGCCTCCTGGAGAATAAATTTTCATGGAATGTCCTCATGGGGCAAGCCTATGTTAACTTAAAGATCTCTGCCCCCTTCAGCATCTAGTCTCTCTCTCTCTCTCTCTCTCTCTCTCTCTCTCTCTCTCTCTCTCTCTCTCTCTCTCCCTCCCTCCTCTCCCCATCTCTTTTTACATATCTATATACATGTATGTATACCCTGTATTTATAAATGAACAAAACCAAAATTATATCTGACAGTATTTTAAAGTATCGAATACTTTATAAACCATTAAAAAGGTGAGTAAAAATCTTTAATTGATTCTTATAGTACTTTATGGTTAAACAGTGCTTTATAAATATCTCATTCTCATTCATTATATATCTCATTTATTATCTCATTCATAATGCAAATATTATATATCTTCACAACAACTCTGTAAAACATATGCTATTATTATGCCCATTATATAGATGAAATTGAGGTCACACATTTAGTAAGTGACTGGGGGCAGGTCTTCCAGACTCAGCACTAATCCACTGGACTACCTAGCTGCCTATGATAGTTATCTTTGCCAACCATGGTGCTATCAATCATTAAATGCAACTCTATTATTAATAATTGGGGAGAGGGAATAATACACATGATTCTGCTGTATTTTCTATACATTTTTCCACTGTGAGAGTTATACAAGAAAATGGCATTTTACCTGGAAGAGAAAGATCATGACGTACAAAGTCTATTCCAAACCTATCAGTCCCAAAGAGGAAAGTCACGCTGTGATGCAAACCTTTAAAAGTGAATGTCTTTCAATTTTTCAACATTCAAACGTTTTTTTCCATTTCACTTATTTACAGATGGAGTATATCAGCCAGAACCAAGAACTTCAAAGGTTCAAAAAATAAACTGCAAACTAGCAAACTTTTAGTTTTTGCTTTACTTCCTTTATTTTTCTAACCTTTCATTCTGAAACACACTCTTCTTGCATTTTCCATTTTCAGATAAAGTTGGTAAGGACTGAAATAATTTATTTTTAAAAATTATAAAAATGTTGTTAAACCACTCAGGGTTGGACTTAATGACATACAAACTGTGAAGTTCCAAATTTTACAGCTCCTTCCATCCTGCCATAATATTTTAACATCTCCTAGTCTGCTTCATATTAAAAGCTAAGTGGTTGATTATTACTGACTGGTAGAAAAAGCAAGGATCCTGTGGGCAAAACAGAATAGATTGTGTCCTTATATTCTCCCCCTACTAAATGTTATACCCTGACAGGTAAGGTCAAATTGACGGTTTTGATTTCCTCTTCAGAGATGGAAAAAGGCTGACTAGGGTAAGTATTGAAACTCCTTTGTTGGAAATATTGCTTCAATTTCAGTTTCTTGACTGTTATCATAAAATCTCCAACTAAACTAGAGGTTTTAGCTTGCCTCTTTTTTTTCCAGATTCATGATTTCCTGCCTATATGGAATTTATATACCTACTCATTCTCTAGGATAAGTGACTTGTTCAGGGTCACTAAAAAGAAACTTGACTTGGAACAGTTAAATTGTTCAGGGACAGAGCACTGGCAATGGAGTAAGGAGAACCTGAGTCTGAATCTATCTTCAGATACTTGTGACCTTGGCAAGTCACTTAACCCTGTTCACTTCAGTTTCCTCATCTGTAAAATGAGGCAGAGAAGGAAATGACAATACTCCAGTATCTTTGTCAAGGAAAAACCAATGGGGGCAGCTAGGTGGTTCACCTGCCTTGCCCTGGAGTTAGGAGTACCTGAGTTCAAATCTGACCTCAGATACTTAATAATTACCTAGCTGTGTGACCTTGGGTACCTCATTGCTTTGCAACCTCATTGCTTTGCAAAAAACAAACAAAAACCAAAACAAAAGAAAACACCAGTGGGGTCACAAATGACTGAAATAAGTCATAACAATGACTGACTCTTACAGAGATGGTTTTAAAAGGAAGCTTGGTGGCACGGGGGATAGAACCCTAGGTCTGGAGTCAGGAAGACCTGAGTTCAAATCCAACCTCAGACATTTACTAGAAGCACTTTAATTTGCTTTAGTTTCCGAAAGTATAAAACGGTATCTTATCAACATCAACTTTATAGGATTGTTGTAAAGTTCAAATTGGATAATATTTGTAAAGCAGAGGGTAAATAAAAGCTAATTTCCAGCCCCTTTTTAATAGAGAGAGACTGGTATATTCTGATATGGCATTCTCTGGCCAAGCCCTGGCCCAGCCTGAGCCTTCCCAAACCTGTGACCTCAAGAGCTGAGCCAGGGAGAGTGACTTTGGGGCATTTAAGATGAGTCCTCTGTGGGATTCCTTGCTTGAGTCAAAGAGCCCAAGAACAGACTGAGCCTTCCCCAAGCCCTTGGCCTGCTGCCTGGACCCAGGTCTAGGGGGAACATCCTGGTAGGTTCAGGGCAGCTGTCCCAGCCCCAGTCAGCTCCCAGCTGTTCTAGTCCAGTCCTGGTTTAGTAGGGAGAGTCTCAGGACATTCCAGGTGGGGTCCAGTAAGGCACCACTGGCCACATTCCCACAGAAGGAGAGGGCCCTGGGCAGAATTCAGCCCAAACAATTCCTGAGGCCTGTGGTAGTGGTGGGGATGAAGGGGAACGGATGCCAGAAGAACCTACAGCAGGGGGAGGTCTCGGAAGCAGGCAGAGCCCAGGCTGAGCAACTTCACCATCCTTCAAGGGGGAATCTACTTTGGGACTCTCTTCTCAGGACCAGGCAAACTCTGAAGCTCAGGGTGTTGGAGGCTCACCCAAGTCCTAGGCAAATCTACAATGTAGTTCCTTAGACATCTGGGTGGCCGGCTGAACCTGAAGCTGAGAAGACCCAAGTTCAAATCTGAACACTGACACTTACTTGCTGTGTGACCTTGGAAAAATTATTTAAACCTCAGTTTCTTCAATCATTAAAGGAGAATAACAATAGCACTTACCTACCAGGAGAGTTTAGTCAGAATCAAATGAAATAGTATTTATAAATGCTAGGAATATCACCTAATTTACAGTGGGTACTTGATGAGTTATTCCTTCTTCCCTCCCTTCCTCCCTTTCTTCCTTTCTCCCTTCCTTCCTATTTCCCCTTCTTCCTCCTTCCTTCTTCCTTCTTTAACTTCCTTCCTTCCTTCCTTCCTTCCTTCCTTCCACTGACCCAAGGTCGCTGAGCTAGCTTAGAGTAGGAAAGAGTTAGAACCTGTGTTAGAACCTGACTGATACTGCTGCAAGCAACACATACACTGTATGAGATGACTGGGTTGGCCGGAAAGGGATGGGGAGAGGACCTTGAGACACTTAAATGTATTTGTTTTGCCAGCATCCAACAACAAACTAAACCTCTTTTAAGAAGGAAGCCTTCCTGGATTCAGGATCTGTAAAATGCTTTTAGGATTTAGTAGGTGTGATATGTCACTGTTTTTATTTCTGATTTGTCTCTATTTTTGACAAAACAGAAGATTTTGATTATTTTTCTTTCCATGCTGACCAATAATCAGAAGCTACTCTGTCCAATAAAATTCTTTTACTTAGCTTTCCAGGAGTGAGTGAAATACTTTCATAGTAACTTGCCCCTTTATACCACCCACAAATGTCTCTGACATAGAGGTTATATAACCATTATCACATGCTATAGTTTTTAAATATATATATTATGGGCAAAGTTTTTGTGCAGTTAGGGAAACATTTTTTCAAAATATTTAAAACCAATCTGAGAATTAAAAAAATAAATGCCATGTTAACTCAAGCAAAATAAAATAAAGAATTTTAATTATATTATCTCAATGAATGTTACTGCCTCATCCACATATTTAGCCTCAATTTCTCCCCTAAGCTCCACATCATCAACTTCTTATTGGATATTTTAAAGTTGGAAGTCCCACAGGACTTCACCTTCCTCTTTCTGCCAATGCCTTCCTCTCTTTATGAACCTCCCTACTGTATAAATGTGGAGGGTACCACCATTTTTCACAGTCACTCAGGAATAGAATCGCATTGTTTTCTTTAGCTCCTCACTGATTTACACACTGCATAGTCAATCACTCACTAAATAACTGTTTATTATAATCATGGCTTCTCTAATGTTAGTTACCTCCAAGTCCTTTTCCACAAAAGCTCATTTCAGAGGAACTATTTGAGCTAACTTTGTTGGTCTCCCTGCCTCAAATTTATTTCCACTCCAATCCATCCTCTTATAAAGCTATCTTAGTGATTTTCCAAATACAACTCTGACCCTGTTACTTCCTCCTTTTATTAAATTTCATTAATTCTTTATTGCATCTAGAATAAAATATGAAATCTTTGTTTTGGCTTTTAAAGTCTTAAGCTACCTCATTTCAATCTATTTTACTGGGTTTATGACACTTTGTCTCCTTCCATTGTTTCAACAATGTCAACCGGGCCTTCTTACTTTTCTTCATACATACTGTTCCAATTTCATCTTTATGCTTTTATCTCCTCTGTCTGGAAGATACTTCCTCTCCCTTCTGCCTCCCAGAATTCCTAATGTCTTAAAACTTAACTCAAGTTTTTGGCTTGTCCTTCATGTTATGTTTTTTATTTTAATTGATATTTTGTTTTTCCAAATACATGTTATGAAAGTTTTTCAACATTCATCCTCATGCATATGTATATTTTTAAGTAATAATATTTCCTTCCACCCTCTCCCCTCAGCCAGGTTAATATTGTACAAACACATTTGTGTTAAACATGTTTAAAGAATAGTCATTTTCAGTATGAGGAATTAGGATTAATGGAAAGAAATACATAAGATATTTTTTTAAAAGTGAATGTAGTGTTCAGATTCTGAAGGGTGTTTTGTTTGTTTTTTGTTTTGTTTTTCTTCTTCTGGTTGGAGATAATATAGTCCATAATCTGTCAAAAATGATTGTCCTAGCTCTTTGGACTGCTGAGAGGAGTTTCTTCCAACAAGGTTGCTCATCTCATAATGATGTGTACATTGTTCTCTTGGTTCTACTCCCTTCGTTCAGCATCAGATCCCATAAATCATTTCATGCTTCTCTATTGTCTGACCATTTTTGGTTTCTTATAGGACAATAGTATTTCATAATATTCATATACCATAACTTGTTTAGCCATTCCCCAATTGATGGGCATCTCCTCAATTTCCAATTCTTTGCCACTACAAAAAAGAGCTGCTATGAATACTTTTGAACATATGGGACTTTTACCATTTTTAATGATTTCTTCTGGATAAAGGCCTAGAATTGGAATTGCTGGGTCAAAGGGTATGATCAGTTTAATTGCTCTTTGGGCATAGTTCCTTATTGCTCTCCGGAATGGTTGGATCCATTCACAACTCCACCAGCAAAGCATCAATGTCCCAATCCTCCCACAACCTTTCCAACACTGATCATTTTCCCTTTTTCTCATCTTGGCCAATCTGATAGGTGTGAGGTGATATCCAATAGTTGTTTTAATTTGCATTTCTCTGATCAATAATGATTTGGAGCATTTTTTCATATGATTATAGATAGTTTTAATTTCTTCATTTGAAAACTGTCTATTCATATCCTTTGACTACTTATCAATTGAGGAATGACTTATAACCTTATAAATTTGATATACTTCTCTGTATATTTTAGAAATAAGACTTTTATCAGAAATCATAGTTGTGAAGATTGTTTCCCAGCTTTCTGCTTTCTTTCTAATTTTGATTAGAAATTGATTTCATTAGTGCAAAAACTTTTAAATTTAATATAATCAAAATCATTCATTTTCTAGTTTATAATGTACTCTATTTATTGTTTCGTCATAAATTTGTCCCCTTTCCATAGATCTAATACATAGAATATTTCTTGGTCTATTAATTTATCTCTGGTGTTGCCCTTTATATCTAAATCCGGTACCCATTTCGACGTTACTTTTGTATAAGGTGTGAGATGTGGGTCTATGCCTAGTTTTTGCCATATATATTCCAGTTTTCCCAACAATTTTTGGCAAATACTGAGTTCTTATCCCAGAAACTGATGTCTTTGGATTTGTCAAACAATATATTACTGTAGTCATTGAGTACTGTTTCTTTTGAACCTACCCTAATTCACTGATCCATTACTCTATTTCTTGATCAGTAAAAGACAGTTTTGATGACTGCTACTTTCTAGTATAGTTTTAGATCTGGTGGAACCAGGCCATCTTTACACTTTTTCCTATCAGTTCCCTTGCTATGCTTTACCTTTTGTTGCTCCAGAAGAATTTTGTTACTATTTTTCCTAACTTGGTAAAATAATTATTTAATAGTTTCATTGGTATGGCGCTGAATAAGTAATTTAATTTGGGTCAAATTGTCATTTTTATTATATTAATTCTACCTTAACCATGAGCAATTGTTGTTTTTCCAATTATTTAGATGTGAATTTATTTGGGTGAGAAATGCTTTATAATTGTGTTCATACAGTTTCTCAGTTTGTATCAGGAGGCGGATTCCCCAAATATTTAATATTTAAATGGAATTTCTCTTTCTATTTCTTGCTCTTTGACTTTGTTGTTCATACATAAAAATGATGATTTATGTGGGTTTGTTTTATATCTTGCTATTTTGTTGAATTTGTTAATTGCTTCAAGGAGTTTTTAAAGATGGTTTTCTTGGGTTCTCTAGGTGTACCATCATATCATCTGCAAAGAGTAAAAACTTTGCTTCCTCTTTGCCAGTGCTGATTCCTTCAATTAGTTTTTCTTTTTTTAATGCTAAAGCTACTGTATCAAATAATAATCATGATAATGGGCATCCTGATTTTATTGAAAATGCTCTGAGTATATCTCTATTACATATAATTGTCAATGGTTTTAGATAATTGCTATTTATTAATTTAAGGAAAACTTCCTTCATCCCTAAACTTTCTAGTGTTTTTAATAGGAATGGATTTTGCATTTTATCAAAGACTTTTCAGCATTTATTGAGATAATTATATGATTTCTGTTGGTTTTGCTATTGAAATGTTTGATTATGTTGAGTGATTTCTAATATTGAACCATCCCTGCCTACTTGGTAAAAATCTGAACTGATATAATATATTGTCTTAACACTATTTTGCTATAATCTCATTGTGAAAATTTAATTTTAGATTTTTGCATCAAAGTTCATTAAGGAGATTGGTCTATAATTTTCTTTGTCTGTTTTGGTTCTTCTTGGTTTAGTATCACCACCATGTTGTTTCAGAAAAGCAATTTGACAGAACTCCTTATATATTTTTAAAATATTTTATGTAGAATAGGAATTAACTGTTCTAAATCCATCTGGACCTGGAGACTTTTTCTTAGGGAGTTTATTGATGGTTTATTCAATATTTTTTTTCTGAAATGGGGTTAAGTATGTTATTTTCTCTTCTGTTAATCTGGGCTGTTTGTATTTTTGAAAATATCCATTTCCTTCAGGTTATCAAATTTATTGGCATATAGTTCAGCAAAGTAGCTCCAATTTATCTCTTTAATTTCCTCCTCACTGATGTATAGTTCACCTTTTTCATTTTTGATAATGGTAATTTGGTTATCTTCTTTCTATTTTTTAATTAGTTTAACCAAATTTTTATCTATTTTATTGTTTTTCTCATAAAACTAACTCTTAGTTGTATTTATAAGATCAATGGTTTTCTTGCTTTCAATTTTATTAATCTCACCCTTGATTTTCAGAATTCCTAATTTGGTATTTAATTGGGGATCTTTAAGTTGTTCTTTTTCTAACCTTTTCAGTTGTATATGCAATTCATTGATGTCCTCTTTCTCTATTTTATTTATATTGGTTTCCCCTCAAAACTGCCTTGGTTGCATCCCATAGATTTTGGTATGATGTCCCATTATTATCATTTTCTTGGATATAGTTATTATTTCTATGATTTGTTATTTGATCCATTCATTATTTAAAATTAAGTTATTTATTTTCCAATTAGTTTTTGGTTTATCTTCCCATGACCCTTTAGGACATGTATTTTTATTGCATCATAATTTTCTGCCTTTCTGCATTTGATTCTAAGTTGTTTTATGCCCTAGTACATGGTCAATTTTGGTAAAGATACCTGTACTGCTGAGAAAAAGGTATATTTTTTCCTATCCCCCATTAAGTATTCTCCAGAGGTCTTAGCATATCTAAATTTTCTAAGATTTCATTTGCCTTCTTAACTTCCTTTTGTTTATTTTGTGGTTAGAATTATCTAATTCTGTGAAAGGGAAGGTTGAGGTACCTCATTATTAAAGTTTTAGGTGCATGCATGTTTAATAATGTTATAGCTTCATTACCTATAGTGCCTTTTAAGAAGATGTAGTTTCCTTCCTTAACCCTTTTAATGAAATCTATTTTTGCTTTTACTTTTACTTTTTACTTTATTTGGAATCAGGATTGCTACCTCCGATTTTTTTTACTTCAACTGAAGCAAGATATATTTTACTTTTACCTTTTATGTTTACCCTTTATCTCTCTGCTTCGAATATGTTTTTCATAAACAACATATTGTAGGATTCTACTTTTTAATCCATTCTATCTGCTTCTGTTTTTTGAGACAGTTCATCCCATTCACATTTACAATTAAGATCACTAATTCTTGCTATCTTTCTCTCCATGCTATCTGTCCCCATTTATATTTTTCTCTTTCCTTTCCTCTTATTTCCAAAGTTTTGCTTCCTTTCCCTTTTAACTTTTCTTTTAAAAATTTAACTTTCAAGTTTTTTCACTTATACCTTAGTCTTCCCTTTTATTAGTCCCTACTTCCTTTATCTTTCCCTTAACCCCCCTGCCCCTTCCTTGTATAGATTTTTAAACCCATGTAGGAATGTATTTTATTTCCTCTCTGGGTCAAATGTATTGAATAGAATTTACTCAGTGTTCACTTCTTTCCCTCTAAAATTTTCCCTCCCTTCTTTCCCTCTAAAATTATAGATTGTTGTGCCATTTTTTACCTTTTTTACCAGCTTGATTAGTTGATTGTTCAAAAGGCTCAAAATGGGGCCGGCTAGGTGGTGCCTAGGTGGCGCAGTGGATAGAGCACTGGCCCTGGAGTCAGGAGTACCTGAGTTCAAATCAGGCCTCAGACACTTAATAATTACCTAGCTGTGTGGCCTTGGGCAAGCCACTTAACACCATTTGCCTTGCAAAAACCTAAAAAAAAGACTCAAAGTGTTATCAAAGCACCATCACAGACTGATTGATTGTTGCTTGTTTGATAAGCAGTATTGCCTCAGTCACTAAGTATCCTCCCTTCTTCATTCTCACATCAAATTATACTGATTTTTTTTACCTTACCTTTTCTAATGCCCTCATCATTAGAAAGTGCTAAACTTTATGAGTACAGCAGAATTAAGATAGGCTATAGTTTAAAGGTTGTTTAGATTAAACACCCCTGTTTTCCATCAGGGCTTTTTCTCTCAAACATAGTGATGTCATCTTGGACCTCTTCGATGGAGAGATACAAGACCCCAACCATATCCATATCCTCTAAGTCCAATCTCTTCAATTATATTCAACTCTTTAATTATCCTACGAAAAGTATAATTCTCAAGAGTTATAAGTATTATATCTTCTCTTTTAGAATACAATTTGATGGTTTTGACTAACATTTGTTTTGTTTTTTTTTCTTCTCCTTTCATTTACTTTTTTATGCATCTCTTGAGTCCTGTATCTGGTGATTGAATTCTCTGTTCAGTTCTGGTCTTCTTGTCAGGAAATTTTGAAAGCCCTCTATGAACATTCATCTTTTCCCCTGACAGTATATGCTGAATTTTTCAAGGTAGTAAATTCTTGCTTGTAATCCCAGGTCCTTTGCCCTCAATATATGTTATTCCAGGTCTTCTGGTCCTTCAATGTTGAGGCTGATAGGTCCTGTGTGAGTTTGATTGTGTTTCCTTTTGATTTAAATTGTTTCCTTTTAGCTGCTTGCACTATTTTCTCCAGAAGAGGTGAGTTAATTATCAAATAACTGTATTCTTGGTAGATCACAATGTTCCTCAGAGAGCCAGTCTCCTTCCAAAATATAAGGCAAGGACCAACTGCATTTTCTTTTGGTGATTCTGAAAGAATTTGGCTATTAACAGCCCTTGGAGTTTTTATCCTGGGCTCTCTTTCTGGAGAGGTTCTGTGTATTCTTTGAATGACTATATTGTCTTCTTGTTCTGGCAGATTTGGACAGTTTTCCTTGATATTTTCCTGCATAATGTTTTGCAGGGTATTTTTTTGATATAGGCTTTTAGGTATTCCAATGATTCATAAATTATCTCACCTGGATCTATTTTCCATGTAGTTTGTTTTTCCTAAAAGGTACTTTATGTTTTCTTCAATTTTTTCAGCCTTTTTGTTTGATGAAATTTTGTAGTCTCATTGGTTTCTATTTGTTCAATTCTAATTTTTAGAGTTTTATTTTCTTCTTAACTTTTGTGTTTCCTTTTCCAGTTCTTTATTTTTACTTTTAAAGGAGTTGATTTCTTTGGTCAACTTTTCATAATTTTCCTGTTATGATTCTCATTTCTTTTTCATTTTTTCTTCTTCCTCTCTATTTTAGTTTTTAAATTCTTTTTTAAGCTCTCCTATGAGCTTTTGGCTTTGAGTCCAATTCATAGACTCTTTTGAGACTTCCTGTATGAGCAATTTTTCACTGATTTCTTCTTTCAACGTGGCATTGCTATCATCTTTATCTGCAAAGTAGTTTTCTATAGTGAGCACCTTTTTAGCTTTCTTGCTCATCTTTGTTGTTTTAGCTCTACTCCTGGGGTATAGGGAGTATAGATCCAAGCTTTTTATGCTGGGGCTGGGATCTGGTCCCTGGCTTGTTGTTGGCCAAGATGTTACCTATGAAGTCTAGGCCTTGCCTTTGCAGAGGTTTATTTCCTCCTTTATGTCCAGGTTCTACCTATGCAGAGGTTTGTTCCCAATCCAGTTCTGACTTTTGCCACAGTGTTCCCTGGGTTGAGACTTTATTTGGGGTTGGACCCTCCCTGCTGGCTTACTATCTAGCTGCCAGGACCTGGACTACTGGCTTTCCCACTCTCCCATCTCATTTGTCTTTACTTCCTCTTCCCTCCAAAGAGATAGAATTTCATTGAAGATCCTCCATGATGTTTACCATTGAAAACTTCTTTGGATTTTCTCTTTTGCTTGGTGGAATCTATATCTTTAATGTCAGGATAGAGGCTTTCTATCTTTGATAGGGAAAATCTCTGGAAGCATGTTAGCTTCACCAACTTGGCTATACCCTGGAAGTCTTATCCACCTTTTCTAATTCCACCCTCAGGAGCCAAAAATCATAAGTCTGATCTCATGTTTTCTCTAAAATACAGTCTCATCCATACCAGATAATTATAAAAAAAGGTAGTATTCTTTTCAAGATTTCAGACTTAACCTTTGCAAGCTTCAGAGTTGAGGAACTCACCTTCTTTACTTGAACACTGGAAGAAGTGAGTTGATTACCAAATAACTGGGTTCTTGGTAGGTCACAGTATACTTCTTAGAGCCAGTCATCTCCCAAAACACAAGGTAAGGTCCAACTGTAGTTTTCTTTCAGTTATTCTGAAATATTTTGACAAATCTGATCATCTTGTCTAGTATGCCAGAGGCTGGTCCCTCATTACAGACTTGGATGGATTCAGTTCTTGCTCCACAAAACTTTTCCTTACCCAGATACTAGTGCCCCTCCCCATCAAGTCAACTATTTTGTATATACCTATATACAGCATATAAGTGTTATCTCTACTAAGTTGTATTTCACTTTTTTTCCTTTGTAACCATCGCTGAGTACGGAATCCGACACCAATGAACTGTCTTGTTGACTGACTGATTGATTGAACCAAGTAGCTTTTATTCCCTCTTAGACAATTAGGGTTAAATGACTTTTCCAGGGCCCCAGTCTCGGCAATATCTGAGGCTAGTTTTAAATTTAACCTTCCTGACTCAGGGCCGGGTCCCACTGTCTTTTGAAGTCCAAGGCTTTCACCTGAACCATCCAGATTATTGGGGTGTGTGTTTGTATGTGTATATGTATGTACGGTATATTCATTGTGTGGTGGTTTGGGGAGAGGGAGTCCTGTGCTTGGTCCAGGATCACCCTCTACCCTTTTTCCCTGAATCCCTTAGTCCCTCCAACTCAGCTGTTGTCTCATGTTTCTGTAACTCCTAACTTGGCCTAGAAATACTGCACTGCTTAGCTATTTCCTCTTTTTTCAGCCATCCATGAGAATGAACAGTTCAATGGAGGGACCTCCTGGGAGAATAGATTTTTGTTCAGAATACTGGAATCTATGTATATCTGACCATTTCTTACTCATATCTCTAGTCTATGGTATTCTTTCTAATGCCACACTTCAATCATGTCTATGAGCTAGCTGGCACTGCTCCATCTGAATCAATATGATATCAAAAGGGTGGAATGAACTCACCACTTATGAGGAATGACTATTATGCAGGGAAGCTCACACTATAAGAGGGTGTCATCACTATAAAGAATAAATGCTTGAGGGTGTCATCACTATCAAGAATAAATGCTTTTTGTTGTGGCAACAAGGAGATAGAACAATGCCATGGATGCATCTCTCTAGGTAGCATTTCAAATATACTAAAAGTACTAATTATACATTAATCAAAATACATGTTAAAGTTTTATAGAGAAGTTATGATTTTTATGGAGAAATAATTTCTTTCACCTTTAAAAATGAAGAAGTTTACAAAGTTGGGAGTAAGTTTTCTCCTTATGACAGATAGGCACACATGGGATCTATGAAAGTTAATGAGATGATGTCTTCAAAGGTTACAAAGCTTCCTTCCATCCTCCTGAATAGCCCTGCGTGTGGGCTGGGGGAAGGAGAGACTTTATCAAAAACATGCATCATAAAGCCAAGTTGTTTTTAATTTAATGTACCATCTGCATGCCTGGATACAGTCTATTCTGGGCATGTAAATGGGTGTTTCAACAGATGTGGATATAACCATATATGAATTTCAACATCAAACAAGGAACACACACCAGAAACAGAGAGAAAAAGGTGGGGCTAAAATTATAAGTAATGTGAAATCATCTTTCCTGTTATAAAACTTAATTATGTAAGACTTAAGGCTATGGGCAGCAAAACATAACTTCAAGAAAAGAAGAGAATAAGTATTAAGTAGCTTCTCTATAACTGGAACTCTGCTAGGTGTCATCAAATAGTATCTCATTGGATTCTAACAATAAGCTTAGAAGGTGGATGCTATTATTATTTCCAGATAGAAATTAAGTGACTTGCCCATGGTCACACAGCTAATAAGTGTTAGAGAATGGAGTTGAAATCAGGTTTTCCAAAAAAAGAGAGACAGAGACAGAGAAAGACAGACAGAGAAAGAGAGAGACAGAGAGACAGAGAAAGAAAGGCAGAGAGAGACAGAGAGAGAGAGAGAGACAGAGACAGAGACACAGAAAGAGAGACAGAAAGACAGAGGCAGAGACTAGAGACACATAGCTAGAGAGATAGCTAGCTAGGTAGATAGATAAATTAGATAGAGACAGAGAAACAGGGAGAGAGAGAGAGATGAGACAGAGATGGAAAGACAGAGATAGAGAAACAAAGAGGAGAGAGACAGACAGAGGAGAAATAGAGAGGAGACAGACAGACAGACAGATAGAGAGAGAACAGACAGAGAGACAGAGATAGAAATGGATGGCTAATCTATTGAATATGGAATTCTCCATAGAATTATATGTATATATATGTATATATACTTAAAATATAAAACTACTAAATGTCTCTAATCTAGGAGATAGGCATCATTTAAATATAGAACATGACTTACTATAAAGAATAAATTGTATTATAAAGAATCTTGTGGTTGGATGAGTATTGCAAAGGGGAACTTGATGGAGATGGGCAGAACTCATTTCTCAAAGTGCCTCATCTCCCCTCACTCCTATCCTCAGAAGGTGGGGCATAAATGGTATAAATGGCTTCCATTTCATCTCCCCATGTCTACCTATACTCTAGCCTAAGAAATCCCCTTAAGCCCCTGTGATTAACACCCAGGAGAATCCCTGAGTAAAGGTTTGCTCTGAATGTTCATATATCATATTCATTTCTTTGTGTCAACAGAGTCACCATTATTTTCTGCATACCTCCCCCCGCACACCATTAAAAATGGTGAGAAAAAACAATACTTGGGAAGGGAATCCCCTCCTGGGTCTGCTTTTGATTTCTGCAAGAGTGACAGATGGTATGAGTTAGATATTCAGGTAACGGTGCTGCCAGACCGATGATCCTCCTCTGGATCTTTCCATCGCTTTCTGTATCCTACAAGAGAGGGCAGGTTGACATGTAATTAATTAACCAGGGGGCAAGTGTTGCTATATATTGAACCACCAGGGGGTGCTCAGACCACATCCAAACTCCCCCTCCCCCTTCAACTGGCCCAAGCTCTACAAGCCTTGTATTGTTGGTCATAGGTGTTATGTAAATCTATGTAAATAATCTAAACTATGGTAAAAATCCTCCCAATAGGATACCCTCTCATTTCGGCTCCAAAATTCATTTGCCAGCTTTGTGGCTCTCTTTCCTTCTTCACTGATAGTCATTGACATAATTCACTGAATTCAAAGAATACATACACACATTTTATATATATATATATATAATATTATATATATATGTAAAATATGTTTGTGTTCACAGATATATAAACATGTGTATATGTACATAAACTATATGTTAATGTATCCATAAAATGTGTGTGTATGTCTATATAAAAATTTATATGTCTATGAATGTATATAAACTATGTATGCATATTTGTATAGGTATATACACACATAAATATATATATATACATATATATATATACATGTATGTATATATATATATTTGTTATTGTTCAGTTGCTTTTTCCATTGTGTCTATTCATGACTTCATGTGGTTTTTGTTTTGGCAAAGACATGGAGTGGTTCACCATTTCTGTCTCCATTTCATGGAAAACTGAGGCACACAGGGTTAAGTCATTTGCTTAAATGTCTGAGGCCAGATCTGAATATAGCAAGACTCGCCCTCCTGACTCCAGACCCTGAGCTCTCTATTGGCTGTGCCACCTCACTCATGCATATAGACATACAAACACATATACATGCATGTGGTAGATAAGTGAACAAATGGGAATACTACTATTATTAGGTAACTGTAAAATTATGGCAAGTAAACACAAATCTAAAAATAAACTTTAATATCTTAGTTGCTTGCCATTGTTACATAAGGCATAGATCGTAGAAAAATTTAATGGTCATGCTATTATTATTATTATTATTATTATTTGGAAATGATGAAGTGGTTGTAAAATGAGAACAAACATGCAAATATGAAGAAACATTCTTCTTGCAAGCTGAGGTCTCCTTGCCAAAATCTTCTTCCCAGGCAATGCATGGGGGGAAGAAATGTTGGCAGGTTAGGGCTTTGCCAAGATGCTTTAGTCAGCACTATGAGAAAGTCGATTAGTGTAGGGAAATGAAACCTTTATTCCACCTGCTTTCCCTATAGCAAAGGGGAAGAGGAGAGTTCTCTTAGCCTCTCTTCAATTTATTTTCATTCCATCTCCATTGGATCTCTCTAGTCTATTATAGACTGACTGCCCCATGGCTGAATGAAGGCAACAGGTAAAGTTAAGGTAGTAGCTGGCCCATTCTCAGTGTGCTCTGTAGTTA
Source organism: Macrotis lagotis (assembly GCF_037893015.1). NCBI lineage: Eukaryota > Metazoa > Chordata > Mammalia > Peramelemorphia > Peramelidae > Macrotis > Macrotis lagotis. Next base: position 43,492,734 of record NC_133660.1, on the reverse strand, counting down.
AGGGTACACACTTTGTCAATTTTTAAATTTCCTTCTGAGCCATCAAATTCATGGTAGAAAGTCTTATTGAAGAGCAAAAAGAAATAAAACTCAAGAATTTCAAGAAATTGATGCTTGCACCCACTTCCTCCCTTCATGTTTCACTGCTCCTTTGATTCCTGTCTTTTCTAAGGTATTAGAAACCTAAGACATAATCAGGTTTATTAAGGAATATGAGAGTAAGAAACTGTGAGAATGTTATTCTTTTCTGTAAATCAGAGAAAGGGAGAAACCTAATCAAATGCTAAAAGTGGTGGTAATATAAATAAAAATGGACCATCCTGATGCCTCAAAAGAAAAATCACATTTTGTTGGTCTATGTTCAAGAATGTTCAGGTGATCCATATGCAAGGAAAGAATATCCAACAAGCACCTAAGATGCACCAGATATTGTGCTCTCTGCTAATTTAGGAGGTAGATTCTAGTTGAGTAAACCAAAGCACACAACAATCAAGTGACATGCCCAGGATCATAAGCTGAAAATTGTATGTGGACATTTTTGTATTCTAGACTTCTTGACCTGAAGTCTTGGTAGCTTTTAGCTATTCACTCCCTTGACCCTCTAAAAACCTGGAGCTTTTTCTTCAGTCTATATGAGTTACTATTTGAAGTTGGATGAGCCTCAACCTGACTGATGGAGAGGGAGGAGGAGATTAGTAAAAATGTATTGTTACTGGCATACTGAGTTGAAACTCTGAATATATTTTTCCTCATAGAAATTTTGTCATAAATAGCTCCTAAAATACTATTAAATAAACTTTCATGCACCAGCCTGAGAAGCTATCATATAAAATATTATTTCTATGAGAAAAGAGTATTCCAGACAACTGGCTTACAGATAAAGTTTTGGATCACAAATGTGGTTATAAATTAGGAGCCGTCTTTAAAAGAAAATCCTATTCTGTCATTTTCTTCAGAAACACTTCAAATAGTGATAGCCAAACTTTTGGCATCAAGACTCCTTTACATTCTTAAAAATATTGAAGATCACAAAGAGTTTTTATTTTATATGGTTTATAGCTACCAATATTTACCATATTAGAAATTAATTTTTATTATTATTATTATTGTTTTGGTCTCTCAAACTGCTGATGAAGGGGTCTTGGGAACTCCAGGCATCCCTATACCACAACTGTCAAACTAACGATCTAAAAATATTACTGCTGAGGCTATATGAAAGAGAGACTTCTGGGGAAAAGGTTGAATGTGAGATTGGGTAGAAACCCAACTCCTTTTCACCTCCTCAAAATAGTTCAAAATGTATGAACTAGACTAATAATGACCTCAAATAAAAGTGAGAGAAGAAAAGAATTTCCCATAAAGTCACCCCCAAAGAAAATAAAATAGCCGAGATGAAAAGCAAAGTTCCTAAGATAATGACAATTTGAGATAATAATAAGATAAGATAATGAGAATTTGAGTACCAAACTTCAGAAAAATAATTGCAAATAAAATCCTAGAAAAGATAATAGAATGTCCATACAAACTTTTGAGACTAATAGATATAAAGAAAGAGATCTAAAAAAATAGAGTTCTTAGTGGAATAAAGATAGCACTCTTTTTTGAAAAACAGCAGGAGAGGTGGTGCAGTGGATGGAGTACTGGCCTAGGAGTCAGGAGTACTTGAGTTCAAATTTGACCTCAGACACTTAATGATTACTTAACTGTGTGACCTTGGGCAAGTCACTTAACCCCACTGCCTTGTAAAAAACAACAACAAACAAAGAAAAACAATGGGAGAATGGATTTCTTAGAATAAAAAACCAATAAATATCTGAAAACTTCATTAAAAAGGAATTAAGATAAAATTCAAATAAAAATTAATTATTCAATAATAAATATTAAAGCAAAATGAAAAATTAGAAAAATTAACAATAGTAATAGTTGTTCTTTGATTTCTAAGAGAATCACATCAACCAATTTAATGGTAGTATGACTTACACATTATGTTTATCATAGTGATGGGTATATTGTGCTAAGACATTCTTCTTGCCTATTTCAGAACCATTCCACTCCATGACCTGATTTACAGCAAACAGGACTCTTGATGATAGTGTGGATGCTGTGGGAGTCTCTTGGTTTTTGGATTGGTTTTTCTTCCTCCTGTATTAGTGCACCACCATCACCAGGCAAGTACCAGCATATCTGGTGATAGAATGCAACAACCTGTATAGCCAAACCCATTTCTTGATAGACTCATTATCAGTAAAGCCTTTCCTCTATGACCTTCCTCTTTCAACCATGCTGCCCCCAGAACCCAACCTAGAAACTTTGATTTCCCAGACAAAGCCAGGTGAGTCATGGGAATAACACCACTGGATCTCTAGTTGGATCAATTATAGTCAGAACTATAACAATTTCTGATTATCATTGAGCCTCTGAAATTCATTCTTGATTAATGAAAACATTTTTGGATAATGCTTTTATTCTGGTGCATATTACACCAGTACAGATGGCACAGTATGCATGCACCCAGTCATCTGGATCTGAAAATCAGAGAAATAGAACTGGGGTCCTAATCAATTATTCCTAGTGGGGTATCCAGGTGACTCAGACCTGCTTTGAATACTAATTCTTTTTCCAAATAAATGAATTGGGCCCCGAGGGACACTCAGTTAAGTGGGGATGCTGAGAGACAAGGACTGGTCACCTCATTGTGAAAAGCCAGCTCGATCCTAAGATCCAACTGTGAACTTTTTAACTATGACAACTTTAGCATATGCTGTTGGAATTGTAATTACTGAGGCTGCTGGCACCAGACTTGCTCTCTAATGGATCCTCCTTGAAGGATTTAAAGTGCACTCATTCCAATGACAGGGCCTCCAAAGAGCCCTATATTGTTATTTTTTTTTTGTCTCTACCTCCCTGACACTCAGGAACGAATCATCAACTCTGTCATCAAATACAACTCATGATCAGAATGTCATGATGAAACAAACAAAATAGATGAATCATTGCTTTAGGAGATCATAAAAATTGATAAATATTTTAATGAGAAATATTGACAAATTCAAGCATTCTAGGCTCAGAATATGATGTACCAAAAAGCAGGTAAAAATTTTAATTATCCTACCAACTAGAGCATAACTTTTTTGGGGGGGGACTGGGAGAGAATATATATTTATCAGGATGGATTTTGAAAAAAGTCCAAGTATGACAAAACTATAAAATATAATCAAATTAAGAGAGACAATCGTATTTTAAAAGCTCAAAAGAAAGTGCTTTTGATGAAGTATTTAACTTTTGAAATAAAGGAAAAAAAGAGAGTCTAAATGTAGAAGATATCTAATGTTGATTATTTTCTTCTAAAAAGAAATAAATAAGATTTGATGAAGGAGAAAGCAAACTTAACCTTGATTATAAATGGGATGAATTTTTCCATAAAACAGAGGAAGGGGACAAAAGGAATCAAAAAGTACATTCCAGCAATTTGTTGCATTCAAGAAACACCTAAAAACATATGTACATAGAGTTAAAAAGAGTGGTTGGAATAGAATTTAGTATGTCTCATTTGAGCCCCCAAAAGAATCGACAACTATTATCACAGATAAGGCAATACATACATACATACATATATAGGTATATATATATACCTATATATGTATGTGTGTGTGTTTCAAGAAAGAAGGCAAGTAATTACATAATGCATAATTAAAATCATCAATATTAAAATATATATTGTTTGGCGTGATCAATTTGTGCTAGAAATGCCAATTATAGCAATCTATCAAGAAATCAAATGACTGAACAATAGAAAATGGGATGGGGCAAAATTATCTTTCCTTATAGATGATATGATTTATTTAGAGTTCTGAAGAAAATAAATGAAAAAACAACAGGTATTTTTGGTATTAGTTAATTAGAACGAAAATCAGATTCACTGAAACAATGAACTATTTTCTTTTAGACAATGTTGCAGTAGTGCTCTTTATGTTATGTTGTGCTGTCAAACCAGGTTGCTAGAGGGCAGTCACTCTCAGTTTTGATCCCCTAGAGGTCACTTCCTCAGCCTATGAGAGTTGCAGCACACTTTCAATCCAAGACAGTGGGAACAATGGTCAGGAATGCGACAACAGCCTCATCTCTCAATACTCATGATCACAGTCTCTGATATACTAAAGTATGAGAGAAAGGGAGAACATACACACACACACACACACACACACACACACACACACACACACACAGAGGGAGAGAAAGGCAGAAAGAGAGAGAGAGAGAGAGAGAGAGAGACAGAGACAGAGACAGAGACAGAGAAAGACAGAGACAGAGAGACAGAGGTACAGACACACACACACACACACACAGACAGACAGACAGACAGAGACAGATAGAGAGACAGAGAGAGACAGAAAGACAGAGGCAGAGAACTCGTACATTCTAAGGTTGTCTGCTCTGAGAAATTATAAAAGTGGATCAGTGATTCCTTTTTGTTCACTCCCAAGCCCTTAGACAGAAAAAAAAGAAATCGCTTTCAGCCAGAATCCTGCCAGAATCCTTCCTCTTCCCCTCCTGGGTGTTCCATTCTTTTTTTTTTCTTTTGCTACATTACTATGCTTATCATAACGAGATGGTTAAAGACAGGTAAGCCAGGATTCAGGAAGACTTAATCTTCAGAAGTTCAAACCTAGCCTCAGACATTGACTATCTGTGTAATCCAGGGCAAGTCACTTAATCCCATTTCCTCAGTTGCTCATTCTTAAAATGAGCTGAAGAAGGAAATGGTAACCCACTCCAGTATCTTTGTTGAAATTAAACAAAACAAAATAAACAAATAAAAACAGCAATAAAAATGAAGTCATGAAGTGTGGACTCAATTGAAAATGACTCAACAAACAGAAAGGAATAAAAAAAAGCTCTTCAGAGTTCAAGATAAATTTTGGGAAGACAGGCACATGGCTTGTCCTAGCTTTATGAGAGAAAATTTTGGAAGTTCCAGTCTCAGGAGTCCAAATAGTTTCAAAAACACAACTCTGCCCCTTGACTATCATGTTTTGTTTAGTCACACATCTCATCCTACTATCTTGGCATTCATACTTCATAGCTCTTGGTCTCTCTTTCTCGGGTGGCTCATGGTCATGGAAGGTCCCCAGGCCAATGTTCCATTTTCCTTTCTTCTTTGCACCTGACTGTTAGGTTCCAGCAAACTATTTCATGAGACTTCTGTTCAGTATGCAAAGGACTGACACCTTAGTCAAAGTATTCTTTGCATTGCCAAGGTAGGATTAATTTCTTATCTGGAGCCAGACATTTTTCAGTTCCTTGAAAAAATTAGCTATTCCTCAAAGGACATCTGCTATTGTTAATCAAAGTATTATTGTTTAACAGAACAAGGATGAATAACCTAGCATCTCAGGTCATCTAGTCTCAATCTGTCAGTCATAACAAAGATACAACAGCCATAGAGACAATAGAGCACAGTGTAAAATATCACTCAACAGACTGCTTCAGTGATGACAGTTCCAAATGACCAATAGGCCATGCACATGTAGGTGGCAGCGGGTCTGTGGGTAACACAGATGAAAACAAAAGTCATAGCAGCCAAACAAAGAAAAAGTTCAAACCAAAGAACTTATGAAATAACAAAACATTCACAAAGAAACAAAATTCACATAAGACATAAACAAATAACAAAGTCACAATTCCATTTATAGGAAATGTCTGTTCCTAGTACAGAAGCAAATAAATAAGAACAACAAAATAATAAAACTTAACATGCTGTAATTGACACATTTATCAATGAATGTTTGAGAGCACATTCCAAGCACATGTAACATATGTAAGCATTAGTGTTGTCATCTGTCGCCATATGTAACCACTTTTTCATTTTTCCCCCTCAAAAGTTTGAGCACCAATTGAATAGACTAAGTTTTCCTATGGCTTGGTGCTTGTTTCTATACTTGAGCAATTTATGGTATGGGATTGTGATTGATCACAGACCTCATCACCATTAGAGTTGTTCCTTCCTGCACTTGAACTCAGAAAGGGCCAAGGTTGGTTAACAATATACACTGTGGAATGTCTGCATACCCTAGGATTCCCTATGGCTAAAATTCTTTATAGGCCAAGTATTGACTTGCTTTCAGATGTTTCCCTTTATTTGAACTTGTTGTTGAGTATATAGAGTCTTTTTTTGCTTGAAATATTTGGGTTATTTTTTTGGGGGGGGTCCTGCTTTTTTCTGTTCAATGTGTTCAAGGGAAGAGGCAAAATAGACTCTTGGTGAGAAATAGACCTTCAGTCTTCATTTTCCTTCCAAGGTTGCTAAGATGAATGCATGGCTTTGCCTTCAAGTTGTTTCTTTCATTGCTGTGTCCATTATTTCATCTTTTGCATGAAGGAAGTAGAAATGATCCTATCCTAGTGAACTATCAAATATCAGAAGAGAGAATCATGAGGAGATCTGGTGGCCTGTCAGTTCATAGTAAAATGATCTTTGGGACCTAACCCAGCAGAAGCTGAGATAAAGACCATGCCACATCTGGAAGGAAATTCATTGAGATCAAATCTAAATAGAAACATTAAGTTTAAGTCCATTCTTTCCAAGGACTGAAGTTGAATACCAGAGTGTTCCTCCTATAAGATTTGTGTTTGTTTGCTTCTTTTGGGAGTAAATGAGGGAAGGAACCACGAATTTCTTAAGGGCCTTTTATGTACCAGTCATTGTGTTATACACTTTGCAAACATTATCTCATTTAATCCTGTAAAATAGGTACTACAATTATTTCCATTTTTCCAGGTGAAGAAAACTGAAGCAGAAGGAGTTTAAGTGAATTGCCTGGGATCACACAACTCCTAAGTATATGAGACCACATCTGATCTCAGTTCTTCCAGATTAAAGGCCTGGCACTCTCTCCACTTGGGAGGAAGAGGAAGGGAATGTTCATACCTCTATTCTTGGTAACTCTTAGAAGCAAACCACTCTTTGTAAAAGCTTATATTTTTAAAGACTATGATCTTTGCACAATTGATGGGGTATCTTTCTTTTAAAAGTCTACTAAGGTAATTGTCCATGAGTCTTTGCTTCCTCATTAGGAAGACTCGAATCTTGTCTAAAGGCAGCAAGTGGTTGTGGTGAATTGGCTTCACAGAGCTGTTCCCTGTCTCTAGGGCTATTCTGCAAACAGACAAGTTGCTTACCTTCTTTTACAACCAGATATGGGGTAGTTTTTCATCTGTTAACTTGTGTTTCCTGTGAGCACTAAATTTTCAAAATAATGCCCCCAAGAAACTCCCATTTTAAATAGAGGTGATGACATGTAAATGACTATGTATACAAAATATATAAACAGCAAAATTGGATGTAATCTCATAGGGAAGACACTGGCAGTAGATGGAATTGGTACTTAGCCTTCAAAGGTAGAAATCAAGAGGTAGAGGTAGAGGGAAGGCATAGGGTCATTGGAAAGACACAAAGTAGGGAGATGTAGATCCAAGCAAGACATAACAAAAAAGTATTGCCAGTTTATAGAGTAAATCGAGGGAATAAAGTACTGGAAGACTAGAAAAAATAGGAAGAGGTCAGGTCATAAAGATTTCTATTTTGTATTTGATCCTGTAGGCATTAGGGAGCTTCTGGAGTTTACTGAATAGGTGAGGAAAATGGCCAAACCTGCACTTCAGGAAAATCAAATAAGTGCAAATAAGTGATGAATAGTTTGAAGAAATGAAGACGTGATGAAGTGATACACAGTCTTGAAGCATGGAGACCAAGTAGAAGGCTTTTGCAATGATCTACAAGTGAGGTGATGAGGTCCAGGAGACAAGATAATGTATAAGAAAGGAGTCATTAAAGTAGAAATTGCAAGACTACTGACTGGGTATCTGAGGTTACTGTGAGTGGAGGGGAAAGGACAACATCAAGTATGCAAACTTGGGCAATGGGTAGGATGGTGGTACCTGTGAGAGTAATAACAGTAATCTAGAATAGAGAGAGAAAGATAATGCATTCTTTGTATATGTTGAGCTTGAATCTGAGATGTCTGATGGACAGTTAAAGGTGAGAGAGGTCAGGAGGGAGTTAAAGACTATCTAAATAGATTTGAGGATCATCTACAAAGATATAATAACTAAGCCTACAGGAGTCTGATGCAATCACCAAATGAAATAGTGGAGAGGAAGAAGAGAAGAGAGCCCCAAGGCAGACCAAGTGTTTGTACTCTCTTGTTCCTCAGAGACTCTAAACCCTAAGTCCATGGGCAGACATGGCTTATTTCCAAATATGAGTGTAAATCCTGTGTCATCACTCACCCTTTTTAGAATTGAACAGATAAATGAGGAACACCACATGTTGATTCCACTGAGATTTCCATTCTATTCACAGTTTTCCTAACATATTTAGCTGTGGCATTTGAAATTTTCTGGCTGTGGATCTCTTTTAGGATGAAAAAATGGTAGTTCTAGCCTTCTTGATGTCTGACATCAACTGCTCCTTGAGAAGCATGTTTTCAAAGTCTTTGTCTTGATCTGAATGGAATCAGGAATTCTATATCCTAAGAAATACCTTTCCTACAAAACTATGGAAATGTTCTGATTTCTGTGTTGGGTATGTCTTTGAATGAGTATCTTGTGAAAAGATGAATCATCTGAATTTTCCTAGCTTAGGGAGTCATTCTATCTAATGAAGCTTTCTCACAACTTTACAAATTTTACAAATTACCAGTTTTTCAGAATTTTCATTCTGGTCATAGTATCCCTAATCTATTTAGCAACAGCATTTGAAATACTCAGGCCAAGAATTTCTTTTAAGTAATATGTAGTCCTAGACTTCTTGGGTGTCAGGAAAAGCTAACACCTTCTTAAATCATGTGCTTTCAAAGTATCATTCTTGTGGGAGAGGCTTCTCAAGACTTCATAAGGTAGGGAACCAAAGGATCACTTGGGTTTGCTATAATCCCAAAGCAATAAGATCTTCAGAGGTATGCACGTGTTTTCCCAGAAGTAGGTGGGACAACTCAGTGTACATGCCTGAAGATTCAATCTCACACATGTTCTATGGGGGTAGAAGTCCTGTTACATATAGAAAAGTAATTACTCTTAGTAATGCACTTTAGGGTATCTTAGTCCATATGCTAAAAGCATAATAATCTGAGGGCTGCATTTCATTATAATGACATGTTGATGATCAAATTCCAATTTCTTGATGAGGGACTCAAAATATGTCTCAGACTCTCCAAGTCAAGTCTTCTGTACCAATTTTAGTCCCTCTGCTGTTCTAAATCCCATTGTAAGCATCAGGGGAGATATGAAGATAAACAAACTTAAGTATTGCATACATCATTGTGGCCATCTGTTTTTATTTTTCTTTCTCATTTGTTTCTCATTCTTTTCAACTCCAACAAATAACACAAGCATAATTTTAAAATTAATTGTTGACCAAATCATAAGAATTGCTTTAAGTTAAATTAACATCTCTGAAGACTAATCAAAAACACAAATGTAGACAGTTGTTTTCATTTTGAAAAAGATGTGTCAAATCCTTTCAAACAAATCCCATGATCCACACCCACAACTTCTGCTGCTTAACAATATCTCAGAAGAAGTGTAATTTAATTACTTTATTTTTCAAACTCATTTTTGTATTATGTTGTTACTCAGTTTAAATTTTCTGCCCTTTACAAAGCCAATATTATTAACAATGGCTTTAGCTAATGGAGCTATAATATGTGTGTCTATAACAAAACAGATTTACCCTTCTTACTGGAAGATATAATTTAAAAGTCTTTGCCCATATGACAACATGTTAGTAAAACTCAGCTAACTCTTTACTCCATAATCCAAGTATTATATAAATCCAAGATGTTGATAAATTCTTAGGAGAAATTTCAAAAGGCGTTTCCCACTGAATGCTCCTCTATAATAATGGACAGTGAACTAAGAAATCTGGTCAGCAATCACAGATCTTTCAATGGATTTTCTTTGGGTGGATTTCAGTAGGAAGTGGGAGGAATAAAAAATTATCTCGTGCAGATAGATTTACAAAACATCATGATAATAGCAATCACAGAGGTTGTTGTTTGTCCTTCATTATTAAAGATCATGTTATCAGGGAAGTGATGCCATGACTTGTGAGTGGATTGGAATGGGGGGGGGGTTGTACAAAGTCACCAGCTTCACTTTCTCCTCTGGATTCATCTAGCCATCTCATCTGGATCCAGGGGCCAAAGCTTGATCAGGACACCTGGAAAGGACCCTGGATAAAGTGGGAGACCTTGATCTTTTTGAGCTAAGGTCTATAACAGGTCTCAGTATCAATAACCATTTATTAAATGCCTTCTGAATAACAGTCCCCACAAAGCACTGAGACAGAACTTTACTACTTACAAAGTATTTTCTTCATAAGATCTCTTCACGATATCTAATATAGCTATCCATTTTTTTCTAGATAAGGAAATGAGACCTAATGATTTTAATTGACTTGGTCATGTTCAATCAGCTGAGTTTTTTGGTAGGGACTAGGATTTGAACACAGTTCATTTATTTTTAGGGTAGCATGATGTCTATAATCACAATCTACCAATTCCATGTTATTTTCTATATTTCTCATAAAGTTTTTGTTTGCAAGGAAAGCACATTTTAAGCCTTAAGTTCCACAGAAATGTGAACTGCTAGATTGTTATGTGAGTGGTTCATGGACTTGGAATAAGCACCTACTCTAAATCAGACACAGTGATAAGTGTTTATATATATTGTCTCATTTGAATCTCAAAACAACTCTGTGGGTAGGTAAGATTATATTTTCCATTTTACAGATGAGGAAACTGAGGCAGAGGTCAAGTGACTTGCCCAGGGTCAGATAGCTATTAATTGCCTGATACAGACTTTGAACTCAGGTCTTCCTGACTCCAGTCCCGATGTTCTACCTACTTTGCCACCATTTGTATCCAGTCAATCAGATTGAAAAGAATAAAATGGATAGAGCTGGCGCTGGAGTCAGGAGTACCTGAGTTCAAACTCCGTCTCAGACGATTAATAATTACCTAGCTGTGTGGTCTTGGGCAAGCCACTTAACCCCATTGCCTTGAAAAAACCTAAAAAAAAAGAATAAAATGATAAATTAACAAAAAAAATAAATTTTTTTCCTTTATCTGTCCAAGAGATATCTTTATTCTGTCATTTTACTAACCTTGTACTATGGAGTAAATTCCATTTAATACTTGCAGGTCTCTATTTCTTTATCTGCAAAATGAGAGAGCTAGGCTATGTGACCTCTTAGGTTTCTTCTTGCTTTAATGTTCTGGGACTTTATGTGAATTTTTCATCTTATGAATCAATTTGATAAACATCCATTCAATTTCCCAAAATAGCAGAATTTAAATCACTCATTTATAAAAATGTTATTTTTGCTTAGTGAAAGTTATAGTTTGGCTTATTATACCACTTTAATTGAATGGTATCCTGAAACAGATTCTTTTTTGTATATTTTGAATGTCATGAAAATTACTATTCTGAGAACCAACAGATGAATCATTTTTGACATGTTTCACCAAGAATTAATATGCTAACTTTTAAGGAATTTAACTGAAAATTATTATAGTTAAAACTGATATTGCACTTTAAAGTTTGCAAAATATTTTATATTCCTTATCTTATGTGGTTCTCAAAAGAGTTCTGTAAAGGAGGGGTTAGAGGAATTGTAATTCCCCAACTTGCAAATGTAGTTTAAACGACTTATACATACCAAGGCCAGGAAATATGAGAGATGATCTGAGTCTAGGCCTCTGGATTTGAAATTGGGTCTCTATAGGCCCCAAGTTGGGTATATTTTCTTCTACAATCTAGTGTTTTTCATCCCACTAAAGACAATTTTCTTTATAATCCTGTTGATATTTAAATCAACTTCAACTTGAATGACTGTTCGAAGTCTGACTACTCCACTGGATTTCTTCCTCTCCCTTTGGTCACTATTTCACAAGACTTATTTGAAGACGCTCCATTCTTCATCATACATAGTATTACTATTTACAGAGCACCAGCACATTATTCTTGTTTAAAAATATAATATAAACACTTCCCAAATCTACTTCTATGTTCTTACTCAGGCAACATCTCCATTGACTTCACGTAGCTCTCATTTACCAAGGTGGAATGTGGGGCAAAGACTGGAACATTGGATAGGAAGTCAGAGAGACCTGTGTCTCAGTCCCAGCTTTCCTAGTTAATTAGTTATATGACCTTGGGGGACCATCTTCATCTAATTAATTATGTGACCTGGGTCTCAGTTTCTTTTAAAGAGAAAAATAATGCATTACCCAGACAAGTTTTTCTAGGATATATTGTCCTATATGTCAATGAAGCATATAGTTGAGCAGGGTCTACAAGGTGGAAAAGTATTAAGAGCAGACTCAGTGATGAAATGTGGGTCTTACATCTTAAGGCTGGTCTTGGGGGCAGTGAGGTGGTAAAATCTATAGAGACCCTACCATGAAGTCAGTAGGACCTGAGTTCAACTGTGTGACCCTGAGCAAGTCACTCAAGACCAATTGGCTCCCCACCAAAACCCAAAATAAATAAACCAAAAAGGACTGGTCTTGCTATATTTGGAGGAGATTGGATGTCATTTGTGAAGAACTAAGCTATAGCCTGGGAGTATAAATGGATACTAACTTCTACAAGGGAAAGCCCATACCAAATAAACAAAAAATACCTGAAAAAGAGTTGTAAAGAATAAATGAAGTAATGTTTATGTGTTTTGTAATTGTCAGTACCTTTGTCGATGGAAACAATCACCCACTTTTGACAACTGAGTGACTTTCAACTCTTCATCCTTACCTTTCCTATCTCTACCTAATTGCTTTAGTTCCAAATCCACAATTTCCCTCAACTATGCCCCCCATGCACTATCCTCACCACCTCTTAAAAGGACTATTACAATAATCTCCTAATTGTTTTCCTTGCATCCATCCAATTATTCCCTTTTGTATCCACCTTCCATGTAGCTGAAAAAATGGAGCTATGCATAGCCCAAGATAGACCTTGTCACTCTTCTCAATAATCTTCAGTAGCTCCCAATTGCTCCTAGTATAAAATTCAAATGTCTCTCCAGTATTTTCAGTACTTCAGAATCTGGCTTCTGCCTCTATTTGATGACTCATTACTCATCACTTGCTTTCATGAATTTTATTTAGTAATAAAAGTTCTTGGAGTGCTACATTCTTGACACTCTATCTTTTATACCTGTGTTTTTTTGTACAGGATATCCTACATTCCTGGAATGCATTCTCTTCATCTCAACATCTTGAAACTCCTTTTTTTAGTCAGAGTTCAATTCAAATGCTATCTTGTGTGTGTTTGTGCAAATATAGATGAAATATGTACCTACCCAGAATGTACCACATAGTTTATCTTGATAAATGCCTTTTGGATTGAATTAAAATAATAACAGGAGAGAGGGACTCAACCAATAATTTCACTGCTTGGTGAGAAAATCAACTTTTCTAGTCCAGGTTGGCACTTTATAATCTTAGTAGACTGAAGCACTAGGAGGTTAAGGGATTTGCCTTGATATCATAATTTCATGATTTTAAAATTAGCTCTTAATCCATTTTGCCATATTGACTCCTCTAAGCTAATACTAATTGTAATAAAGCATGAAAATAAAGTCAGAGATGATGGAGAACATGTCTGTCCCTACCAGGGAGCACAAGCTTATTCCTTTTGCTAATGAATATATATATATATATATGTATGTATGTATATGACCAGTGGGCTGGAAATTATGGCAAAAAATGACTGGGGACAAAGCTAGAGGGAGACTCCTCTTTGTGGGTTCTAAGGAGCAGAGATAGTGTTTTCAATCTCCTTTTTGTAGGGAGAGGCAATCAGTACTAGTTCTCCACTGAGTTCTCCATCTCATTTATAGAAATGTTGACTGCATGTACCTGATAGTAAGAACACATGTTTGCCTAGACAAAACCTGAGATTGGATCAGGCTCAAGCCCTTGGCTGCCTCTTTTGTTTTGAGTTTTTTTTTTTACCATTGGCCCAGACCATCAGTACTGGTGAGGAATATATATTTCCAACCCTATCCTTGCTGGTTGGTCTCTTCCCACTTCAGTTCAGCCTCAACTCAGCTGCTAAAGTGATCTTCCTCAAGTGCTGGTGGGATCATGTGGCCCCTTCTCTTTAGCACTCAACAACTCAAATAACTCATAATAACCTCTACATGTACAGGAGTTTGCCTTAGTAAAAAAAAAAAATAAAGAAACTGTCTTGTCTTTTAAGTCCACTTTGAAGGAAGAGATAATAAAGGAAGATATCTCTGAGTGAAGTAAAAAGGGAGTGGAAGGGGGATTTGTTTATTGGTCTCAGGTTTTCAATAATGTATGAGTTGCGATGCTCATCTGAGAGGGTGAGGGGAGAGTGTGCAGTGTGATGCTTAAAGAAAGATCAGATCTGAAGGATCTTCAGAGAGTGGGGCAGTGAATTAATTAGGGTGGGATACAGTGTTTGCCTTGCTTTAGTGAAGACCCAGTTAACATGAGATAACATAAATTGTATGAACCCAATCAGCACTACCTCTGTTTGGCATTATATAAATAAGGGTAAAGGAAGACAATAATTCAAAGTTGGATCTTGGAAAGACATGATCAGTTTTAGGACAGGGATAATCAAAGATGAAGGAATATTAGTTAGGTGGTACAGAGGATAGAGAACCAGACTTGGAGTCAGAAAGACCTACTTCCTGGTTGTGTGCCCCTGGGTAAGTCACTTAACCCAGTTTACCTCAATTTCTCCATCTGTAAAATGAGCTGGAGATGGAAATGGCAAAGCATTCCTAGTATCTCTGCCAAGAAAATTCCAAATGGGTTCGTGAAGAGTCATACACAACTCAATTGACTAAGCAACATAGTTCACCAAGTTGTTGAGATAGCAAAAGGTAGAGAGTATACTGAGCACAGGATGGCTGGGAACTAAGTAAGGAGTGAAGAGAAAGCAGGTTATGAAGAGGACAAAGAACAGGATTAAGGGTCATAAGACATAAGAAGAGATAGAATTATAATCAGTTAGGACTCTGAAAGTTTTAATTTATTTATAAATATTCATTTTCACTCCTAAGACTATAAAACATGATAAACTTGTTGAGAAACAAAACCAGCTATTTGATATGCTTTATCTAATGGTCAGAGAGGAGAGAGTGGAACTTCCCTTTTGAAAGATAAAAGATATATTTATTTGGCTAAGTTGAACTGGGTGTTGACCCAAGAGGAGAAAAGACGTGTACATTTGTAAAGGGGTGAAAAGTGGATGAGGGGGAGAGTTTGTGGAATATTTAAAGTGTTCTTAGATAACTTCCTTTTTAGTAAAGAGGTAGTGAGCCAAAAGCTGTGTGTTGTGGGTAAACAAAGACCACTGCTTTAGTAAGAATTTAGGACTTCCTTGAAGCATTTCAGAACCTACCTCTTAGGAGAAGGGAGCATATAAGTTATCAAAGTGAAGGCATCAAAATAGTACTGTAGAGTTTGAATAATAATGACTTGGTGTTCTTTTTAGGACCTAACCTTGCTCATGGTTTACTCTAGGTGATTGGATACTACTAACTCACAGAATGAATCTTCTGCATTTTAAGTTTTTCTTTATGGAGGAGAAAAAAATAGCTATCCTATGTACCCAATATGTATTACTTTGCATAACTAGATCTCTCCTAGAAGGAATCTCATTAATCTTACATACATGAATCATACATATGATGACTTTTCCCTATAGGAATAATGGGATGGGTAATAATGAATTACATAGAATATGATTGAAAGTTGAATTTGCCTCTCTTTTAGGGATTCCCTAGAATTGAACCTGGTCTGTAGAAATCAAGTTAAAGCTCATTTTGGGGAATGAGCTTTCCTTGAAGCATGGATATTGTTACCTATGGTAGGTCAAACAAAGAGATGAATATCCTATGCATAAGCAAATTATGTATTCACTCATATGACTTTAATGATATCAGAAGACTTTTCCTGTTATTGTAATAACTCCCTTTCCTGACTTACCATCCTCACCAATAGAATCATTATCTTGGATTATATGATGAAGACAAGTGATACTGATAAGGTTTTTGGCTAATGCAACCCATAAATCAAAGACAATATGGTCCCTTGTCCTGCATCATTTCATTGTGATACTTTAGTGATGGAAGTAAAATGTCAAATAGAGGGTGCTAGGAAATATGCCATTTTTTAGACACTATAAAAATTTACTTAACCATTGTTTATCTAAATGTGAGATTCTTATTCTTAAGTGCTTGAAGAACAGTATTATGTCTATTGTAACTTTCTCACTACAAATGAATAGAATCAGGGCTCAAAAGTTCTTGGAGAAGCAAAAAAACGCAAACAAAAACTCTAAAAATTAGATCACTACTTTATTTTTTAAAAAAAGTAGTAGAAAACCAAATTGTCAATATCAGAAATAAAAAAGTCAACACATAATGAAGAACTCATAAGGGAAATAATTCAAAATTTATTTTGTCCAATTTGCCAGAAAAATGGGTGGCAAATGAAATTGAAGAAAATTTATAGGAATATAAAATGAAATTGAGGAATATTTATAGGACTATAAAATTCAGAAAAAACAATAATGGATTTAATTGACTTAATATCAGAGAAAAAAGTTAAAAAAATTCATCAATGAATCTTCAAAGAAAAAATTCAAGATCTGAGGGATTTATACAAGAATCCTAATAAATATTTAAAGAATAATAAACTTCTATTTTGCATAAATTGAGTATAAAAATAGGAAAAATATACTACTGTCAAACATTTATGTGAAAAATTTGATACTGATAGCTAAACAAGGAAGAAGTGTACCAGAGAAAGAAAATTATAGACCTATATCTCTAATGAATGCAAAATATTGAATATAAAATTTTTAAATTAAAAGAGATTAAAAATTATTCACTGTGATCAAGTTGGGTATGTACAAGGAATATAGGATTATTTCAATATTAGGGAAGTCATAAACTTTTTATAGCTCTGGAAACTGAAACAAACAGAAGTTCAATGACTTTCCCAGGGTCATCCCTGTGGTAAGCATCTGAAACTGGATTTGAATTTAGGTCTTCTAACTCCAGGTCAAGAATTCCACCTAGCTGCTTCACAAAAATGGTGAAAAAACATTGAAGTGGGGGAAATAAATACAAATGACCCTAGAAGGAAACGATTTCCTATCATTTTTATAATTAAGAGGGTACCCCATAGGGAAGAGCTTTGGGGTATACATGGAGAATGATGCAAAGAACTGAGAAATATAAATAAGCGGACAGAATGACAATGAGTATAGACAGTTTTTGTTGTTTAGTTTGACTGGGTAGGGAAAGGAAGGTTGCTTGAGGACATAGAATCTAGTGATTTTTTTTTCCCTCAGAATTGGGCAAACCTGGGCATACTCAAAATCATTATATGGAGATGTTGAAAATTAGAATTGAGGGTTGATTATGGAGGCAATCTCCGAGAGAAAACAGGAGGGGCTGAGGTCATAGATATTGTGGAGGCTGACCCCAGTGAGAAGGGTTACCTTTTCATCAGAGACCCGAGTAAAGGGTTAGAGAATGAGGGATGAGGTCAAGGCATCTTGCGATGCAGAGAAAAGATAAAGAGGGAGCTTACTACGAATGGTCTCAATTTTCTTGGTAAAATATGAGGTAAGATTTAGAATAGACTCTGTGGGGTGGGACTCAATTAAGGAATGAGGTAAGGGCCTACTGAGATTAGATAACATAAATTTGTGTTAGTGATATTAAACAAGGCATAACTCAGGGGGTTGTACTCTCATCAACAAGGTTTATCACTGTAATATTTTTGCTTAAAAGTAAATGAAATTATTTTGTGTATTGCAGGCCTAAGTGCAGTGATATTTTTCGACTGCAGTTAATGTCACTAAGATCTCAAACAGAACAGGAATTACATTCTCTTTGGTGCCTTAGGTGTTGATGACTTCATCAGGTCTTGAAGTAAGTCTGCTATCTTGGCAAGGAAAAGTATTTTCTGTTCATTTGCTTTAAAAATATTTTTAAAATTTCCCAAGTGCCATAATAATGTACTAGATTTAGAATTAAGAAGATGAGTTCAAATCCTTCTCAGACTAACTATGTGACTCTGGGCAAATTACTTCACTTCTGTCACATCAGTTTCCAAATTATCTAAGAGATCTAGTCTCCCATCTCCTCCTTGGCTGTTGAAGAGATGTTGAACTTTACATCAAAGCAATACTTTAACCTTAAGGTCTTCAAAACTAATCTCACCTTCTTCCCTACTATAGCAGCATCTCTGAATCCTACCTATTTTATTTCAGGGGTTAATTGGTGGAAATCTGGTGGTTTATTCCATTGATAATTAGTTCCCAAGTCCAAGAGATTCTCCTTTCACTCATATCTTTCGCTGCTATCTTCTAATTTAAACATTCATACTCTCTTGCCTTGACTGTTTTCTGAACTTCTAGCTAGTCTTTCTGTCTTCATTTTTCTAGTTTTCACATTTCTTCCCAAGTGATAATTCTTTTGTAAATGCCTGACTAATTCTCTCCTGGCTCAAAAACCTTGAAAGACTATGGGCAAAAAATAGAGGTTTCTTATTCTGGCATTCAAGAGACCCTCCATCTATTTGCTGCTAAGCTATCTTTCCAGCATTATTTTATAAATCCCCAATTTACTATTTTCCAAGCACATTCTCTACTCTTTTCCCCTAAATGAATTGGTCCTTTTTCCTAATCTTCTTCTAGAATCATTTGAGTTGTTACTTCTACTGTGAAATCATCCTTGTTCTTTCCTTCCTTGAAACTCTACCACTTTTTTTTCAAACATAGAAATTTACAAACTTATACAACTACAATTATTTATGTACATGTATTATTCCAAATACTAGATTAAAAATTTCTTGGGGGCAAGGATTGTGTCATTTTAAGATTTCTAAATTTCTAGCACCAACCACAAAAATAAACATAAAAGGTGATTAATAGATTATTTCAGTTTAATGTTACTCTCTACAAGGGTATCTTATAAGAGTGATGTCAAAGGGGAGATCACTAATTCATATATATGGCAGCATATTGACTAAGTTTTAAAATGTAATGTTATCTAAATTTTGTTGAATTTTTAGTAATTTTGTTTTACCACTGATATATCATGCAATGTACCCAATGTTTACCTTTTCTTTCTTTCTTTTTTTGGGGGGTGATGTGGAGATGTGAAACTTATGCTAATGCAGTAATCACCAGTTAATGATTTTCTCAATAATTGGCAATAACAGAAAAAGAAGTATTTGGTTACTATCAATATGAACTTATAAAAGCTCTTTATGCTTTCTGAAAATCTGTAATGGTTCTTTCATCCTATCCTATCCTATGGTTGCCTAACCTTACTTTAGCTTAATCTTGCCTATTCTTACCTGGTCTAGTTTACATTTTTTTAAAGCAGAAAATAAGAACACTTGTCTTTTGCCTTCTTTTTTGGCTGAGATAGGATTTTTAAAAAATAAAATCAATGGTCTAGATTAATGGAAGGAAGTACAAACTATTTTTAAGAAAATTAAACAGTTGGGTGGATAGGTGGTGCAGTGGATGGAGCACTGGTCTTGGAGTCAGGAGGACCTGAGTTCCAATCCGGTCTCAGACACTTAATAATTACCTAGCTGTGTGGCCTTGGGCAAGCCACTTAACCCCATTGCCTTGAAAAATCTAAAAAAAAAATTAAACAGTCTTCTGACGTCATTAGCCATCTTATAATATGAGAATGTTGACATCACCAATGATTCCAGAATGATGTACAGAAAATCCATGAAGGTGTCAAATTCTACATAGTAAGGTAACATATTTAGAAATTATTTCAGGTTTTAAAGAAAAATTTGAGTTGTGTAAGGGTGGGGAAGGAAAGGAAACCATCTGGACTAAGTTACTAAGTGTTTTGTCTTCAATCAATTTATAAGTGTTTACAGAGAAGTTGCTCAGTAATTATGCTAGGCTGACAAGGAGATAGGACCAAACTTTAAGATAATAAAATGACATAATATTTGCAAAATACTTAGCAGAATGCCTAACAACAGGAAGTTTTTTAGGAATGTTATTATTATAGCTATTGTTATTATTATAATTTAAATGAGAGCATTAACAAAAATTTCATATATCATGAACTTGATCTTATATATTTGTCCAACATAGATTTTATATTCATTAGTTGTGAAATTATTAAAGTGATCGACAATGATTGAATAGAAAGACTTTACAAATAGATAGAATAGAAGACTTTACAAATGGGATGACAAAGTCTTCTCTGATATTTTTTATTATACCTAAAGTTCAAAATAAAATTCAAATTCTTGATTAACATGTTACTTTTTCCAAATAAACAAATTGTGGCAAATGAGCATTATAACATCAGTAATAATAGAATATATATATTTTTTAGTTTTTTTTTCAAAGCAATGGGGTTAAGTGGCTTGCCCAAGGCCACACAGCTAGGTAATTATTAAGTGTTTGGAAGGCAGATTTGAACTCAGGTCCTCCTGACTCCAAGACCAGTGCTCCATCCACTGCACCACCTAGCCACCCCTAGAATAGATTATATAGATTTGGTAAAAAGATTCTATGTGCTTAAAAGTTTAGTAAATATTTACTTAATTTAATTACAATTATGATATACTAAGCTATTTCTTCAAAAAATGGAATTTTTCAAGTAATTTTAATTAATGACAAGAAAGTTATGGTGTAACCAGTAATTATTTAAAGGAGGACAATCTGTACTTTTTGTTTTTTTTAAAAAGCAAATTATTTAAATATAATTTATCTTAAACTCTCTACTTCCTTATTACAGATATGTGTACAGTTTTCTTTTTTTTCTTAGGAACGACTTTGAGAGTTGAATTACCAACTAGAATAATCTTCTCTAGTTATTGATATGGACATCATGCAAAACTTGTTCTAACTGATAAATTATTTGTCTTGTTCTGTCTTATTGCTTTAGTCTATGATTACCATCCCACAAAATTGTGAGCTCTTTGAGGACAGGTATCGTCTTTTGCATTTTTTTCTGTAATTCCAGAGCTTAAACACAGTGCATATAATTGTTGCTTAATAAATGTGTGTTGACTGATTATTTTGCTTCCAGACTTGTGATACCATTGACATAGAGAATATGAGGTGATGAAATTCCCTCTCCCAATGCAAATAGACAATTTCTTTGAACTCAGTGGCTTAGAGACTTGTTGAGAGTAGTCAGTCCAATAGTCAGTACAGTATTAGAGGCATGACTAGAATTCATACCTTTCCAACTTTGACAACAGTTCTCCATATATAGTACTGCGCTGCATCTTCTGTATGCTCTCTTTGAAACAGGACAATATATATGCATAAGAAAACTGTGTGGGGTCATCTATATATGACATAATTAGCAATAAAATCACCCAACTTCCAGAAAAAAAAGGAAACATGCAAGTCTCCAACTAAACTCAAATACCTCTAAAACCATTTCAAAGACAATGAAAAAAGGTGTTAAAGATTAACAGTAAAAAAGGGAGGGGAAAATCCCTCTAAAAACTGAAAAAGGACAACACAACAAAGTCTTATAACATTAGTCCTGGATCCCCCTCTCCAATGTTGAGATGGAAAGACCACAACCCCTTGAATGTTCATCATATGCTTCTGCAGCAATCTCCAGAATGATGCTACTAGACAATCACAGTCATCTGATGCTTTGATATCTGCTAAAGCATCTGCCTCATTCAGGATTGGAAAGACAAGGGAGGGTTCAGAGGTTACACTGAAAATTGTGGCTATGCCACTCATTTGACCATTCTCTTAGAGACTGCAAACTCCTTATGAGTCATCAAAATTAGCAGCAAAATCAATATGACTCTAGGCTGTCTTAAATGGGTCATGGAGAGCTAGGCAGAAAGTTCTCAAGATCATTTTTGGTTGGAATCAGTTGGAAGAAACTAGGGGGTTTAGCTGAAAGAAAAGAAGACAGGGACATGATAGCTCTCATCAAATTGTAGAAGAACTGACTTATGGAAAGAGGGAGTAGACTTTTTCTGCTTCCATCTATAAACTGAGCTTAAAGGTAATGACAGAGGAGAGAAAGAGAAAAATTCAGGTTATCATAAGGAAAATTTCTTAGCAATTAGCTTTCAAAATGTAACATTTGTGTGCTGAGTAATTTATAATAATTAGTTAATTTGAACCCAATAAAAACCCTGGGAGATAGGTACTCTTACTATCCTCATTTTACTTGTAAGGAAACTGAGGCAGAGAGAATTTATGTGGTTTGTCCAAGGTTGCCATCAGCATGTGTCTAAGATGGAATTTAAATTCAGGTCTTCCTGACTCCAAGCTTAGTGCTCTATCCATCAAGTCACCTAATTGCCCCTATACATTTCTTAAAATGCAAGAAAGATGAAAGAAAAAAGCAGAGATTAAAAAGACAATTTTGAAAGTCTGTGTGGAATTTATTATATATTTAATAATCAATAAAAAGTCAGTCAGAAAACATTTTTAAGGACCTGCTTTGTGTCAAACACTATCGCAATGTGCATTCATAGTTTCAAATAGATTTCACTTTCGGTATTGTTCTCTTGTAGAAGTGCTTCTTCATTAGCTTTAGAAAATAAACCAAACTGAATAGAACCTTTAAGATTATTTCTCCAAATTTTTTCCTCTCTCATTTAAATTGCTTTTGATGGTTGACTTCTCTTGCTTTCTTCAAATTTCTTTTTTTTTTCTGGCTCTGCTTCTGGCTTTTACATTCACTTTTTGAGTTCTGTTTTTTGCAATACTTTTTTCCAACATAACTATTGATCAATCTTTCTGTTTCTCAGTGATGATTTTAGGCCTTCGATTTCATTATTATTTCTTTCTTCTATCTGTTATCAGATGGCCTAGTCATTCTCAAAGTCCTTGTGACTCCACCAACTTTTTTAAGTGCAAAGTTATCATCTTTTGGGATTTTATTCTGGAAATTTCTTATGCTATAGTTAGTATTCTTTCTATTATTAGTTAACCTATGCTTATTGACTCAGTCCCTCCATTATTTCTAACCCTTTTGCCATGGAATCTTGACTTGTGAATATCACCATGAATGAAGGATAGAGTACAAAGTCCAAATTGCCTTTGAAGGGAAACTCAACCAGGACTGGCTGGTTAAGGTTTTGGTATATTGTTGTACCATAAGAAATGATAGAGGAAACTGTGAAGAACTCTGAACTGACAGAGCAAAGTGAATATAACTAAAAGAACAATTTATCCCATGATGACATTATGGAGGACCAAAACCCCTCAAAATGATTTTATAGACATGATTAATTCAATGAGAAGCAATAAATCCAAAAGGATAAGGATGAAACATGGAACTCACCTCCAAAAAGAGAGGTGATGAATTTAAAGTGCAGGGAAAGACCTCCATTGTCGAAGATGACCCATTTAAGATATCTTAGATGTGGGAATTTGTTTGGCTGGACTATGTATCATTTGTGTTTAGATATTTAAGTAAAATTTGACCGTGCTCTCCAGTCCTGATCTCCAGGTCAGTTCTTATAATTGGGAGAAAACTCGTCTTCTCCATTTGAGATTTTAAGAATAATTCAGGCAAATATGGGTTTTTTATGTGTTTTATAAAAATAGACTTCTAATTGGTCTTTCTGCTTCAAAGCACTCTTTTGTTGACAGATCCAATATCATTCACTGTGTTCATGACATCTATCTATCTATCTATCTATCTATCTATCTATCTATCTATCTATCTATTTCTACATCTTCCTCCTCATTAGATCTCCTCACTTTCAGGGTATCCCCAGGAAAATACATGTAAAATTTAATGTTTTTAGATTATTTAAAAGAAAATCATCTACTAATTATATAACATGTGACTGCTCTATACCATTATATAGATGAGACCTTATGGAAAAATTTTTGTATTTGAAATAATTAGGTGGCATAATGCATAGAGTCATAAACCTGGGGTCAGGAAGACCTTGGTTCAGATTTTGTTTTTGCTTAGTTATTCAGTTGTGTTTGACTTTTTATGACCATAGCGCATCAATGCTGTTCATGAGGTTCAAATCTGGCTTCCAACATTTACTAGCTAGTCACTTAACCTTTGTTTCCTTCAGTATACTCAGCAATAAAATGAAGATATAGGAATGTTATGATGATCAACTGAGTTAATATTTATAGAGCACTTAGCACACTGCCAGCAACATAGAAGGGGCTTTATAAACATTTATTCCCTTTCCCCTCACCATATATTCCTTGGAAGAAATGTAATGGAGTAAGGTTGGGAAAGGTTTTGATCTTTAAATAGAGGAGTTGATATTTGAGCCTAGAAACTCTGGGGAGCCATCAGGTCTTTTGAGTAGGCAAATAACATGGTCAGACCATTCTTAAGAAATAAATTCAAGGAAGATATGGAGTGCTTGGGTCTTGGGCATACCAATACAAAGCACCTAAAATGTTTCTATCCTTTTGGAAATCCATGAACAAGCTTGCAAGGTCACTTTCTACAGCCAAACTATATAGCTTTAGCACACACATAGATTTAGCAAGAACCCCCCCCCTTTAAAAAAACCAAATTAAAATTATAGTGATAAAAAATCCTTAGTATTTCAAAGATTTAGAACTTTTAACCAAACAGCATGATAGAGTGAAAAAAAGTACTGAATTTGAATTCAAATCCTACATCAGACAAAGAGATTATGTGAGCATTCTATTTTTCTGGGTCTCCTTTTCCTCTTTTATAAAATGAGGGGTGGGCTGGATTTGATGGGATACAAGGTCTTAATCTACAGTCCTGGAAAGCATAGCTCATTTGCCAGCATAACACTTCATATATGAAAGCTATGGAACTTGGTTTCAGGAGAAGTTTTTAACTTTCAGTGAAACTAGAAGAGTTGTTATTTTTAATTGGTATTCTTTATCATCCATAAATTGTTAGACATATCTTTCAGGTAATAATTTTGGTAGCATTCTGATCTGATCCTCTGTCTTAAAGGAGGAGAAATGAATAGAGTTCAAATGGAATTTTAAAATCTGTTTTTATTCTATTTGATTATATATCCTAGGGAACTTTGCTTTTGTACTTTCAAGGGTAAATTAAACTGGGCCAATAGGTAAGAAGGTACTTGAAGCCAATCCAGTAAAATTTATCTTTCAAATTTAACTTGTGACTGGAATTAAATACTTTCACTTAAAAATCTGCTATTTCTGCTATAATTACTCCCCAGGCCATTCATTCATGGCTTAATTGATAACACCCTCTCACAAGAGCTCCAGAAGAAGTGAAAGGCTTTTCGACAGTGACTATGGAAAAAGGGCAACAGTGCTTAAACTTCCAGACATTATCTCTCAGTATTTTATTACTGCAGGTGCAGATAACCACTGATCAGAGACTTGCTAAGGGCAAGGTTCCCTTTCACTCAGAGCAGCTCTATTTATGCACCTGCACTTATAAAAGATCCTGGATGGAAGGGTGGAGAAACAGGTCATGGATTGGTCAAAGAGCAGCAAATAGTGTAGTCAGAGAAGTCCCTCCCTCAGTTAGGACAAGAAAGGGCATGAGGAATACTTAAGCAGAAAATGTCATTTTCCCCAGGCTTGGAATTTTTGCCAGTCTAATT
Organism: Macrotis lagotis; assembly: GCF_037893015.1. NCBI lineage: Eukaryota > Metazoa > Chordata > Mammalia > Peramelemorphia > Peramelidae > Macrotis > Macrotis lagotis. The sequence continues at coordinate 43,467,106 of NC_133660.1, read as the reverse complement.
CAATTCAATTTAATTCACTAAACATTTATTAAGTGTATACTATTTGCCAGGTCCTGTACTAAGCATTGATGATACAAATAAGATAAATAATGATAGTCCGTGACCTCAAGGAGCTTACAATCCAATGGGAATGTTACTTAGGCACAGTTATAAATGAAACTTTAGATTTGCCCAGAAAAGAGTGAAATCTTTCCAGTTTTACCCCTTCAGTATGACTTATGGACCTCTGATTACCTGTTTCCTAAGATAACATGGATTTGTAAATATGTATGGACCACATGCTTGGACAATACATTCCTCATGTAGAAGAGGTCAGGGAGTCTGCTGATAGAAAGGTCTCACTCCCTGATGTGGAGCATGCATAAACATTCTGAAACTGGTTCTGATCTGCTGACCATGTGGTAAAAAGAAGTCTTTTTGATCATTTGTGGAGTCACTAAAGGGGTACTTTAGAATGGAGGATGGATCAAAGAAGGGAATCCAATAAACCTCCAAGTAGAGGGAGGGTCCTTGGTCATCATTATGTTGCCTGTGAGTTCTGTTTTTATTGATTTTATTCTTTCTTGGTGAAAATTGAAACTTCTTGAAGTCTGAGTCCATTTTCCCCAGGGATGGAGATGATAGAGAGGGTAGAACAAAAGCTAGAATTAAAGTTGCCTGGAGAAATAATAATCTCACATGTAGATATGGCAAAAAGTGGAGAATTAAGATGCCTTTTGAAGAGGATGAAATATGGTTTAAAGCTTATCATCAAAAATAATATCTTGGCAAATAATCCCATCACTTTCTGGCAAATGGAGAAGAAATGAAAGTGTTGTCAGATTTTGCTCAAAATCTCTGCAGATGGCAACTAGCCATGAAATTAAGATGCTTGTTCCTTAGAAAAAAAGCAATGGCAAACTTGGATAGCATACTAAAAAAAGTGACATTACCTTACTGACAAAGGTCCATATGGTCAAAGTTATGATTTTTCCAGTAGCAATGTATGACTGTGAGAGTTGGAACATTAGGAAAGCTGGGTCCTGTAGACTCAACACTTTCAAATTGTGATGGCAGAGGAAACAAATGAGAGACCCTTGGCCAGTCAATACTTTAAGAAATTTATTCAGGCTATTCACGGGAAGGTCAGATGCTGAAGCTGAAGTTTAAATACTTTGACCACATAATGAGAAGACAGGACTTGTTGGAAAAGACCCTGATGTTAGGAAAGATTAAAGGTAAAAGTAAAAGAGAATGGAAGTGGGCAGGATGGATATAGTGTCATGGAAGCAATGAATATGAGATTGAACAAACTTTGGAAGACAGCAGAGGAAAGAAAGACCTGGGGTTTATGGCTTCACTAAATGTTGGATATGACTGAACTATTGAACCTCAGCCAATATCAAGAATTGTGTGGGGGGTTGGAACTAGGTGGCCCAGTGAATAGAGCACCAGACCTGGAGTCAGGAGGACTTGAGTTCAAATTTGCCCTCAGACACTTAATAATTACCTAGTCGTCTGACCTTGGGCAAGTCACTTAACCCCATTGCCTTGCAAAACAAAACGAAAAAAAAGAATTGTAGGGAAATATTTGTACTCCATTTCACAATAAATATTCTTTTGATTAAAATTTTATTTTATTTTTCCAATTACATGCAAAGGTGATTCTCAACGGTCATCCATATGCAAGTTTATGAGTACTATATTTTTTTACCACCCTTCTTTCCCTCCTTCCTCCCCATGGTGGTAGGCAATCTGGTAAAAGTGTACATGTACAATCATGTTTAATATATTTCCATATTAGTCAAGTTGTGAAAGAAGAATTAGAATCAAAAAGAAAGGGAAGAAAACATGAGAAAGAAAGAAAAAATAAAAGAAGCTTAAAAAAAGTGAACATAGTATGCTTTGCTGTGCATTCAGATTCCATGTTTTTCTCTGAATGTGGTTACACTGCCCATAGTGGGTCTCTCAGGGCTGCCCTTATTCACTGAGAGGAGCTGCATCCCTTCTAGTTGATCATTTCACAATACTTGTTGTTAAAATGTATAGTGTTGTCTTGGTTCTGATCACTTTAGTCAGTATCAGTTCATGGAAGTCTTTCCATGCTTCTCTAAAGTATGAACACTCATGATTTCTTACAAAACAATAATACTATCTTACATTCATATACTGTAATTTGTTCAGCAATTCCCTAGTTGATTGGCATCCCCTCAATTTCCAATTTTTTGCCAATACAAAAATAACTGCCATAAATATTTTTGAATATGTGAGACTTTTCCCATTCTTTATGATCTCTGTGATATAAACCTAGTTGCTGGATCAAAGGGTATTCACAGTTTTATTGTCTTTTGAGCATAGTTCCAGGTTGCTCTGAAAAGTTTGGATCAATTTACAACTTCATCTGTATCCCAGTTTTCCCACATTCTCTCCAATATTGATCATTTCCCTTTTTTGCCATCTTAGTCTGATAGATGTGAGGTAGTACCTCATAGGTGTTTTAGTTTTCATTTCCCTAATCATTAATTATTTGGAGCATTTTTTCATATGACTTTAAATAGCTTTAATTTCTTCATCTGAATGCTGCCTGTTCATATCCTTTGACCACTTATCAATTGGGGAATGACTTGTATTCTTATAAATTTGATTCAGTTTTCCATATTTTAGAAATGATGCCTTTATCAGAAACACTGTGAAAATTGTTTCCCAGTTTTCTCTATTGCTTCTAATCTTGGCTGCATTGTTTTACTAGTGAAAGTGAAAAAAATTTAGTCAAAAATTATCCATTTTGCAATTTGTAATGTTATTTATTTCTTGTTTGGTCATAAAAATCCCCTCTCCATAATTCAACAGAGTATTTCTTGATTAGTCTAAATATTGTATCCTTTTTGACCTTATTTTAATATAGAGTGTTGGTCTATGCCAAGTTTTCACCTACTATTTTCTGGTTTTCCCAGTTAAAACAATTTTAACATTCGTTTTTAGAATTTAAAAATTTTAAAATTTTAAAATCCTCTGTAATAGTTACTTTTGGTGATTTAGTTAAATGAAACTGGAGTAATAATAATTATTGTTGATTATCAATGGAGAGAACAGAGTGTGGTGGGACTTGAAGTAAGAGTGGTTGAGAGGAGAATTCTGAGAGAACCCTTTAAGGTATCCCTAGAAACCTGAGAGGGGAGATACAGCTAACATCTCTCTGGGTGAGTGTGTGGAAAGTCTCTTTATACTAGAATAAAATCTCTTTATTATCAAAAGCAATAATTTCTAAATTACTATGCTCATAGACACTTTGTGATCTGAACTTTATTAACTGAGTCCCTAAATTCTGTTCTACAAAAAATTGGATATATGAAATAATCTCTAGGATTTTTTCATTCATTCATTCATTCTAAAAACTTTTACTAAGTCATTATTAAACACTATACTCTGTGGTAGTCTCTAGTGATTAAAAAAATGAAAAAAAACCACTTGCCTTCAAGAAACTTATGTTCCTTAGTACATTGTTGGTGGAGCTGTGAACTCATCCAACCTTTCTGGAGATCAGTTTGGAATTATGCCCAAAGGGCAATAAAAATGTATATACCCTTTGGTCTAGCAATGCCACTACTAGGTCTATACCCTGAAGAGATCATGAAAAAGGGTAAAAACATCACTTGTACAAAATTATTCAAAGCAGCTCTGTTTGTGGTGGCAAAGAATTGGAAATCAAGTGAATGTCCATCATTTGGGGAATGGCTGAACAAATTGTGATATATGTATGTTGTGAAACACTATTGTTCTATTAGAAACCAGGAGGGTTTCAGAGAAGCCTGGAAGGATTTGAATGAGCTGATGCTGAGTGAGATGAGCAGAACCAGAAGAACATTGTATACCATAACAGCAACATGGGTGTTGTGGCTTGCCTCACCTTCAGGCCCACAATGACAACCTCCCTCCTGGAGGGGAGTTGAGAATAAGGAATCAAGCCACACTGCCTTATGCCTCCAGCTCAATTTTATTACTGTTTAGCTTCTACATATATATACTGTTAGGTTTTTCTGGGGTAGAACAAAGAAAAATGAGGGAACGGGGAGTGAACAATTGGTATACGTGCAGCATCTTGCCTTACAGGATAAGGGGGTATGTTAGGGGGGAGGTGGTAAAACACAGCTATGTCCTGTGTGCTTGGGCTGTGGAACAGAATGACCAGCTCCCAAGGACTCCGGTGCACCTTATCTCTCAGGGTGGCATGCCAGCTCCTGAGACTGTCCAGGTGGTGGTTTACATGGAAATGATTTGTGTCATGGCCATTAGAATAGCCTGTATTCCCACACATGGGGTTGATGATCAATATTTTTTTTTATATTTTGGCAAGTCAAATGGGATTAAGTGGCTTGCCCAAGGCCACACAGATAGGTAATTATTAAGTGTCTGAGAACCCAGGTACTCCTGACTCCAGGGCCGGTGCTTTATCCACTGTGCCACCTAGCCGCCTGATCAATCTTAATGGCCTTTTTCATTCCATCAGTGCAACAATCAGGGACAATTTGGGGCTGTCTGTGATGGAGAATATCATCTGTATCCAGAGAAAGAATTGTGGAGTTTGAACAAAGATCAAAGACTATTACCTTTAATTTTTTAAAAAAGAAACTTATGTTCCATAGAAACATATATATATAGCAATAATGTAACTGCAATATATAGCAATATATAGCAATAATGTAACAGCAAAATATAAGAAAATATAAAGATATATAGGGAAATATAAAAATATAAGGTAAAGAAACACAAAATAATTTTGAGAGAAGCAGGAATGTCCAGGAGGAGCTTGAAAGCTGACCCTTAAAAGACTGCACTGGGGAAGAGGGAATATGTTGTATAAGAGACTGCTCATATGGAGAAAAGCAATTAGGAAGGATGGACAGAAAAAAAAAATTATTAAGCATCTCCATTGTGCTAGGAAGAGTCAGGTAGGTGATATAGTGAATGGAGCTCCAGACCTGGAGTCAGAAAGACCTGACTTCAAATCAGGTCTCAAGAAACTTAGTAGATGTATGACCCTGGGCAAGTCACTTAACCCTGTTTGCCTCAAGTTGAATGAGTCAGAGAAGGAAATGGAAAACCACTTGAGCATCTCTGCCTGGAAAATATTCATTTATTGCAAAATACTGGGAATTACTTAAGCACTTTACAATTATTATCTTATGGATCCTCACATCTACTCTGGAAGGAAGTTGCAATGTGATCCACATATATTTACATGCATACATGGCAATCATTGTCAAAGATTGATTCAGGTAAGCTGGAAAAGACAAGTTCTGTTTTTCAAAGACCTGTGTACAAATCTTTGTTGGGTAAATTTCATGTTAGGGGAACACCAACTCTTCTCCAGTTGACCTGGTAGCCCTGGCTATCTTATTCTTTTTTTTTTTTTTTTTTAGGTTTTTGCAAGGCAAATGGGGTTAAGTGGCTTGCCCAAGGCCACACAGCTAGGTAATTATTAAGTGTCTGAGACACAGGTGCTCCTGACTCCAGGGCTGGTGCTTTATCCACTGCACCACCTAGCCGCCCCCTGGCTATCTTATTCTTGTGTGTTTTAGTTCAGCAAAATTAACAACAACAGTACCCTGTGAGTTCCCTGAGGATGGGAATTGTCTTTTGCCTCTTTGCATCTCCAGTATTTAATACAGTGCTTAGGATGTAGTAAGTACTTAATAAATGATTATTAACTGACTGATTAATCATTTCTAGCATTTATGTTTAGGCTTTTGAACTTAATTATATTATTCATTTGATGATAACAACCAAGTAGATGGATGTTATTATTTATTCCCATTTTACAGAAAAGAAACTTAGACTAAGAGGGTTAAGTGCCTGATCCACATAGCCATTAAGTATCTGAGGCAGAATTCAAATGGGTTCTTCTTGATTCCAAGTCCATCGCCCTAATCTTAGAAAAATTAACACATTTTAGCAAAATCTCTCCAGCAAATTCTATCAACACTATTGTTCATGAATTGGAGATAAACAATACCATCAGGATTATTTTGTGTAAACATGACAAGTGCTCCATGCTCCTATTTCATGATTTATTATTCTCTTGCACACCTTGGATAGTTTGTTAAATATGATTGGTTTGTTGTTAACCTCATGCTCATTGCCTGGTTATTTTGCAGAGTGATGTTATTATCACTTGAATGTCACATTCATTTTGACTAGATTTGAAAAGGCTACCTTGTTAAGGGGAGTTAAGTCTAGTTCAAGACTAGAACTGAAAAAAATGGAAGGTCTGCACTTCATTGTTTTTGTTTTGAAAAGCGGTGGCAATTTAAATCTTCTGGAGAGAGAAGAATATTAATTATCAGAGTTGGTTATAAATGTTTCTGAGGATCTTCAGAAGGAACTAGGGTAAGCATTCAAAAAAGATAAGGCATGATCTCCCTGAGTCACTATCCAGGATTAGAAATTATGAACTTTGCTACACAGTGCAGTACATTTGATAAGGAGAAGAAATTTTAAAACTGGAAGGAGAATTTGAGAGGGTAGGTCCATTGACTACTTCATCCCACTTAAACATAATTACTGGTATTAATTTTGAATGAATGAATCAAAGGATTGGGCACTTATTTGAACCAAAAAAGACAATGAAATTAGCTGTAATAGGAAGTTTGTACACTTTAGTCAAGACTATGGAGCATGTAAAAATCAGAAGCTTGGTGAGTCTTAAGTGAGTTTTTTTTAAGGCAAAGGGCTTAGCTGGAGAGAATCAGCAAAGTAGAAAGTAGGACTGAACTGTGACCTAAGGAAATAAGGAGAAGTGATATGAAGGCTAAATGTATCCAAGAAAGCTCACCTTCTCAAGGACGTTGTACAGTTCCAAGAAAATATTTGTTATTTCTTCAACCACTTCTCCTGTTGTCTTCTTTGTTATCATTTTTTAAAAAAAATATTTAGTATTTTATTTTTCTCAATTCATATAAAACCAATTTACTTTCATTTTTTAAAATTTTGAATTCAAAATTCTCTCCCTCCCCATTCCCCTTCATTGAGAAGGCAAGTGATTTGATATAGGTTATAGATATCTAATTATGTAAAACATATTCCCATATTAGTCATAATGTAAAAGAAAACACAGACCAAAAAACCCCAAAGGAAAATAAGAAAGTAAAAGAAAAATATGCTTCAGCAAACTATATTCAGTCTCCATCAGTTTTTTTTCCTTTGGGGATGGATAACATTTTTTCATCATAAATCCTTCAATATTGCCTTGGGTCATTGTGTTGCTGAGAACAGCTAAGTCATTCATAGCTGATCACTTTACAGTTTTTTGTTATTTTGTACAATATTCTCCTGGTTCTACTTATTTCACTTTGCATCAATTCATGTAAGTCTTTCCAGGTTTATATGAGAATATCCTGCTCATCACTTCTAATAGTACAAGTTTATTCTCTCACAATCCTATGCCACAACCTGTTCAGCCATTCTCCAATTGATGGGCATCTCCTCAATTTCCACTTCTTGGCCACCTTAAAATATCTGCTATAAATATTTTGTACATATAGGTCTTTTTGCTTTTTGAAATATCTTTTAGGATACAGACCTAGTAGTGGTATTGTTAGGTCAAAGCAGACGCGTGGTTTCATAGTCTTTTGGGCATAGTTCCAAAAATGCTCCACAGAATGGTTGAATAAGTTGACAACTTTCCCCAACAAGTTTATTAATGTGTCAATTTTCTCATATCCACTTTATCATTTGTCATTTTCTTTTTTTGATCTATTAGTTACTCTAATAGGTGTGAGGGAGTACCTCAGAAATATTTTAATTTGTATTTCTTCAATCAATAATGATTTAGAACAATTTTTCATATAATTATAGATACCTCTGAATACTTCATATGAAAACTGATTTCAAACATTATACAAACTAAGAACAACATTGGGGGATGATCAACTATGATGAACTTTTTCATTTAAGCAGTACAATAATCAAAGATAATGCTGAAAGACTTGTGATAGAAAATGTCATCTATATCCAGAGAAGGAAATGTGGAGTTTAAATGCAGACCAAAGCTTACTATCTTCAATTTTTAAAATTTATCTCATATATTATGTTGTTTTTTTCCACTCTATTTTTTTTCTTTCATTTGGATTTGATTCTTCTTTCACAGCATAATTAATATGAATCTATGTTTAGCATTGCAGATGTACAGCTTATATTACAGCCTGTTTTATGTCAGGGGGAGGGTAGGAAAGAGAGAGAGGAAGAAAAATGAAAACTGATTTTTCCTATCTTTTGATCATTTATCAATTGGGGAATAGTTCTTTTATTTACAAATTTGCTTCAGTCCTCTAGGGTAGCTAGGTGGCACAGTGGATAGAGCACTGACCTTGGAGTCAGGTGGACAGGAGTTTGAATCGGGCCTCAGACACTTGCCACTAATTGGCTATGACTCTAGGCAAGTCACTTAACCCTGATTGCCATGCACCTAGGGCCATCTCCAGTCAATCTGATTCACATCTGGCCACTGGATCCAGATGACTCTGGAGGAAAAGGTGAGGTTTGGGAAGTAACACAGCCCCCTCACTCAAATTCAATTCATGTGCTTGTCATGGCATCACTTCCTTGATGTCATGGTCTTCTTCAAGAATGAAGGACAAACATTATTATTCAGTCCCCGATATATTTACTTAGTATAACAAATTAGGGAGACCTGCTTTAAATTTTTTTCAGAGTTATGATTGCTGACTGCATTTCCCACCATCCTATTCTCCCTCCTCTCATTTATTCTATTTTCTCTCCCCTTTCACCCAATTTCTCCTCAAAAGTGTTTTGGTTCTGACTACCATTTTTTCCAGTCTACCTACCCTCCATACCATCATCCCCCTTCTCTTATCCCTTTCTTCTCCTACTTTCCTGAAGGGTAAAATAGATTGAGTATGTACGTTATTCCCTCTGAGCTAATTCTGATGATTTTAAGATTCAAGCATTTCTCCCTCCCTCTCCTCCATCTTCCCCTCCATTGTAAAATCTTTCTTTCCTCTTTTATTGTGAGGTAATTTAACCCATTCTACCTCTCTCCCTTCCCCATTGCATTCCTCTTTTTCACCCCAGCCATAAATTTTAATTTTAGATATTCCTTCATATTCTGCTCCCACCTGTGCATCTGCCAACACACATCTCATTAAATGCCTTAATAATGAGACAGTTCTTATGAGTTCTAAGTATCCTCTTCCCAAATAGGAATGTAAGCAATTTTAAGTTATTAAGTCCCTTATGAATTTTGTTTCCTGTTTGCCTTTTTGTGGTTCTCTTGAGTATTGTAGTTGAATGTCAAATTTTCTATTCAGTTCTGGTCTTTTTCATCAAGAATCCTTGAAAGTCTTTTATTTCATTGTATGCCTATTTTCCCCATGAAGAATTATTCTCAGTTTTGCCAGGTAGGTGACTTTTGATTGTAATTCTTACTTCTTTGCCTTCTGGAGACCTCAAATTTTTTTAATGTATAAACTGTAAGTTTTATGTTATCCTGACTGGGGTGCCATGATACTTGAACTGTTTCTGGTTACTTGCAATATTTTCTCCTTGACCCTGGAGCTCTGGAATTTGATTTCAATATTCCAGGGAGTTTTCATTTGGGAAATCTCCTTCAGGTGAATTTTTTCAACTTCTAATTAACTTCTGGTTCCAGAATATCAGGATAGCTTTCCTTGATAATTTTTTGAAAGATTTCATATAGGATTTTTCTTTTGATCATGACTTTTAGGGAGTTCAATCTTTTTTTACATTCCCTCTCCTGGATCTACATTCCAGATCAATTATTTTCCAATGAGATATTTTACATTGTCTTCTATTTTTTCATCTTTTTGGTTTTGTTTTATTGTTTATTGATTTCTCATAAAATCATTTTTCTGTCACTTGTTCAATTCTAACTTTTAAGGAATTATTTTCTCCAGTGAATTTTTGCACCTCCTTTTCCATTTAGCCAATTCTACTTTTTAAGTTCTTTTCCTTTGGTGAATTTTTGTGCTTCTCTTGATTTGTCCAATTTCACTTTTTAAGGAGGTCTCTTAAATGTATATCTTTTTCCATTCCATTCCATTTTCCATTCAAGTTTTAAGGCATTCTTTTTCTCATTGGCTTTTTGTACCTCTTTCACCATTTGGCCTAGTCTATTTTAAGGTATTATTTTCTTCAGTAATTTTTTTGTGTTTCCTTTACCAAGTTCATGAGTCTTTTTTCCATGACTTTTTTGCATCATTCTCATTCCTCTTCCCACTTTCTCTACCTTTTCTTACTTGATTTTTAAAATTCTTTTTGAACTCTTCCATGGTCAAGACCAATTCATATTTTTCTTGGAAGATTTGTATTTGGAGTTTTGCCTTTATCTTCTTCTGAAAGTGTTTTGATCTTCTTTGTCACCATGGTATCTTTCTATGGTAAGAAATCTTTCCTGTTGTTTGTTAGTTTTAAGTTCTTGCAAGGTTGATGCAAGGAGAGGTGTTTACTGCTCTGCTCTGGTCTGCAAATGCCCACAGGCATTCTTTTCTGTATTGACCTGTGATAAAGGTCCTCTACTCCACTGTAGTAATAAACTCTGGTGTGCTACTACTCCTCCTTGCCTTGAGACTATCAACCAGGACTGTGACACAACTTTGAGTATGAATAAAGCAACAAAGTCCTGCCTCAGTGTCAACAAAGAGACCTGTATAATTTCCTTCTGACCACTTTTTTGACTCCTTTACCCTCTATGGGCTAAGAGCTCTGGAAGTAGCCACTGCTGATGGTGATTTAGTGACTCCCAAGGCCTGCTCCTGACTTGCTGGGGCCAGGTCTGTGCTGGTGTGGTCCCTCTTTAACCCCAGTGAGACAGACTTTCTAAGTGGTATTTAATGAATAATGATGTCACTCCATCCTTTTGTGGGTTCTGCTGCTCCAAAATCTGTTTTAGAGAATTATTGAAAGGTGTATAGTGATGTTTAGGGAGAACATGGGTAATTCTCTACCTTTATTTGTAATCTTAGCACCACCACTTATCTTACTCTTAACAGATTCTTTTTACTCAAATGTTTTCAGCAAATTGAATTTCTTCTTAGCCATAAAGAAGCTGAGGGTTCACTAGAGATAAATATAAATTAAAACAGAGAGTACAATCTTTGCCTAGATGTTGAGAATTTTCCTTAAATATTTTTCACAGCAAAGGCTGAGAAGAGGGAAGAGATTTGTAGACTTGAGGGACCATTATATTTCACTGAGATTTAAAAGAGCTAATTATTATAAGATTCTGTCATTTCTAGTGACATGAGGCTAACCGAGAAGTGTGACTTTGATCAGATGAAACTGAATTGAGTTGTTTCCTACATTTAATGTTCAATCTTTGGTTGCTGGATTTCCTTGCATATACATGTGTTTCATTGTTTTCTTTTGTTATGTTTTAAATTCTTGGGGTTTTAATAATAGGTATTACTCTAAGAAAACGTGTAACAGCTACAGCCCTTAAGAACATACTTCAAAGAATTATAGAGATTGCAGCAGTTCTTGGAATACGGAACTCAAAATCTTCAAATATCTTTAAGCTAACATTGTAATAAGTTGTCACAATGAAATGCAAAGTTCCATCAAAAATGACAGATATCCCCAAGAACTACAAAAGTGTTGCTATGAAACAGTCTAATCTATCCTTAGAAAATAAACCAAAATGATCTGGCAGCTAGAGATTCCTCCACAGTGTGACATGAGCTTTTTGAAATTAGAAAAATAACAAGAGAATCAGTTAAAAAACAACAGCTTCTAGTCACTTTTGTCATGAAAAAAAGATGCTTTTCATAGGCAAGGAAAAACAAAAACCAGAATATGAAAAATTAAAAAATAGAGAACTTTTACTTACTAAATCTCCATCTTTTCTATTCATGGTTATACCAACACAATTATCAGAAGTCTAGGTGTGTCTATATCTCCCCCAAATGATTTGGGGTTTTTTATCTTTAATCTTTAGTGGATCTAAAAGCCATTCCCCTACTGAATGAATTATGAACTCTGAAAAATTTCTAAGTGGAGGTAGAAAAAATACAACTGAATCTTGTATTATAACACATGAAAAAGATTAAGAAATTTATCCAAAAGATGGAGAGAAGTATACTTTGGTGACCTGGGAACAAAACTGTTTTAAATATCTTTGAAAATTTCTAATTGAGGCTAGATTTGTAAAATGCATTGTTAATCCAAAGTGTGTTCACAATGATAAAAATGTGGTTTTATTATGAATTAAATACTTCTCAAAAATCTTGTGAACAAAATACCAAAGAAGAGGAAACATAATGTAGTGGATAAAGCCCTAGGTTCAAAACCTGGATTCAAAATCCTTCCTCAGTTACTTACTAGCTATGTGACCTTGACAAGTCACTTAATTATTATGGATGTCAGTTCCCTAATATGAAAAATAAAATAACTGTCTTCAATGATCTCCTAAGGTCACTTGCAGTTCTAAAATCCTATGAAATCATATAAAATAAAGGATAGAATGTTGTAAATGAAGATTTTTTTTAAAAAAAGATGTACGAAGTTTTATGTTTTATTTTATGCCAATTTATGAAATTAATTTACTTTGCCCTAGTTAATTTGCTCATCACTTCATCATATCCAAAGATATCAGATAAATATCTTCCTGGTAGGGGAGACTGCTTGTGACTACATAAATCAAATCTAATCCTTTTTTGTACCTTAGAATTTGCAATTTTTAGCTAATAAACTAAGAGTTTCAGTTCAAGAATATAAAAAAATAGATTACAGGCAAAAACACTCCCATGAATGATATTTTTCCAAAAGTCAACAGAAAAGAAAATATAAGAATGAATATTATTTGAGGGACTCAATATGTCACTCTTCAGCTAAGGGGTCTTTTCTACTCTGACACCATAGAGTGAGACTAATTTTATAACTATACTCTGCCTTTGGACCTCTGTAACAATCTACATGTTTTCCAGCAATTCATCAAATAGGTAGGGTTAGGGTTAGGGTTAGGGATGTGAAACCTTCAGGCATTCTTTTCTATAGAACGTAGAACAAAATTATCCAATGGATCTCTGTCACAGTAATGACTAACCCAATTGTATTCCAATCTCAACAAATAAAAGACTCAGTTCAAGAAAAAAGAAAAAAACCTACTCTCAATAGATTTGTTCCAGAGGGGGAATAACATATATTCCCAATTAGATTTAAAAATACATTCTACCTTACAAGAAAGTAGGGGAGGGGGGTGGGAAAAAGAAAGGGAAGAATGGTCTGATAAAAGGGAAGGTGAAGATAAATGTAAAAGTAAGGTTAAAGTTTAAAAAGTTAAAGGGGAAATGAGCAAAACATTGGTAAGGAGGAATAATAGGAAAGGAAAGAGAAAAGTATAAATGAGGAAAGATAGCATGGAGATAAATACAGATTTAGCCATTTTAACTGCAAAGGTGAATGGGATGAGCTCTCCCATAAAGTGGAAGCAGATAACAGAAAGGATTAAAATCAGAATCTTACATTATGTTGTTTTCAAGAAACTCTTTTGAAGCAGAGAGACACACAGGGTAAAGAAACAAAAAATATTATGCTTCAACAGAAGTAAAAAATCAAGTGTAGTACTCCCAATCTCAGACAAAGTAAAAGCAAAAATAGATATCATTAAAAGGCATAAGGAAGGAAACTACAATTTCTTAAAAATGTACCATAGGCAATGAAGTTATAGCATTATTAAACATAAATGAAACACATCATACAGCATCCAAATTCTTAGAGGAGAAACTGAATGAGTTACAAGGAGATATAGACAGCAAAACTATAATAATGGAAGATCTTAACCTCCCCTCTCTCAGAATTAGATAAATCTAACCACAAAATAAATAAGGAGGAAGTTGAAGAAGGTGAAAAAAATCTTAGAAAACTTAGATATGTTAATCTTCTGGAGAAACAATGGGGATAGAAAGGGATATATTTTTTTTCTCTCTGCAGTACATTCCTCCTATACCAAAAGTGACCATATACTAGGGAATAAAATTGTTATAATAAAATGTAGAATAGCAGAAATAATAATTTCATAATTTTCAGATCATGATGCAATAAAGGGCCATGGAAAACTAAACCAAAAATTAAGTGACCTAATTTTAAAGAATGAATGTATTATGGGGCGGCTAAGTGGCACAGTGGATAAAGCACTGGCCCTGGAGTTAGGAGTACTTGGGTTCAAATCTGGTCTCAGACACTTAATAATTACATAGCCATGGCCTTGGGCAAGCCAATTAATCCCATTTGCCTTGCAAAAACAAACCAAAAAAAAACAAAACCAAAAAAAGAATTAATGGATCAAACAATAAATCATAGAAATAATCACTAATTTTTCCAAGAAAATGACAACAATGAGACATGATGCCAAAATTTATGGGATGTAGCCAAAGCAGTTTTTAGGGGAAATTTTTATCTCTAATTGCTTATATGAATTAAAATAGAGAAAGGAGAGAGATTAGTGGGCATGTAACTAAAAAAAGCTGGAAAAAGAATAAATTAAATATCCCCAAATAAATACCAAATTAGAAAGTCTAAGAATAAAATCAAAGGAGAGATTAATAAAATTGAAAGCAAGAAAACCATTGATCTAATAAATAAAAACAAGAATTGGTTTTACAAAATGCCCCCCCAATAAAATAGATAAACATTTGCTTAATCTGATTAAAAAAAGAATAACAGATAATGAATATCAAAAATGATTAATATGAACTCACCACCAATGAGGAGGAAATTGAAGAGATTAATTAGGAGCTATTTTTCCAAGTATATACCAATAAATTTGACAACCTGAGTGAAATAGATGAATATTTACAAAAATATAAACTACCAAGATTAACAGAAGAGGAAATTAAATATTTAAATAACCCTATTTCAGAAAAAATAAATAGAAGAAACCATCAATAAGCTCCCTAAGTAAAAGTTTCCAGGTACAGATAGATTTACAAGTGAATTCAATCAAACATTTAAGAAACAATTAATTCCAATTCTATATAAACTAATTTTAAAAATTGTAGAAGTTATGCCAAATTTCTTTTATGATACCAGAATGGTACTGATATCTAAACCAGGAAGAAACAAAACAGACAAAGAAAATTATAGACCAATCTCCGTAATGAGCATTGATGCAAAAATTTTAAATAAAATTTTACAAAGAGAATACACATTATTACTTGGACAATACACCATGATCAAGTAGGATTTATGTCAGGTATGTACAGATGGTTCTATATTAGGAAAACACTCAACATAATTGAATATATCAATAACAAAACTAACAGAAATCATATGATTATTTCGATAGATACTGAAAACTTCTTTGACAAAATACAGCATCTATTCCTGTTAAAAATACCAGGGAGTAAAAGAATAAATGGAGTTTTCCTTAAAATAATAAGCAGGATCTATCTAAAACCATCAACAATCATTATATGTGTGCTTCATTAGAATTGAATGAGATAACATATATGATGTTTTGTAAAGCATTGTATAAATGCTAATTGATAATGAGGGTGATGATGATCATGATCATGATGAAATGGAGAGGAGAAGGAAGATTACTAATGAATTCAGAACATGTTGGCAATTAGATGGAAATTATGGGTAGAGACTGAAAGTATTGGTTATGGGGTCAGCAGGGATCTGTTTCAAATCCTAGCTCTAATGTTTATCATCTTGTGGACAAGTTAAATGACTCTCTTTCCTTATATGCAAAATGGAAATAAAAGCAAAAAATAAAAGTAATTAAAATATTATATATATATATATATCTCCCAAATTTATTATAAATAAAATGTTTTGTAAAAATTGAAACATCAATATAAATTGGATTGGACCTATGATTTCTTTGGGGGTAGAAAATACTCAGTGAGGAAACTTCCCTACTCTGAATTTAGTCTTTGAAAGTTACCTGAGCCCTAAATGGTGAACTAACTTGTTCAAAGTAGTTTAGTAGTAGAGACCAGATTTGAACCTAGATTTTCTTCACTCTGACCCTTCTGGCCATTATGACTTTGCTGCATCATATCACTATTATTATTGAAAAACTGAAAAAATTTCTTGTCTCATTCATTGAAATTCAGACACAGTTATGAACCAAGTTCCTATTTTGCTATTTATTGTTTTATATTTAAAACTCTATCATTGTAGATAAAACAACCAATTTTTATAACTGAATAAGACTATTAGATATAAGCTCATTTTCTGCAAATTCAGTTTTAGAGACAACTCTAGTAGCAGAAAGGATGATGGACATGACCTGTATTTCATTACCATGTTTCCATGGTAATAACTTCTTCTATTAGATCTTTACATTTAAAAATATTCCATTCTATGTGGTTTGGAAATTACAAGCATTATAATTATTCATTAAGAAATTAGGGCAAAGTGCCCGACTTGGAGTCAGGAAAACTCATCTTCCTGGATACAAATTGACCTTATACATTTACTAACTGTGTGGCTCTGGGCAAATCACTTCATCCTGTTTGCCACAGTTTTCTCATGTGTAAAATGAACTGGAGAAGGAAAAGACAAGCCACTCCAGTATCTTTGCCAATAGGACCCCAAATGAGGTTGTGAGGAGTCAGACACAACTGGAATGATTGAACAACCACAAAAGCAATATCTATTAAAGATATCTGTGAAGGGAGGATCAAAGGTCTATCTTTGCTTCTAGAAAGACTGACACCATTCAAATCAAGGTATCATAGAATCACAGAATTTGAGAGTTGGAAAAATCTCATTATCTATCTAATCCACTTTATACCAAAAGGAATATCCATTGTCACAGACTTGACAAGGTCCTCTAGCCTCTGCCTAAAGGTCTCCAAGGAGAGAGATCCCTTTCTACTCTTTGGCTTTCTACTCTTCGGCATCTCTCATTGTTAGGAAGTGTTTTCTTGACTAATATGGAACCTAAAATGCACTTTTTTCAACTTCCACCCATTATTGCTAGTTCTATCCTTTGTGGACAAATAGAATAAGTTGTAGCTCTTTTCCACATGACAGACTTTCACATATTTTTTTTTTAATTTATGAAATAAAAAGTTTTTATAGCATAGTATAAAAAAAATTGATTGCACATGAAATGTAAATCTAATCATGTACAACTTTATATTCCTTTAAAATACTTAATAAAGTTCTCATTTTAATTTCTTTTTTCCTCTCCCTCTGCTCGAGAGACTATTAGACACAAATAGGTGTATGTATGTATATGTATATATATATATGTAAATTATTTTATACCTGTGTCTATCAATTCTTTCTTTGGCTCCAGATAGCATCTTTCTTCATTTTCCTTTATATTTATTTAAGTATAATAGACAAAATGACTTATTTGCTAAAGGTCTTTAAAACAATATTACTGTTCTATATATAATATTCTCTTGGTTCTGCTCATTTCACTCTTCATTATTTCATGTAAGTCTTTCTGTTTATCTATGATCACTTATCATTTCTTATCACACAGTAATATTCCATCCCAACCTTATACCATAATTTATTCAACCATCTCCCAATTGATATGCATCCCTGCAATTTTCAGTTATTTGTCAACATAAGGAAATATTTTAGGAAATATACGTTCTTATCTTTTTCCCTAATCATCTTTAGAAACAGACCTAGTAGTGTTATTTATATTTAATATTCAAAGGGATAGAATAACTATTTGGACGAAATTCTAGTTTGCTTTCCAAAATGGTTGGATCAGTTCATAGTTCCACCAATAATGAATTAGTGTCCCATTTTCCCACATATTTGACTTCTACATATTTTAAGATTGCTATAATGTCCTCTGAATCTAATCTTCTGTAAGTTAAATAGGCCTTTTCAACCAATCATGTGCCATAGACCCAAGGACCTTACCAGCCTGAGTGCCCTTCAACTAGTAGTTCAATAATCCTGTCAGAAAAAGAAATGAGATAAATCTGGCATGGTTCTTGGTAAATCCAGGCTCTTTGTATTCACCACTTCCTTTGTTAATGATTTCTAATCAGCTTTTTAATGATCTATTTGAAACTTTCCCCATAATAGAAGTTAAGTCTGTTAAGTCTACAACTTATAACTTGCTGTTTTCTTTCTTTTCTTTTTCTTTTTGAAAATTAGGGCACATTTCTATCATGTGATACCATTACCATTTCCCATGATTTTTCAAATAGAGGTGAAATTACACCTGCCTATTCTTTTGGCATATGAAGATAGACAAGATAAGTGTTAATAAATTAGGGGGCAAATGTGTTACTATGGGAAGAATTGTTGAATCTAGACAGCATAATAGAAAACACTTGACTACCTTGCAATACTTTCTCTTAGAAATTTGCATTTCCTGTACCACTAACCATTCTTCTATCAAACTCCTAACTCTATACCTCTTTTTCTTTTCATTTCCTCATCACCTTCCCCTTTTCATCTTTTAACTTTGGATTGCCCCCATTTAACTCTTTGCCGCCTCACTCCAATGATAAAATTATTGCTTGACCAACCAAACTTTATTTTAGGGAAGAAAATGGCAGTAAGATATCCTTGTATGTTCATGATCCAATCTTTCATTGTGTCCGTGATAAAAATGCTTTAACTAAAC
This sequence comes from Macrotis lagotis, assembly GCF_037893015.1. Taxonomy (NCBI): domain Eukaryota; kingdom Metazoa; phylum Chordata; class Mammalia; order Peramelemorphia; family Peramelidae; genus Macrotis; species Macrotis lagotis. Next base: position 43,448,535 of record NC_133660.1, on the reverse strand, counting down.
CTTGAAGAGACAGGGTGCTAAATTAATGTGTTGACCTGACTATTTTCATGTACTGTCCCGGACTGGACCTGAATTTCTGACTCAGTTGAGCCTTTCTGGAAGGTCATCTCTCAACAATACCCCTGGGATTAACCTTGCATACTTCCTGAAATCTCTAATTATGGACTCTGTGAAGGATGAATTCCTTTCTAGTCTTTGTGAATTGTTTGCATATATATATATATATATATATATATATATATATATATATATATATTGAGGTGGGGAAGGAAAGGAGAGAAGCAAAAGTAAGACTTTTACAATATATTTTTTTTCTGAAAGTGACCCCAACAGGTGAATACTTAATTTTCTCTGTCTATATCCAAGTTATACACTGTGAACTGCTTAGGAATTGTGGTAGCTACTCTTTCTAATAATTCTCCAGCTGTAGGGAAGTTTTCTTTTTAATATCTCCCAGCTGTGGGGAAGGGTTCTCACTAATTATCCCCCAGCTGTGGGGGAGATATCTGGTTTCTCATAATTTCTTCTGGGAACTCCACCTCCCCCCCTTCTTTCTGGTCCTGGCAGCTGACGTGTGTGTGTGTGTGTGTGTGTGTGTGTGTGTGTGTGTGTGTGTGTGTGTGTGCGGTGTGTGCGGTGTGTGTGTGTGTGTTTGTGTATGCTTATTTGTCACATCTATAGCTAATTTATTTTTGTTCTAGATAAATTCATCAGTGTCTATTTTGTGATATGCATATGCTGTCCTGGGTAACAGAGGCATGTATTCCAACTTTGCCTCTTGTGTGAACTATGTTCCAGAATAAAAAAAAGGTGTTTTCTCAGCTTGCCTGCTCTTAGAGCATTTAAAATGATTTGTAGCTAGTGTTTCTTAGTGGTTGAATGATGATCAAGTTAACTCCTTCCTCTTGAATAGCTCTAAAAGATTCTTTAAATTGGCCAGGGGAACATCAAGTGATCTGGCAAGATTTCATTCGTTAGGGAGTGTGGAAAAAATAAACAGAAAAAATAAATAGGGGTGTGTGTGTGGGGAAAAGATCTTAAATAATTAGTGTTGGGAACTTGCCAAAACTTAAGTTGGAATGTAGCCCAGAAAATTTTGATCAACTATTGTATGATGTTGACAGGTGCTTGAGACTTTTTTTCTTTCACATATATATGATTAAACCTAATGCAAGAAAGGATAAATATTGGAGCAAATTTTTAAAAAGAGAGTAAAAGAACTTTCCCAATTTGAGTAGCAATCTTTTCTCTTGATCTGGCCAATCAGGGAACAGGAAGAGATTATACAAATAATGAAAATGGATTTATTTTTGTGGCTCATTTGTTTTAGTTTCGTCCAATTCATCATGATCTCATTTGATGTTTTTTTTTTGGCAAAGACATTGCAATGGTTTGCTGTTTGGCAACAGGAGTAAGTGACTTGTGCAGGGTCACATAATCATTAAATGTCTGAGGCCAAATTTCAGCTCAGGAAGATTTGAACTCCTGACTCTAGATGCAGCGCTCTATCTACTGTACCACTTCATAGAATTTACTACAGATTATTAAATTGGAAATTAAGAAATTTAATGCAACTTATCTTTACTCTTTATATTCTCATTTTCTCTCTCTATATATATATATTTATTTAATCAACTATACAGTATTGCATCTAGGATAAAATATAATCTCTTCTGTTTAGCTTTTAAAACCATTTATAACTTGATCCCAATCTACCTTTCTATTTTCACTGATCATTTCTCATCTTACTGGAATTTCCCCAAAGTACCCTTTTTTTCCCCCTTCCTCACACACATAGCAATATTCCAACTGGAGTCTCCTTGCCTTTGTATTAACTCTTCCCCATCTCTATAATACACTCTCTCCTAATCTCAGCCTCATAGACTTCCTCTCTTCCCTTAAGAGGCAACTCAGGCATCAAATTCTACATGAAATCTTTCTTGATGTCATCAAATGTAACTGTTCTCCACCCCAAAATACCTTGTATTTTAATGTTTTTATATATTTATAATCACTTTTTTTATTTGTATATATATATATATGTATACATATTCAGTGTTTATTTTATGTGTGCTTATTTCCATACCTATTTATCTATAAATTCATTGTGAATTGGTATACTTTCATGCTTTTTATGAATTGACTCAGAATAGAAACTTAATAAATACTTGTTGGTTGATTAAATTAAACCCCCCCTTCCTGGTGGTAATCAATACTAAAAGAAATTTAATGTGTAACTACCCTTAATACATACATATCTATCTACATAAACAAATACATATAGTATTGTATATACATATGCATATAAAATTCATCTCTACAATATAATCTATATATATGTAAAGTCACTAAATTAAATATATATAGATTATAGATGATTAATGCTTCATTTTAAGTAGGAAAAATGTCAACTTCCTATGAGCCAGTAAATATAAACAATCAGGTTGAATTCAATTGTTTGGCAAATTGAAGGAACTTTGTTTAGATCCAATTGTAGTTAGTATCCATTATGTGATAGATAAAGAAAATGAGTAATAGGTTAAAAAAATTGAAAGAACAAATCAGTTCAAAACGAAGAAAATGTGGTATTTTGAAGAGAGACTGAAACAGGGAGGAAAGGAAAACTGGAACTAACAATACAATTAAAATTCATGAAACATGACTTGGAAGCAGAAAAAAAGAAATCAAGTAGGCAGACCACAAGAAATATTTTCATTTAACAGTTGAATCTGTTTGAACTGCAAATTATTTGCAAGCCATTGGAACTTTAGAAAACTGAATGATGTTTTAAAAAAAATGATTCATAGGAAAGTTTCTCTTGATTAGATAGAAACTGGGATAGGTGACTGTTATTGAAAAGCATTTTTCCCCCCAGGGAATGGAGGAACTAAAAGTGATTTTGAATTTTAGTTTCTCTGATGTTGGTATCTTGGAATGATAAACTATTTTAAAGTTCAGAATTGACCAATTTAAAGAGGAAATATACAGTGTGTTTGATAGTTTATTTGGTACAATATTATCTATAGCAGACTTGATCTGGATTGTAGATAATAATTGACGGACAATGTTGTGTCACCTTTGCAGTGATGTCCTAGGGTTTTGAGTACAACTAGCATGAAAGGACAAAACTGTCTGATAGAACACATAATATTTTTCCAATATCAACAATTTGGGCATGCTTAGATAAGGTTATCAAATTGCTGAAAAGAAGTTCTGGTTTTTTGCTTTAATTGTTCATAAGATACTAACAGTATGTCTGAATTTCATTGTGATTGGAAAAAAGTATTTTAAAACTACAATTACTTGGAAATGTTATTAAGACTATGGGTGAGCTGACCCTTTTCATTTTTGATACTGATAATTTTGGTTTTCTTTTTTAAAATCATATTTAACTAAAGGTTTACCTAATTTTTTCATAAAATCAACTCTTTTATTAGTTCAATGATTCTCTTTCAATTTTTTAAATTTCTCTTTTGATTTGCGGGATTTCTAATTTGACATTTAATTGTGGATTTTTAGTTTGTTCCTTTTATATTTTTTTAGTGAATTCCAAATTAATTGAACTCCTCTTTCTCTTTTTTTTATTCATATAAGCAAACAAGCTATAATATTTTCCCTAAAAACTGCTTTGACTGAATCCCATAAATTTTGGCATGATGTCTCATTGTTGTCATTTTCTTGGAAAAATTGTTGATTATTTCTATGATTTTTGATTGATCCACTCATTCATTAAAATTAGGTTATTTAAAATTTCTGCCTTTATTCTTTTGATTGTAGTGTTTTTATGTCCCAGTATGTGCTCAATTTTGATATAGGTCCCTTGTACTGCAGAGAAAAAAGTTATAATCTTTTTTATTTCCATTCAGGTGTTTTTAGATATCACTTCTAAGGTTTTTTTTTTTAAATTCAACTCACTTTCTTTACTTTATTTTTGTTTATAATTAGATTTATCTAAGTCTGAGAGAACAAGGTTGAGGTCCCCTACTACTATAGTTTTGCTATGTCTCCCTGTAATTTGTTTAGCTTCTTCTCAAAGAATTAGGATTCTATACTACTTGGTGCATTTAAGTTCAATAATGATATTACTTCATTGCCTATAGTCCCTTTTAAGAAGATGTAATTTCTTTCCTTATCCCTTTTACTGAGATCTATTTTTGCTTTAATTTTGTCTGAAATCAGGATTACCAACCCTGATTTTTTTACTTTCACCAAAATATATTTATTTCAGTATTTTATCTTATTTCTCAGTTTCAAATGTGTTTCTTGTAAATAATAAATTGCATGATTCTGGTTTTTAATCCATTCTTCTATCTACTTCTATGTTATGAGAGACTTTATCCTATTCAATGTACAGTTAAGATTACTTACTCTTTATTTCCCTCCATGCTATCTTTCCCCTTTTATGCTTTCCTCTTTCATTTCCCCTTATCCCTCCTTATCAATGTTTTGCTCCCTTTTCCCATTAACCTTTCTTTTTATTAACTTTAACTTTACTTTTACATTAGACTTCTCTTTTATCAGTCCTTTCTTGTCCTTTCTTTTCTTTCCACCCCACCCCCCACTTCACTGTAGTGTGGAATGGATTTTTAAACCCAAATGGGAATGTATGTTATTCCCTCTTTGGACCAAATCTGTTGATTTGGTGTTACTCGGTGTTTACACCCTTAATTCTTTTCCTCTGTTATGATAGGTCTTTTTGTGTTATTCATAGTGCTATTTATCCTCTAATGCATAGCCTCCTAGCATAATTCTTCATTTCATGTCTTTATTGCTTTAACCCTGTTTTGTACCTACAACCCCTTGGTCAAAATATATTCTTTATCTGTCCTGATAGAAGTAACTTTTTCAAGGATTGATTGACTAATAAAGTCACTGTCACTCTTCTTCCCATCAGAAATACACTTCTCAAGAGTCATAAATAACATCAAATAATAATCAACTCATATCACACCCTCTTTTCAAGTACCCTCTATGGAATATAATACTTATAAGCTAAAGTATTTAAAGCAAAATCATTTCATGAACCATTTATATCCTCTCCTCAAGTCCACTTTTTTCTCTCTGTAGCTAAAGTGTCAAGTAAAGCAAAATCACTTCATGATCTATTTTTGTCCTGTCCCTCTAAGTGAATTCTCCCCTTCCATTCCTATAGTATTACAACTATAACACAATAAAATAACTACATGTCTTGTTAACTAAAGAATGGAATAATGCAAGGTCACTTCTTGATCTATGTATGTCCAGCCCCTCTAAGTACACTCTCTTCTTTTCCTATTGGACTACAAACCTTGTTAACTAAAGTATCTAGCAAAGTAAGATCACTTCATGATTTAATTATGTATAGATGCTCTAAGTATTCTCCCTCTCTCTGACTCAATAGAAATACTAATACTACCCTTGTAATCAACAGCACTTCATGAGTCATTTATAACCATATCCTCTAAGTACAATTAATAATCAACTCATATCACACCCTCTTTTCAAGTACCCTCTATGGAATATAATACTTATAAGCTAAAGTATTTAAAGCAAAATCATTTCATGAACCATTTATATCCTCTCCTCAAGTCCACTTTTTTCTCTCTGTAGCTAAAGTGTCAAGTAAAGCAAAATCACTTCATGATCTATTTTTGTCCTGTCCCTCTAAGTGAATTCTCCCCTTCCATTCCTATAGTATTACAACTATAACACAATAAAATAACTACATGTCTTGTTAACTAAAGAATGGAATAATGCAAGGTCACTTCTTGATCTATGTATGTCCAGCCCCTCTAAGTACACTCTCTTCTTTTCCTATTGGACTACAAACCTTGTTAACTAAAGTATCTAGCAAAGTAAGATCACTTCATGATTTAATTATGTATAGATGCTCTAAGTATTCTCCCTCTCTCTGACTCAATAGAAATACTAATACTACCCTTGTAATCAACAGCACTTCATGAGTCATTTATACCCATATCCTCTAAGTACAATGTCTCCAACCATAGTCAACCCTCAATAGCTAAAGTCTTGCTTATAGGTTCAATACTTTTGTAGTCATCCTATATCCATAGCCTCTCTCTAAGAATTATTCTTTTAACTATCTTAAGAGATAAACAACTCTCAAGAATTACAGGTATTCTCTTCCTCTGTAGGGATACACACACACACACACACACACACACACAGTTTAATGTTCTTGACTAGCATTTTTCCCCTTTCCATTTATCTTTTTTATTCATTTTGATCTTGTATTTGAAGATCCAATTTTCTGTTTAGTTCTGGTCTTTTTATCAGAAAATTTTGGAAGTCCTCTATTTCATTGAAAGAATATACTGAATTTTGTAGAGTAGTTAATTCTTGATTGTAATTCCATGACCTTTGCCCTCTTGCATCTCATATCTCAGGGCTTCTAATCCTTCATTGTTGAGGCTGAGGAGTCCTATATAATTCTGATTATAGTTCCTTGGTATTTAAATAGTTTTTTTGACTACTTGTGGTAGTTTTCTCCTTTAGCTGACAAGTTGGAAATTTGGCTATGATATTCATTAGGAATTTTTATTTTGGGGTCTCTCTCTGGAGGTGATCTGTAGATTCTTTCAAGGACTATTTTGTCTTCTTGTTATGGGATATGAGGGCAAATTTTCATGATAATTTTCTGAAAAATATTTCCCAGGATCTTTTTTTTTGATCAAGGCTATCAGACACACCAATAAGTCATAAATTATTTCTCCTAGATCTATTTTCCAGGTCATTTCATTTTCCTAAAAGATAACAATATATTTTCTTCTATTTTTTTGCCTTTTGATTTTGTTTGATGAAATTTGGTGTCTTGTAGTTATTAGTCTCCATTTGTCCAGTTCTATTTTTTTAGAGTTTTATTTTCTTCAGTATGCTTTTGGGATTCTTTTTTTCAGTTGGTTAATTTTAGTTTTAAATGAATTGCATTCCTATAACTTTCTGATGTGGTACATTCTTTTTCCAGTTGGTTATTTTTCCTTTTAAAGGAGTTGATTCCTTCAATTAATTTTTCACAATTCTCCTGCACGAATGACTTTCATTTCTTTTTTTTTCTTTTTTTCTTTTCTTCTTCCTCTCTTCTTCAGTTTTTTAAAATTCTTTTTGAACTCTTCCAAGAAGTTTTGGGTTTGAGGTCAATTCATTGACTACTTTGAGATTTTACATGTCAGAAATTTGTGACTTTCTTCTTTTGTGATATTTTTATATCCCTATTCTGAATTTATCTTTCTATACTTAGTTCTCTTTTTGTTTTTTGTTTTTTTGGTCATTTTGATAACTGAGCTTTGTTCCTGAAGCACAGGGAGTATAGTCCTAAGCCATTTTGTGCTGGGGCTGGGAACTGGTCCTAGGCTTATCACTTGCCAAGGTTTTGCCTGAACAGTGGTTTGTACCCAACAGTCCTGTCTGTTACCCTGGTGTTCCCAGGTTTTCAACTATGTCTGGGGAGGGGGGACCCTCCCTGCTAGTCTGCTATTTAGCTAGATTTCTGAGACAGGACCTGGGCTCCCTTGTGGCTAAGAGCCTCCCACTGGCTTTTCTGTTTTTTCACCTATGCAATACTTTATTTCCCTTTTATCCTGAAGAGACAGACCTTTACTGAAGAACCTTTGTGATATCTTGAGTTGAAAACGTGTTTCACTGTTTTTGGTGGGATCTGTAGTTTAAAGGTTTGTGTGTAGAGGCTTCATGTAAAGATGCGATGGGAAAAACTCTAGAAGCATACTAGCTTCTCACTGCCATCTTGGCTAAGCCAAGGAAGTCCCTGAGTTCAAATCTCGCATCAGATATTTATTAGTTGTGTGACTCTGGACAAATATTAACCCTGCTTGCCTAAACTTATCTATAAAATAAGTTGAAGAAGGAAATGGAAAACCACTACAATATCTTTTCCAAGAAAACCCAAAATCAATCATAGATTTGAACTGAAAAAAAATAATAATACAAACCATTTAATAGTAGTGCTGAAATTTATGGATACCAACAGGGATGGGAAGTGGGAAAAGAACTCTTTTTCATGTGAACAGATTGTTTGTTAAATTGCTTTTAACTTTTTTTTCTTATCCCTTTTAAACAAATAAAGGCAACTGAATGTTCCACATAAAGTGTGATCAAGCAAACTTTACAAAGCTTCACTCTGTCAACAAATTGTGGATGGTGTCAGTGCTTTTATTCTCCCAGAAAAGTAATATAATAAGAAAAATTTATCAGATAATTATTTTTAGACATGTGAAAAATTATTGACTTCATTTGATCAGCAATTTTATATTTGGGGAATATGAGAGGTGCTTTATTCATTTAAAGAGTAATAACATGTTTTAGATCTCAAATTAAATGATGGATCATTTTCTAAGTGTGAGATGTTACCAACAGCAATTATTTTAAAATTCAAGTTTTAGGCAGTTTAAAAACTTATCTTTCAAGGTTTCCAAATGAAGGATGCTATTTTCAGAAAATGATGAAATGAGGGTAATTTGACTTTAAATGTTGATTCACAGCAATTGGTATTTTTAAGCTTCAAATTAAAAATAGTAACAGAATAAGAGGTTAGAAATAGGAGTTACTACTAGAAAAGAGAAGAAATTTCAGAGATGCAATAAACAGATATATTAAAATCTCAACTGCTAAGAAAAAAACTTGGGATCCGCAGACCAATGAGTTCCTGGGTTTCCATTTTTTTACTTGAAGAGCATTAACTTGTTGCAATGAACAAACAATCATCATAAAAAGGAAATATTTTATAACGGCTATTTAAACAGATTTCATTTATTTGTTATTGTGTCTTCCCCCTAAAAACTCCTTAGCATTTAAACGTTTTTGAAAGTCAGAAAATATTAAAAAGGAGTCACAATTTGTTCCAAGGTTGAGCAAGTTTGTTATCACTGCTTAAAGCCAGGTGCAAAAACATTTTTGCTAATATAACAAATTCACAAGTTAGGATAGAGAGTTACCCAAACACACCTGCACTTTTGCAAAGCTGATTTAATATTTTATCAAAGTAAATGCTTTATGAACATCAATGTTCATGTGATTTAGAAGCAACGGATGTGAGTCTCATGGAGTGAATGGTACAGGTCTTATGTGCTTTCATCATTTCCTTTTTTTTTAGGTCTCATTATTTCAGGATATTTTTATCAGACAGCACGTGGTGCTGATAGAAATGAAAAAACCTGGAAGCTTCTATGCCAATTAGTTATTTGACAACATGATCTGGATAGCTGAGATAGTAGTCACCTGTCAAATATAAGAAAGGAAACTTGATTCTGAAGGTCTGGCTTTGAATGGACATGTTTTACTTCCTGTACTTCAAATTCCTTATGCCAGATCTGTTCCCAGGCAACTCCATGAAGGGCACTGTTTAGAGATGTATATATGTAGAGTATAATGAAGAAAAAATTTTCTGTGATGTTACAATAGTTGAAAAGTTGGTCTACAAATTAGATAAATAATATTTCAAGGTGGGAGCTCTTGTGCAAAAAAACATTTTTTTCTTGATTCTACTGAAGGGCAAAATCTTGAATTACAGAAAGACTTTCTCAGTTCTGGGACATCTAGGACACCCTGACCTCTCCCCTATATAAGTTTACATAATTCATAAATAACCTCTACATTTAAAGTAAGGAATAGTTATAACAAATATTTTAATTAAAAATATCAATGCAATATTTTAAAAAGTGAATTTAATAAAAGTAAAACCTAAATATATGTTTAAGACAGTTTCTTCAATCTCAAAGATATCTTCATATGATATGGAACATGGACATTAATAATGTAATATTTGATAAATAAATTTTGGGAGAGATATGCACACACACACACACACACACACACACACACACACACACACACCATGGAATCTTTGGTATTTGGCTGAAGAAATGGAAGTGGACTTACAATCAAGTGTGAAAATGGGAATGGGAATGGGAATGGAAATTTTAATTCTTTTACAATAGCACCATGCCACAGGAATGAAGACCAGTAGAATGTATTGATTACTAATGAAGCTGCATAATCATGGAACCTGTAAAGAAACTTTGGTCTTTTCAGAGGTCTTGTATATCCAAAAAGAAGATGAAAGAAGAGAAAAATTATGAGAAACCCAGAAAGCTTTGGTCAGGATCTGCTGCTCAAACTAAAGATGCAAAACAGCAGATTGTATACCTAGAAAGAGGTTAGTTAAGAAATTTCTGCAAACTGAGTCCAGAGGACACTGAATTAAATTCAAATGACCTCAAGAAAAGTAGTTTCTACTTGAAGTCACAGGAATAGTTATTGTTCTCCCAAGGAAAAATACCCGGAACGTGGGATATTTCAGTCAGGAATTCCGTGGAAGTTGGTGATAGAAAGTTAGCCAAGAGTATTTAGGAGGAAACTTTAGCTTTATGCTTGGCATTTCCTTTGTGTATCACCCTTTTAATTATATTACAATAAAAGATTTATAAATGAATCACAAAAAGGCCTATTCATGCTCAATTCCCTGAGACTTCTGCATGAGTTATTTGGAAATACAGTTTTTCAAAAAAATCTATTCAAGAAAAGTTAGTATTTGATTTTAAAGATCTCATTATATATCAAAGTAACAGGATCATAGTTTTGGAGCTAGAGGTGGCTTCAGAGGCCATGGAGTCCAATCCCCTCATTTAACAGATAAGGAAATCAAGACATGAAAGGGCCATATTTTTAAGTATCTACTGTGGAATTTTAACCTAGGTCATACTCACCCTTAGACTTATTACCCTTTTCACTACTCCACTTTGCATAATCTTCATTCATACTAGGAAATAGGCATTGGACCTATTATTTTATTAGGTATAGTGAACATGTTGTGAGGAAATTCCCTGTACCAAGGCAAGTTGGCACCTTGTCTTCAGCTTATTTTTATACAGTTTTAGAATCCTTCTGTTTAAATAAGTAGTTGGTAAAGTTGGTGGAGTCAGGAAGACCTGGGTCCAAATCCTCAGCTTCTACTATTTACTAGGTATACCACCCTGAAAAAGTCACATAAACTCTATATTGTTTGTTTTCTCATCTGTAAAATGGAAATATTAATAGGACCAGTCTCATTATAGTTGTTACAACTATAAGATAAAATGAAATTTGCAAATCCCTTTTAAAACCTTTTTAAAATTTTTATTTATTTATTTATTTTCACATTGCTACAATAGTCTTACTGTAAAAGTAAACATAATGCCCCTCTCCCCACAAAGATAGAGAAACCTCATGGAGAATATAGTAAAAAAATTACTTTACTCTATGTTTAGATACCATCAGCTCTGTCTCTAAGATGGACTGCACTCTTTATCATAAGTCCATCAGAGAACTTGCTTCAATATTTCTTTCCCATATTTGCTATTGTTAACTGATTTTTTCCCTCCATTCTATTTCTCCCCACTCCCATATAATTCTATTCTCTCTCTCTCTCTTTTCACTCTGTTCTTTCCCAAAAGTGTTGTATATTTGATTACTCTCTTTCACGATCTTCACTTTCTTCTGTCAGCTATACCCCTCTGCTCTCCCTGTCCCCTTTCTCCCAAGCCTTTCCTTTTTTTTTCTCTAGGATAAGATAGAATTCTATACCCTATTGAGTGTGGATATTATTTCCTCTCTGAGCCACTTCTGATGAGAATGAAGGCTCACTCATTCCCCTTCACTTTCCCCACTCCCGCTTCATTGAAAAAGCTTTTTCTTAAGTCATTTATGTGAAATATCTTACCCATTCTGCCTTTCCTTTCCTGCCCACTCAAATCCATCTTTATAATATATTATATCTTAATATTCAGTTCCCTCCTGTGCCTTTTTAATATATGTTCCTTTTGACAAAATACAGCATCCATTCCTATTAAAAACACCAGAGAGTGTAGGAATAAATAGACTGTTCCTTAAAATAATTAGCAGTATCTATCTGAAACCATCAACAAGCATTATACTCAATGGGGAGAGGCTAGAGGCATTCCCAATAAGATCAGGGGTTAAACAAGGGTGCCCATTATCACCACTACTATTCAATATTGTATTAGAAATGTTAGCATCAGCAATTAGAGAAGAAAAAGAAATTAAAGGAATTAGAATTTGGAAGGAAGAGACAAAACTCTCATTATTCTCAGATGACATGATGGTCTACCTAGAGAATCCCAAGAAATCATCTAAAACACCACCGGAAACAATTAGCAATTTTAGCAAAGTTGCAGGTTATAAAATAAACCCCCATAAATCCTCAACTTTCCTATATATGACTAGCAAGAAACAGCAGGAAGAGCTAGAAAGAGAAATTCCATTCAAAGTAACCTCAGACAGTGTAAAATACTTGGGAGTCTATATGCCAAGACAGACTCAGAATATTTTTTAAAACAATTATAAAACACTTCTCACACAAATTAAATCAGATCTAAATAACTGGGCAAATGTCAACTGCTCATGGATAGGTAGAGCTAATATAATAAAAATGACAATTCTACCAAAACTAAACTAACTGTTTAGTGCCCTAACCAATCAAAATTCCAAAAAATTACTTTAATGAGCTAGAAAAAATTGTAAGTAAATTCATATGGAGAAATAAAAAGTCAAGAATTGCCAGGAGCTTAAAGAAAAAAAATGCAAATGAAAGTGGCTTAGCACTACCCGATCTAAAATTATATTATAAAGCATCAGTCATCAAAACTGTTTGGTATTGGCTAAGAAACAGAGTGGTGGACCAGTGGAATAGACTAGGTGTAAAACCAGGAGATGATTATAGTTACCTGCTTTTGATAAACCCAAAAAGTCAGGCCACCAGGATAAAAACTCCCTCTTTGATAAAAACTGCTGGGATAATTGGAAGTTAGTATGGAAGAAACTTAGATTAGACCAACACCTCACACCCTTTACCAAGATAAGATCCAAATGGTTACAGGACATAGACATAAAAAACAATACTATAAGCAAATTAGAAGATCAAGGACTAGTTTGCCTGTCAGATCTTTGGAAAGGGGAACAATTTATGACTAAGGAAGAGTTGGAGAACATCACTAAAAACCAATTAGATGATTTCGATTACATTAAATTAAAAAGTTTTTGCACAGATAAAACCAATGTAATCAAGATCAAAAGAAAAGTAGTAAATTGGGAAACAATCTTTATAACTAATGATTCTGACAAAGGACTCATTTCTAAAATATACAGAGAACTGAGTCATATTTTTAAAACAAAAAGCCATTCCCCAAATGACAAATGGTCAAAGGATATGCAAAGGCAATTTTCAGATGAGGAGATCAAAGTAATCCATAGCCATATGAAAAAATGCTCTAAATCATTAATTATTAGAGAAATGCAAATTAAAGCTTCACCGAGGTACCACCTCACACCTCTCAGATTGGCCAGTATGACCAGGAAGGATAATGATCATTGTTGGAAGGGATGTGGGAAATCTGGGACACTATTACACTGTTGGTGGAGCTGTGAACTCATCCAACCCTTCTGGAGAGCTATTTGGAACTATGCCCAAAGGGCAACAAAAATGTGCATACCCTTTGACCCAGCAATACAACTTCTGGGTCTATACCCTGAAGAGATGAGGAAAAAGGGTAAAAATATTACTTGTACAAAAATATTTATAGCAGCCCTGTTTGTGGTGACAAAGAATTGGAAATCCAGTAAATGTCCTTCAATTGGGGAATGGTTTAGCAAACTGTGGTATATGTATGTCATGGAACATTATTGTTCTATTAGAAACCAGTAGGGATGGGATTTCAGGGAAACCTGGAGGGATTTGCATGAACTGATGCTGAGGGAGATGAGCAGAACCAGAAAAACACTGTACACCCTAACAGCAACATGGGAGTGATGTTCAACCTTGAAGGACTTGCTCATTCCATCAGCGCAACAATTGGGAACAATTTTTGGCTGTCTGCAAAGGAGAGTACCATCTGTATCCAGATAAGGAGCTGTGGAGTTTGAACAAAGTACAAGGACTATTCCCTTTAATTCAGAAAAAAAAACCCCAGATGTCTTATGGTTTGATCTGGTTACCTCTGAGAATTCTGTTCTCTTTAAGGATATGATTTCTCTCTCATCACACCCAATTTGGATCGAGGTACAACATGGAAACAAAGTAAAGACTGACAGAGTGCTATCTGTGGGGTGGGGGTGGGGGGAGGGAAGCAAGATTGGGGGAAAACTGTAAAACTCAAATATCTTTAATAAAAAATTAAAAAAAAGAAAAAATAATATATGTTCCTTTTAATTGCCCTAATAAATGAGAAGTTTCATAGGAGTTATCAGTATCATCTCCACATGCAGGAATACAAACAGTTCAATATCACTAAATCCCTCTTAATTTGCCCTTTCCATCAACCCTTTCTATATTTCACAATGAGTCCTGTACTTAAAGATCAAACTTTCTGTTCACCACTGGTCATTTTAATGGGAAAGTTTGAAAGTCCTCTGTTTCATTGAATGTCCATCTTTTCCCTTAAAAGAGGATGTTCAGTTTTGCCAGTAGTTGATCCTTGGTTGATCCAAGCTCTTTTGCCTTCCAGAATATCTTATTCCAAGCCCAAGGAGTCCTTAATGTAGAGGTTGCTAAATTCTGTGTATTACTGTCATAATATTTCCATTGTTTCTTTCTGGCTGCTTTCTTTCTGACTTGGGAGTTCTGGAACTTGGTTATAATATTCCTGGGAATTTTGGGGGAAGAAATTTCTTTCAGAAGGTGATTGATTCCTTCAATTTCTATTTACCCTCTGCTTCTAGGATATCAGGGCAATTTTTCTAGATAATTTTTTTTAAATGAAGTGTAGACTCTTTTCCTGGTCATGACTTTCAAGTAAGCCAATAATTTGAAAATTATCTCTCCTGGATCTGTTTTCCAGGTCAATTGTTTTTCTAATAATATATTTCACATTGTCTTCTAATTTTTTATTCTTTTGGTTTTGTTTTTATTCTTTTGATATCTCACAAAGTCCCTGCTTCCCTTAGCTACAGAGTTATTTTCTTCAGAGAGCTTTCTTATTTCCATTTCCATCTGATCACTTTTGCTTTTGAACACATTCATTTTGAATACCTCATTTATCTTTTGGACTGCTTTTTCCATTTGATGTAAACTGGTCTTTAACATGTTATTTTTTTTGGTATTTTTTAATCTCCTTCACCAAACTGCTGACTTGATTTTCATGATTTTCCTGTATCACTATCACTTCACTCACAAATTTTTTCCTCTACCTCCCTTATTTGATTTTCAAAATCTTTCTTGAGGTCTTCCATAGCCTGTGACCAATTTCTATTTTTTTTCTTGTAGGCTTTGAATGCAGAAGCTTTGCCTCTGTCATCTTCTGGGTGTGTATTTTGGTCCTCCATGGGACCAAAGTAATTATCTATGATCAGATCATTCTTCTGTTGTTTGCTCATTTTCCCAGGCCATGACTTGGTTTTAAAATGATTTCCTCAGCTTTTGGGTGTTTTGGGGACATTCCTCCCCCACCCCTCCAGGACCTTTATTCCTTCAAAGTCTTATGACAGGCTCTGACTGTTCTCCTGGCCTGTGCTCTGGTCGATGACCACAACCTCTCCCCTCTGCCCTGGAGCTCTGAAGATGGTCCCTGCACCATCATGGCAGTAGGGGGCCTGAGATTGGACCCTGGACCTGAGTATGGACAAAGCAACAGAGTCCTACTCCAGGGATAGCAGAGAGAACTCTGCAGTCTCCCCAGATCCCCTTCCTGTGACTGAGCACTCTGGAAGTAGCTGCTGAGTGGCTCTGCAGACCTGCTTCTGGTTTCCGGGGCCAGGGTTACGTTGAGGCCAGCGCTGGTCTGGGATCTGCACACACTCTGGTGCAGAGTTTTCCCACTGACCTTCCAAGTTGTCCTTGGCAATCCCTGGGCTGAGAGGTCTGGAAACCTCTCTGACTACCACAAATACAAGTACCTCCAGGGACACAGGGACCCTCCTGGAAGGCTAAAACTCATTCACTCTGGTTGTACTGGGGCCCCTTCCAGCCCTGATGAAACATGCCTTTCCCACAGATCTTCCAAGTTGTTTTGGGTCAGAAAATTGTTTGATTTGGTCTTTCTGTGGGTTCTGCCACTCTAGAATTTGGTTAGAGTCATAATTTTAAGACATTTGTAGTTTTCTAGAGGAGAGCTTCTGGAAATTCCTGCCTCCATGCTGCCATCTTGGCTCTGCCCCCTCCCCCCAAGATCTCTCCTTTTTTTAAACCTTAAAGCAATATGATTATAAACAAAAGTTTGACAGGAACCTTGCAGTAAAATTCTCTAAATTTATTATTTTAATGCCTATTAGCAAATACTATAAAGTTCATTTAAAACAATAAAACAGGGAGTTTCAGAGGTCCTTATAGTAGTCTGAGAATGATGAGGTGCTAAATGATTTTAGAATGATGAGATGTTAAATGTTTTACCCAAGGTCACACAAACCAGACTGTGTCAGAGACAGGTCTCTCTCTCTCTCTTTTTTTAAGCTCTAAGGTCAACTTTCTATCCACTGTACTATATGCCCTCTCATTCATAATAGTAAGTGAAAAATGAGTAAATAAAACTGACCAACCAGGGAAATCATGTGTTATAATAGAAATAGACTCTTTTTCTTATTTTCTAATTTTATGACAATCTCTCTAAGCTCCATTTTCCTCAAGTGTGAAAATGGAGGTTGTTGTACAAAATAAATAAAATGATGCCTATGAAAGTATTTTTACCAATCACCAAGCTCTATTCAGATATAAAGTAGAGAGAAGCAAAATTATTGCCTACAAATTTTAAGACAATAAATTTAACAGTTGTTTTCATTTAGACTAGAAATCTAGGGTGGTATTTAGTTTCTTTTCCCTTTTTTGTCTTATTCTAGCCACCAAGTCCCACAGTCAAGGCCACTTCCTACCCTGGTATCTGAAGATCTCTCTTTTTGTCTTCCAGAAATGTCCTAAACTAGAATAATAATCCTGAGTTTTTGTGCGTTATATTACTAGAATTTTGTTTGACATTCTTTTTAAAAGACATTTAGAAAAAAAAGAAAAAAACCCTAAAAATAAAAAAAGACATTTAGAGGGGATGACTAGGTAGCACAGTGGATAGAGCACCGGCACTGAGTCAAGAGGACCTGAGTTCAAAAGTGGTCTCAGACACTTAATAATTACCTAAATGTGTGACCTTGGGCAAATCACTTAACCCCATTGCCTTAAAAAAGACATTTAGAGAGTTGAGTTGAGAGAATTCAGCAGAAATGTTCATTTTACTCTACTAGGATTCTTAATACAAAGAAAAAAGATAAGTGGATTTTGTGAGAATGGGGGCTGGTGAGAGGAAGAGGAGAGCATAAAATTTTATTCAACAGTTTAGATAATTTCCAGGGATGGGAAGAATTTAGAGAAAAAAATCATATGCTAGTAGAAATATAATAAATGAAGCAGTGGACTTAATTGGTATAGAAAAGAAGGGGGAGGTGTTGAATTAAAAGATGCTATTGGGGAGAAGAATGCCTCAAGTAATATTACATTCATTTTTATCCTGGCTCTAACCAGGTAGTATTTTGACTACACATAAATATATGATTTGGCAATGCCTCCCACATGAAAGGTTACTGTCTGTGAAAATATAGTCAATTTACTTTTCATGTAATGTTATTTGATGGCTTGCTTGCTAGGTCTACACCTTTTCATTGTTTTGTAAGGAAAGTGTCTTATTCAGTGTCTCAACTGTGAGCATTTAACTTTCAAGATTTCAGACATGCATGAGATTTTATTAGTAATCTCATATTCACTTTTTTTGTTACCACATGTGCAGGCAGCCATGTGCAGTATTTAAAAATGAAAGACATGATTGTGAAAGTCAATAGAGAGAAAAAGAAGGAAAATGTATGTATGTAAAAATGTCAATAGGCTCCAGAAAGTGCTGAGATCTCCTCTCATTGAGGCAATTGGAAAAATGGAAAAGCAGCTAAATTTGTGGGTAAATGAGATGGTAAATGAGACACCCAAAAAGTGTCCAGTCTTCCCTGCTACCTGAAGCCAAGATCCAGGCAGGTTTTGAATGGAAGATTTGCTTGGCATGTCTCCACTGTTCTGATGATTGGCCAGTCAATCACCCCTCTGATTTTCCCAAGAGGAAGGGGACAAAATACTGACCCTGGGACATATGATTTTCATAGGTAAACAGTCAATCACAGAGCTGAGATTACTGGTTACTGTGTTAGGAAAAATGCATAGGTTCAGAATTAATATTTTGTTATAAAGAATTGTATGCAGAAAAATGTTTTTTTCAGCTATCTCTAGCAAAAGATTATAGCTATTTCTTCCACACTGTAGAGGCTGGGGATATATTTAGAAAATTTAAATATATTTTTTTGGCCTTCCCTTCATACCAGAGAAGAAGTCAGAATTTTTTCTTTTCCTTTTTGGAGTGTTTACAGTTTGTACATATATTTTAGTTTCTTTGTTTCTAAGCTTTTTCTCTGCCATATCCTGGTCTTCCAGTGTTATCTGCAAACCCCCCCCCCCCCATTCCCATTTAATTTCTTTTCCTCCCCCCTTCTTAGTTTTTCCCAAATTACATGATAAGATTGTTTTCAGCATTCATCCTTTTGTAAGCTTTTAAGATCCACAATTTTCTATCTTTCCCCTTCCCATGGCAGTGAACAATCTGATATAGGTTTCACATGTACAATCATGTTTAACTTATTACCATTTTAAGCATAATGTGAAAGAAGAATCAGAACTAAGGGGGAAAAAAGAAATCATGAGAGAGAAAGAAACAACATGAGAGAGAAAGAAAAAAACATAAAAGAAATCATGAGAGTGAGAGAAACAGCATAAAATTGAATAAGCTTTGCTCTGTATTCAGATTCCATAGTTCTTTATCTGGAGGTGCATGGCATTTCCTTAACAGATCTCTCAAATTTTCATTAATCACTGAACTGCTGAGAGGAGCTGCTGATCATCTCACAATGTTGCTGTTAATGTGGATAACATCAGTTCATCAAATCTTCCCATGCTATTTCATAGCCTTACTCTCATTTTTTCTTACAGAACCCAGCTTTCTGCATTCCTTCTAATCTTGTTTGCAATGATTTTAATTGTCCAAAAAACTTTTCACCAATATCTTGCTCTTGACTGACTGCTGCCTCCCTCACATTGTCATTTGCCCTGTTTCCTCCCACTTTCCTCTAGAGTAGGATAAATTTCAATACCCAATTGGGGATGTATATCATTCTTTCTTTGATCCAAATCTGTTGAGAGTAAGATTTACTCAGTGTTGACACTCTCTCTACTTTGCCTCTGCAACAAGTCACTTGTGCCTCTTATATAGTGCTTTTCTTTCCATTTATCCTTTTACACATCTCTTGATGTGCTATATTTCATTGAAAATCCATCTTTTCAGGGGTGTCTAAGGCGGCGTAGTGGATAGAGCTCTGGCCCTGGGGTCAGTGCCACCTGAGTTCAAATCTGGCCTCAGACACTTAATAATTACCTAGCTGCGTGGCCTTGGATGAGTCACTTAAGCCCATTTGCCTTGCAAAAAAAAAAAACCCAAAACATCTTTTCCCCTGAAAGAATTTGCTGAATTTGCAGGGCAGGATATTCTTAGTTGTAATTCAAGGTACTTTGCCTCCTGAATATCAGATCCCAAGCCTTCTTGCTCTTTAATGTTGAAGCTGATAAATCCTGTGTAATGCTAACTGTGACTCTTTGGAAGTTGAATTACTGCTTTCTGGCAGCTTGCAGTTTTTTTGTCTTTTGTTGAAAATTCTGAAATTTAGCTACAATATTCCTTAGAGGTTTTACGTTGGAATCTGTTTCTGCGGGTGACTGATGGATTCTTTCATTGACTAATCTATCTTCTTGTTTTAGGATATTAGGGAAGTTTTCCAGGAAAATTTCGTGCATGATATTGTCCAGGATCTTTTCCCGATGATGGCTTTCATATAGACCAATAATTCATAAATTATCTCTTATGGATTTATTTTCCAGGTCAGTTGATTTTCTTAAGGGGTAGATTTTCTTCTGTCTTTCACACCTTTTGGTTTTGTTGGATATAATTTTGTTGTCATTAGTTTCCATTTGCCTAATTCTAAGTTTTAGGATTTTATTTTCTTCTGTTTGCTTTTATGTTTCCTTTTATAGTTGGTCAATTTTATTATTTGATAAATTAATTCCATTTTTTACTTTTAAAGAAGTTGATTTCTTTTTCCATTTGTCCAATTTTACTTTTAAAGGTATTGTTTTTTCAGTCAATTTTTTCATAATTCTACATGACTCTCATTCCTTCATTTTTCTTTTCTCTCTTCTATGGTTTTTACAATCCTTTTTTGAGTTTTTTGAATTGAGATCAGTTCAAAAATTCCTTTGAAGCTTCACATGTAGGTATTTTGTTACTGCTTGCCTCTTCAGAGATGCTGTTTGTATCATTCCTCTCACAAGAATAGATTTTTTATGATTCATACTTTTTTTGTCTTTTTTGCTCATTTTGATAGCTGAGTTCTTCTGCTCCTGGAGCAATGGGGGTACATTACCAAACTTTTTGTGCTGGTGCTTGGGGTTCTGGTCCCTGGCTTACCACTTGTCTGTAGTGCTGCCAGTGATGGGATTCAAATAAATTAACAAACAGTTCTCTGCCCTAATGACCATTATAAACCTAAAGATATTCTAAAGGTAGTTTTATATTTCATGCATTTAATACTCAAAGAACAATAGAAGAGGCACATAAAACTAGATTATGTTATATTACTCATAGTAAGCAATGAATCCTTATGGAATGAAAACAATCATATGAAAACAGCAATCAGTGTTGGAACACATGCAAAACAAAATGTATTCTACCTATTCTAACTCTTTTTCCTTCTACTTCCATGGCTTCTGAGATGGGTGATAAGATAACTCTTGAAATCTATATTTCTATTGATTTATTGTGTCCCAGGTTCCATCTTGGGAGAATTTTGGACATAACACAAAGCAGCAAACGACAGCTTGTCACCCCTTGGTTGGTTGACATTTTTTCTCTTGATCTTATATGTTTGTTTCATCAAAGGTATAATGGGTTTCAAGAAATTAATAAATAATATTACAAGCATTGTTTTATCAATTTTTTTCACCTATGATATAATGAATATTACTATGGGCACTTAGAAAATGCTGTTGCACAGATAAACATTAAAAACGAGTAAGAATGTAAATTTGTGATTTTCCATTGGGTGTTTGCCCAGGTGCCCACCTTAGAGAGAATCCTGTTTACAAGCGCCATTTTAACAACCAGTTTGCTGAACTCAATATAAAATTAGGTATCAGTTCTGTCAAGCTGGTGGGAATTAGCTGAATCCCACCCCTGGGTGCTGCCTATGACTTTTTCCCCCTGCATTAGAGGAAAGCAAAATACCTCATGACAAAATACCTAGTCCCACCTGTTGCTCCAGGATTCCTGGGGCTTGAACTTTGCCTTCTGATCTAGGGTTGAGACCCTCACTGTTGACTTGCTTGTTGAACCCAGACCTGAGCTGAGCTATGGCTAAAGCCTCCTACTCCTTCCAGCTCTCCTGCCTACACTGGGCTGTACTCCCCTTTTACCCATGTGATACCCAGTTCTTTTCTGAAGTTCTTCCATGATACCTTTTTTTTTTTAGGTTTTTGCAAGGCAACTGTGCTAAGTAGCTTGCCCAAGGTCACCCAGCTAGGTAATTATTAAGTGTCTGAGGTCAGATGTGAACTCAGGTCCTCCTGACTCCAGGGCTGGTGCTCTATCCACTGTGCCACCCAGCTGCTTCTCAGATAGACTTCTACAATGTGCAGAGGGATCCCTGCATCTGTCCAAGCTGAGTGCTACTATACCTTTGTCTATGTTATAGCCAAGGAAATGTCCTACTGCTAATCATTTAATGACTTATGAGGCCCTCATTTCATTCCAATATTGTACATGAACAGAGCAGGTGTCCATCTGAGTCAGATCTGCTTTTAAGAATGTTCCAAAAGGAATTTGAAAGAAAGTCCCTCTGTGAGGGACTAGGGTCATTGCTGAGTTATCTGCACTGGAATGAGTCAAATGTTTACAAGAGAAGATGCCAAAACAGTTGTAAAAAGATGCTGTATTGAACAGTAAATACTCATGAAGAGAAGAAAAAGGACAAAGATATACCCAAGTACAGTGAGTTCATCAGTTCACAATTGGTAGAGGGGAACGGTAATAGCATATGAGCTGTTTGAGGATAAACTGTCACTGGACCTGAGGCTCAGAAAAGTATGTAGAATGTCTCAAATATTTTCATTTGTGGGAGAAGTCTTTTCAAAGACTATAATCCTAGTCACCTGACCAAAAAAAATACTTCTTAGGAGAACTTTTGCATTCCAAAGTTACATTAAAAAACAATAATAAAAATCCGTTGGATTCCAGCAGACCTATTACATTAAGGAGATTAGAAGATTAGGAGGCAACTAGGAGGTTGTATGATTTGAGGGGCATCAGGAAAGTATCTCAGGCCATCTATTACACTGTCTCTCATCATATGATATAATAGCAAATACTGTGGTAAAATATACTAAATTGTTTTGCAAAATCTGGAAACTGAGATTCAGGATTTTTAAATGAACTGAAGTAGCAGACCCAGTACACCAGCCTACATCACCTGCTATCTTAGAATGTTATAGAATTACAGAGTGTGGCTTTGGGTATAATGCTGTTTCTAAGGCAAGACAGTGCTTAGTAATTGAGGTGGGATATGTGTGTCATAAGCAACAGGGTCCCAGAAAAGAAAGTGAACACTAGACACAATTTGTCTACTTCACACTGTTTCTGAAGAGCAATAGAGGAGAGATACTTCCTTAAACCTGAATTTAAGACCACCTGCATACCACCAGTAACAGATAGTTTATAAGGGGGAGGGCAGTTATAAAATAATAACCTTGTAGAAAGGGGAACCAGGACTACACCCCTGAGAACTATGAGAGCCTAGTACCAGTACTGCAAGAATTTAGGGATTTAGCAAGGCAACCTGAAGGATAGCAATGGCTGGAAACCAAAAACATAGCTTCTTATAATAAGAATATTGGATAACATAGAAGTTAACCCTCAAACCCCTCAATTACCTGTAGTGCTGGAAAGAACTCTCTTCCTCCCTTCCTCCCCTCCTCCCTTCCTTCCTCCCTCCCTTCTCATTTGTAAAGAAGAGTAATAAACTAGTAAATCAGGAACAGAGAGGATTGGAGAGCAAAATCCTGTAAGAGGCTGAAGCAAGTGAAAATGAAGACACCTGAGGAGTTAGCCTTTTTGTTTAAAAAATTTATTTGAGTCAATGGAGTTAAATGACTTGATCAAGGTCACACAGCTAGGCAATTATTGAGGCTGGATTTGAACTCAAGGCCTTCTGACTCCAGGGCCAGTGCTCTATCCACTGCACCACCTAGCTGCCTCAGAGTTAGTGTTCTTAAAGAAAGAAAAAGTTCATTCCAAACAGTTGAGAGTCAATCTATCTGTTAGATAGTCTTGATCTTAGCAAAGTAAGTGGAATAAAATTTGTCTTTCAGGTGCTTTCTAACTTTACTGATTTAAAATGGCTACTTCCATACAACCCCGAAGAGAACACACACACACACACACACACACACGCACACACACACACACACGAGCATACTATTTATACTTAAACAAGCCATTTTTGACTTCAACAGAAAGCCTTTGTTACAAGTGACCAACCATTTTTTAAAAATATGAAATAGGTTGCATAAGATATAAAGTAATAAATGAGTTGTAAAGTCATATTTACATATTTACATCCATGTTCCTCATGAAATTACAAAATTAGACACCTCTATTCTTTCCTACTGTGATCCCAGCACACAGAGTTTTCACCTTAAGTTTTACCCACGATAGCCTACATTGATCATGTTTCATTACAATTTAGATCATTTTAGTGGAAGTCCAGACTGCCCACTAGAGTTCCATAATGTTAATGGGGTTTTGTATTAACAGTGAGCATTAGGGCATTAAATTCCGGGCATTCTACAGTCTGGAACAAAATAATTACTAGTATTACCAATTAAAATTGGACATTCAAAGGATTAATTTAAATTCCATCATAAAGCAAACAGTATTGCTCCATTCTTTGTTCTTCAGAGCAATTATATGAGGACATTCTCTTCATAATGACAATGAAAAGAGCTGAGCAAAAAAGTCTCCATGCTAATAGAAAAATTAAGATCTAAGTCATTCTTTTTTCTAGCATTTAAAAGTCAATGTCAGATCTAACAACATGATCAACCAATGCTTTGATGTGCCTTTATTAAGTCAGTTTAATGCATGTGTATGCTCTAGCATCATGTAGGATATAGGACATTAAAAATATTTTCTAATTGAATTCTGTTCTGTTGATTGGTAAAATGTGAAAAGTTTCTATGGATTACTTTAGGCTTTACAACATGTTCCACACTGGAACAAACACAATGCCTCAACGTTGTTGAATGTGATGACCAAAGAACATTGGGGGGGGGATAGAGTGAAAAATTAAAGATATAAATGATTTTATAGACCTCAGAAATAGCAAAGAATCCTAATTCCAAAGTCACATCCATTTAGTACATACACTATTGAGTTATTTTTTAACAAAATTTTATCAGCATACTGACTAAATGCACTTTTTTATTTTACACATTAGTAAGTATAACACCTAATATGTCTTATAGACTCCAGTTTTGTAATTTGTTGAAATATTTTTAGTTCTAGCTACATCCCCTTGTGCTTCCCACAAAAAGTTATAAGGACTGGGGTCTGGGGATTGGCTGGGGGGTTGGAGGGATTGACTTTTCAAAAAGAAATAGTTTTTGAAATCTAAATGAGCCAAATATTTTGTTGGACATCAGCCACTTACTTTTTCTGAATTCTTTCTGCAAGTCTTGCCATCTCAATAGATGCCTTCCTTGCTTCAAAGTCTTCCCTTTTCACAACTTCTCCAGTTCCTCGGTAGCCCAGCTCCACCATCTGGCGGGCCAGATCTTCATCCTAAAGAAAAACAAAATTATGTTTTCAGTGAAATTGCACGTTGAATTTTTTAAAAATATTAGACCACTAGCACAGTTTTTGTTTAGATAACTAGGGTTGATATTATTACAAATGAGTCTTTTCATAGACAAAGTCACAATTTTCTCATTTGCAAAGCAAAGAAAAGAAATAATCATTCTTTTACTACCAATCTCATAGGTCTGTTGTGATGTTTCAAATAAGAACATGTTTATAAGTAACATATTCACATCTGTATGAGGTCATGTTTATAAAATATAAAGAGCTACCTAAATATAAGGCATATCTAAATATACTATAGTTATATTTGATCAAATTGGATCATCTATATAAAGTGCATTTGCAAATTTCACAATGCTATATAAATATTAGCTAGTAATATATTCAATACTAAAATACAACTCATCCTTTAAATAATGTATTTTTATACCTTTGGTAAAGGTTTCCCCCCATATAAATAGCATAAAACTCCAGATTGGTCTTTAGAGAGTGAAAAATAATGAATCAATTTAAATTAATTTCTGAGAGAAGTTGCAAACACCTAATAGATTGATTTCCAAATGATGAACCTGGAGACAATATTGCTGGTGCATCAAGAAGCTTTTTTTTAAGCTATCAAAAGTAATTGCACCAAAAAGACCATTAAGTGATCCTTGTTAACAGGGGGCTCTTTTCTCTTTACTTCAATTGCTTTCACAGGAACTCATCATTCCAATCATTTACTTCCTTATCTTTAAATTCCCAATTTTTTTCGTCATGGCATATTATAGTTTAATAGGAGCAGATGAATTTCCCACTAAACTACAAAGATATTTCTATGTGGGATCTCTATTAATAAAAACAAAAAAATGAAATATAAGATGACCCCCTAAAGCTAGAAAGCATTAGTAAGGAGCTTTCAATTAACTTCAGTCATAACCACATAGCAACATTAAAGTGTCTAGGATTTGATCAATGCATAAAAAGATTCACTACTTTTTTCTGTGTGACTACTGAATATTATAATTCCTTATGCCTTATGATAATACTGTTCTTTTCATACTGTTCTAGCAGAGATGATGAAGAGATATAGATTAGACAATAATTCAAAAGATAGGTTCAGTGCACAGCATGGAAGCAATGTAAAGACTATCAGACTGCCTCCTGTGGGGGATGGGGAGGGAAGTGAGATTAGGAGGAAAATTATAAAATTCAAAAATAAATAAATTAAATTTTTTAAAAAAAGATAGGTTCAGAACTGGTTAGACAAACCAAATTCAAAGGATAATTGTCAATGGTCCAATATCAACATGGTAGCTGGACTTGTTGATACCAGAAGGATCTGTACTAGGCCCTATGTTGCACCATTGGTATCAATGTCTTGAATAAAAGCATCTTCATCAAATTTTAAGATGACACCAAACCAGGAGGGAGACAATGGGTAAGAGAGCCAAGATCCAAAAAATCCTGACAAATTAGAGTAATGGGATGAAACTAATAAGGATCAAATCAATAAAGATAAATATAAATTCTTAGAGTTGTGTACCATAAATCAACTTCACAAGAATAAGATGGCAGAGATATGGATAGATAGGAATTGTCTTTATGAGGAGGGGGGTGACTTGGTGCATTGACTGCAAATTTAATATGAGCAATGTAATGATATTCGTGCAATTAATGTGACACTAAGTTAATGCATTGAGATAGTTTCTAGAAATAGAAAGTTGATAGTCCTGCTGAATTCTGCCCTCATCAGAGCTCCTTTGGAGTAGTGTGTCACTTCTGGAGATCGCTGTATAAAAAGACATTGATGAACTAAAGAATCTTCAGAGCAACAAGGACAATAAAGGGTCTTGAGTCCATGTATGAGAATATAAAAATTGGCTGGAAGGAATTAGTTGTATTTAGTCAGGAGACATAAAAGATTTGGAGTGTGTGTGTGTGTCTTCCAAGTATTTATAGGATGTTGTCATATGGTAGAAAAGATAGAACTTGTCCAGATTGACTTCAGAGGACACAACAAAGACCAATGCATAGAAGTTCCCAAAATTTCAATTTGGTTTCAGTGCTTCCATTTTGAAAGCCTTCTTGTAATATGCGTGCACTGCTCCCCTCTTCTCAGGGCTTGGCTTCTGTATTTTCTCCACAGAGTTCTAGAAGTAGTTTAGATGGGTTTGGGGTGTCTCTTCTTTAAAAAAAATGGTTCAGGGTGGCTAGGTGGTGCAGTGGATAGAGCACCATCCCTGAAGTCGGGAGCACCTAAGTTCAGATCCAGCATCGGACACTTAATAATTACCTAGCTGTGTGGCCTTGGGCAAGTCACTTAACCCCATTGCCTTGTGAAAATATTAAAAAAAAATAGCTGGAGTCTTTACTGGCTAAATCCTCCTATTTATGGAGCAGAGATTTAATATTAACTTTTATAAAAAGCATATTTAACTAAAAGATATAGCCAGATCAACCATATAAATATTCTCCCTATGGAGGATAAAGGGCATTCTCCTCATCTCTGAAGGAGTAGCCTCAAACTAAGGGAGTAGCCTGATTTCTAATTGATCCCACCAAATTCTTATTTATTTGTTGCATCACTAATAGATAAGTTCTTCCATTGGACTGGTCCCAAAATTTACTCCCCCAAATCTCTTGTTACTCCTCAAGGGATTGATTTTTATGCTGACTGTAAAATCCAGCAAGTATCACAAGCCCTGGATTCCTGTACTTTGCTTTTTCAAGGTTAAAGACTCCATTTCCATCACCAGATACCATGATTGAACATTTCTTTAAACTATCCCAGAAGCAAATGAGACAAAGAAACAAGAACTGAAGGTGACAGATCATTTTGAACTGGATGCCAATAGCCTTCTCTTCAACACATGTTTACACAACTGGAATAAGTTATGGTATGCCCATACATGCTCCACAGTAGGTCTCTCCAAGGTACTTCTCTTATGGGGCATCACATTTCTTTCAGAAGTAGGCTTCCCAAGTTCTCCATGTGAAGAGACACTCCTCATATACATGCACCAGACCCTACTTAACAAATATTCTTTTTTTAAAATTTTTTTTTGCAAGGCAATGGGATTAAGTGGCTTGCCCAAGGCCACACAGCTAGGTCATTATTAAGTGTCTGAGGCTGGATCTGAACTCAGGTACTCCTTATGCCAGGGCCAGTGCTCTATCCACTGCACCACCTAGCTGCCTCTACAAATATTCTTAAAATAACCCCAGTTTTGAATTGAACATCATCCACTTTCTCTAGTAACCATAAAGCACTCTTCTTTTTGGAATTATCTAGCTGAAGGCAGTCAACAAACATTTATTGCATACTTACTGTATGCTGGCATTGTTCTAAAGAAGCTTAGTTTAACCTAAATGGCCCTTAAGTGATTCTTATAACGGAGTATTTTTTCCTCTTATTTCAACAATGGCAAGATATCCCAATTTTTGTACTTAGTAAATGATTCTGACTCTGTCTACATTTGATGTTTCTATTCTCCTTTTTACTGATAAATAAAAATACTCTAGATATTGAAGGACTTTTGAGAAACTTGTAGAAGCTAACTCTGAAATTAAGTTTTGAGCAATCTTATTCATTGACTAAAATAGTCAAATTTTTCCCAACAACTCAGAATAAAACTTGTGAAACAATGAGACAGGAAAAACAGTCTATAACAGTGGATATAAGTCGCTAATTTTTGCACTTCATCTTAAGTGGAAAACTACAAGATAAAAAATGTGGTTTTTCACATGTAAAAAACTGCAAAATTGAAAAAGAAGATACCTGGCTGGATTATTCTTTTTTTTTTAGGTTTTTTTCAAGGCAAATGGGGTTAAGTGGCTTGCCCAAGGCCACACACCAAGTCATTATTAAGTGTCTGAGACCGGATTTGAACCCATGTACTCCTGACTCCAGGACCGTGCTTTATCCACTGCGCCACCTAGCGGCCCCTGGATTATTCTTAATGTAATTAGCCTACTATCCATGGCTCTGATTTTCTTAATGCAAAAACAAATGCATTAGGGTGTTCAGAGAGCTGGCTCCAGAATCAGGAAGATTTTGAGAAAATTCTTAGCTCTAACATTTGACTGTGTGAGGCTGAGAAAATTATTCACGATTTCTAAGAACAATGTTAATCTGTACAGGTAGAAGACTCTGTCTTATGGATATTCTGCATATCAACAGTATCAACAAGGTCCAGTTAAAAAAAAAAGGAAGGAGAAGGAGGAGAAGAGGAAGAGGAGGAGGAGAAGAAAAGTTGCTAAATTGCTAAAACTGGAGAGCAGGGAGTCCCGCAGAATGATGATATTTGTCATTTCCCTTCAAGCAAATATAATTGTTTTTTTAAAAAAAAATCCACATTTTAAAAATGCAATGCAAAACTGAGCAAATGCTTCCACCTAGTGGAACTGCTTTTCAATAGGAGAAAAACAGGTGAAGCTCTATTCCCTTCCCTTCTTTCCCCCAAGGTTGAAATATTATAGGCTTAGATTTTATTACAATTCAAGGAGGTCTAGAATAATTTTTTAAACAGAGTACAATTATGCCTACCACTTTACAAAATTTCTGTGCTAGGGGTTCATACTATGGCACTAATTTGGGAATAAAAATGCCCTGGTGAAGCTCATCAGCAATGGAACTCACCCTTGACCAAATTCCATTTTGTTGTCATCGATGTTTCAGTGTATTCCTGTTTACAAAGGACAAATATTTCTTTTCTCTCTTCTCCTGAAGAGAGTAGAATAGTCTTCACAGAGAAATATCATCGATAAAGATAAGGATTGACTCTGTGATTTGATGGATAAAGGGACCACATGATAAGGAATTTTTCCAACCAATGAAGCATCTTCTCTGCAACTTGGGAGTCTTAACTTCTTTGAACACTGAGTATTAGGGGCACACATTCAGGACTTGAACAAAGGGGTCCCAAATCTAGCCCCAGAACCACTTGGCCATGCTTTCTCCTGAAAATGGTAAAAGAAAAATAGCAGAGCAAATTTCATCTCTAGATTAGAAGAGACATTTTTCCTGCTAAACTCTGATTAAGTAATTGCTTTTCTCTAATAGATCTAAATATTCTTAAGAATATTATGGCAAGATAATTCTGAGACAAGTACTTTAAAAATTGCTTAAATTTAGTGTGAAATCCAATTTTAAATTGATGGTTCATTAATTGTTGTTCATCTTTCATTTTTGAAGAGGCCTAGTGACATCATGGGATGATGTCTTGACTTGCCATTGAATTGGATTTATGTGAGGCAGAGATCCATACAGTCATTAGAGTCACCCTCTCTGCCAGAGTCTTTGAAGGCAAATGTCAGTACAATTGGACAACTTTTCTGGGTGAAGATCTAGATGGTCCTTGGCATCTTTGATGTCTAACCAAGTTCTAAGCATTCCACAGCACTTGCTTTAGCTACCTTCATGATGGTTGAAACAAATTGTTCTCATGTGCTATTGCCCTCTTCCTGGATGTGAGAATTCCATAAGGATTACACATTGCATGTGTGTTCTGAATGCATCCATCCATTGGGCTGTGACCTATGCTCAGGAAGGTGTTAGTCTCTCTCCTGACTCTGAGAAAATGTTTGGCTCAACCCACCTCCTCCTTTAATGTTGTAAAACTTGAAACAAAAAATAGATTGGAATGAGGATGACTATGGGTTCAAAGCCTGCCTTCCAACAATTACTAATTGTGTGATTTGGGGTAAATCTATTAAACTTTCTGAGCCTTAGTTTTATCAACTGTAAATTGAAGCTAATAGACTTTAAAGCCTCTTAGATCTCTAAATATATAATTCTTAACTTAAAAAGATAATATTCTCTGGAAAACATAATATTTCTACAATTATTAATAATTTCATAAGCTCTAAAATCAAAGAACTATATGACTGGACATCTGGGGTCCTAGTCTTACTTCCAGCTATATCATCTTATCTTGGCTAAACATTTCAAACTCTACTTCTTCCATGACCTCAATTATACATTTTTTTCTATATGTAACTTTGTTGTTATTGTATAGTTGAATTATTCTTTCGACTCTCCTATTTCATTGTAATATTTCAACAGTAACTATTTGTGAAGACTGAAGAGAAAGAACAAGACCAATTACATTTTGGAGCTTTCTTGACAATTAGAACTGACAAAACATTAATGAAATCACAAGGTCAATTATGAGTCAAAATGTTTTAGACGGTAAAATATAAATATACCACTTTGAGAATGTAAACACAGAAACCACGAAATGTATGACATCACTGACATTTTTTCCTCTGACACTTAATCCATTCTTTGAAAGTATAAATCAATGCCCCCAAATCGATGCCATCTGACTATTACCTCTGTTTAAACAAATAAAACCTTTTGGCAACTCAGCTTCTTGTTTTTGATAAGAAAAATAAAAAATAATGAGCTTCCTTTCAGTGAATTATCAGTTTAAAGGGGTTTCAATGCCTTTCTGGAACCTCTGTGATTCTATGACTCAGGATTCACTTGAGAAAATAAAAATGAAGACTTGGCAGAGTGACCCTATTTACTTGCTTAAAACTGGTGAACTCCCTGAGTAATCAATGGTCTGGACTCTCTGGATCATAACAAAAATACTCATCTGAGAACATCCAAATTAATAGCCTCAGGACTAGCTCACATTTCTATATCTAAGAAGCAAACAATGCTCAAAGCTGCCCCAAGACACCAGAAGCACTTCTTACATTGGAAACAATAATAAAATAATAAATATATAAAAAATAAAAGCAGAGTAGTCCTAATTCAGTCTCATGGCACTCTCAGAAATGCATGAAGTCACAGGGAGGGCATTGTACACCTCCACAATTTGGTTCCTTTCCATTTCTATTTCATAGGTCCTTTCATGAGTTCTCCATAGTAGCAAAACAGAAATTCCAACCCTTTTTCAGACATGATACTCTATTTCTCATCTCAAGGAATTTTCTTGGAACACAATCTTTCCTCATTTCTCAGAATTCTCTTCTTCCCTCAAGGCTCAGAACTTGTAATACCTTCTTTCTCTGTGTTCTCATTCAGTCACTTGTTCCTTCACTTTCCCTTCTCTAATTTGCTTTCTATGCTGCTTATTGCATCTCTTCCATTCCTCTAAGGAGCCTATAAATTCCTTGAGATCTGGCACTGGGTTTTCTCCATTTCCCCAGTGGCTAGGAGAGTGCTTTGTACATTTATCTTTAGACTGCATCTGTGATTTCATTGGAGGTGGGTTGGGGACTGCACGTTTATGAATTGTTTGCAGCTTTTAGTCTTCTACAGTTGACTGAGATTATTGGAGAAGGACCATGTCTTAACCAGGGCCACACAAATTGTGTCAAGGCAAGACAAGGACCTAGCTAGGTCCTCCTGACTACATGGCTGGCTCTCTTTCTCTTGCCTTGGACAGATTAGACACTCATTAATCATCTATTGAGGAGTAGCAGGAAGCAATCCAGATGATTTCCCTTTCACAACCCCCTCCAAGGAGACTCCAAACTTGAACCTGACTAAATCATATCAGGCAAAACTCAGAAAAAAAGTCATATTGAGTGATTTGTTGATGTCTGGCTTGCATTTGGAAGACAGAGAGATTTGTAGACACTGTAGATGGGGTTGCCTGGAGGTCATTGCATATGAGGCTGTGCACCAGGGCTATAGAATAGCCCACAGCTGATGGAGACAAGTGTAAACTGGAGGTTTTACCCCATGGGGTCATGGAAATAGAGAGGACTGGGAAGGGGGTCTGCATAGTAGTGTTCTCAGGTACTAAGATCCTGGTCTGGGTACAGAAAATGAGGACAGTGAGGCTCAGAACCCAGGCCCATAGTGAGACTTCACCTTCACACTTTACAGAAGAATAACCAGGGAAGGAATCCCTGGCAAAAGGAGAAACTACACTTCTGCCACTCTGAGTAAACAGGGCTTTCCAATTGGCTGATAGGTGAGGAGTCTAGTTGCAGTCTACTTTTGCTTAGACTGAAATTCAGGTCAGGAACTTGCAAGGCTCAGATGAGGAGGGCAGCAACCAAACTTTGTTCTGGATTAGACCACTTTGGGAGCATTGTATTTCCCCTGCCTATCCCTGAAATACTGGAATAACATTATATTCAATAAACCAAGAAAGCTGCAACAGGACAAGCCCAGATTTTCCTTCCAAAAGTGCCACAAGGACAAGCTCTAACATCAAGACTGAAGTCAGGAAGTAGATTGGGATATAAACAAAAAACAAACACCTATT
Source organism: Macrotis lagotis (assembly GCF_037893015.1). Lineage (NCBI taxonomy): Eukaryota > Metazoa > Chordata > Mammalia > Peramelemorphia > Peramelidae > Macrotis > Macrotis lagotis. The sequence continues at coordinate 43,415,342 of NC_133660.1, read as the reverse complement.
ATGGTGGCAGAGACATTCAAGACTCAATCAGAGAGGAATATAACTCCAAATCATTCATAAACAATACCAAAGGGAAAAACACACCTTAAGCACAAACATAACTAGAATCCCTGGAAGAGATAAATTGAGAGTTGCTTTTTTTAAAGGAGTAAAAACATTTTTATTAGTGAAATGAGATTACTTGAGGGGAAAAAAGTTGGAAAAAAACAGAGATATGGAATAAAACAATTGCAAAGGGAATTAACTGATTGACACAAGAGGTAAAAATCTTGCCCAAATAACAAACTCACTGAAAATTAGAACAGATCAAATAGAAGCCAACGATTTCATGAAACCAGAAGTATTAAAATAAAGTAAAAAAGCTAAAAAAAGAAAATGTAAAGTATCTCATAGCAAAAACAACTAAACTGAAAACTGGATGGAAAATATCTAAGACTCTTTGGACTATTAAATTATAAGCCTTAGCTCAAAGTTCTGATTGTATGTGTCTTTCTCCATATTAGTCAACATGATTGTTCATGGCTTGTGCCTACATGAAGGATAGGCAGAATCACTGAGAAATGGAGAGAAGACAGGTCAGGACTCTTATGATAGCCAGTTTCAAGAAAGGAGATGTACCTTTAGATCAATAAAGGGAGAAAAAAGTCTAGGAAACAGTGGTATGCAAAAGAGCTAGTAATGTCTATCATGTCCCCATCTTTAGTATGCTACACAAGGGACTTTGGGAAATTTTCTTTGGGTGACATCTAGGACTCTTTCTCAATTAAACTATCTTACTCCCAATAAGAGAACTCCTTCATCCTTCATTATCAAGTATTTTTACCATTTTCTTATGCATACTTTGATTTCTGTGAAGGATTCAGAAAGCAGAATTTCTTTTAAAACATGGGTAGTGTGGGAATTTGTTTTTACTTAGTATCACAATTGCAAAGCTTTTGTTTATCTTCTCAATTGATAGATGGAATAGGTGAGTGAGAAGAAAATTCGTGACTGATTCAGGAAAATAAAATAATTTTTTAAAAGAGAAAAAACCACTTATTGAATTGAAGTATACTATTCTTAAGATTTCAAAACTAGCACCTAAAAAGCAAGAATTAAACTACAGTAGCAGATTACTAAAATGATTAAATATACTATTATTACTATTAATTTGGAATGTCTTTCATGGACAAGTATGGTAATTTTACTTCATCATTTGCTTCTTCAAACAGGTTTACTTTTATCCTTTGCACTTTGCACTTTCTCTAGTTTTCCAATGCAGAAAAATTCTGCCATAATGAATTTGAAGGCAGAAAGATATCTCCCTATAGATACTAGTGCAAATTATTCTTTGAGCACAGTAAAGTGTCTTTCTAATGAGCTAAAATTATGGGGAAATAAAGTAAAATGTGGGGGAAGTTTAACTCTGGTTTAAAGACCATTTCACCCTCCCTAACCCCCTCAAGGTGCCAGTATTCAGGATAGGACATATTTTTTCCCTATGGCAAACAGTCCTCCAATGGACTTCCCCTATGCCCACATCCAGAACCCAACTATCCCTCTTAAGGTCTTCTTGCTATCACATTTTTCTTCTGCCATGACTGCATGTGACTATAATTGGTTCCCAAAAAACCACTTGTGGAGCATTGCTGGTGTATGTATGTCAGCTGAAGGGAGATTCTGCGGACAAAATAACACTTTCTGAATTACAATATCAAAATTTTAAAAGGAATACAATGAATCCTGAGTAGGAATGCTGACCTGGCTGAGCCCTAATGGATGCAATGACTTAGGAGAAGTGGGTTGAAGAGAGAGGTAATGATAATAAGTTGTGGTGGGATAGAGGGAATTCGAAGTTTTTAATCAATGAAATAGTACCTTGAGGATGATTGCAAGATGAAAACCTTCTCAATATCTACAGATCCCTTGGCTAGACTTCTGGATACACTCAGGACACAGTCAGACTATCATTAGGCCACCAATTTGGGCTGGAAAATGGAAACTTGTGCCAAGACCCTGAGAATCTAGGCTTGGTGGGACTTTGGATATGCTTATCACCTGCCTTCATCAGTTCTTCCTCACATCCATTGATACTCTGCCTAGATTCATTCCTCAAAGGTTAGAAAACTTTCATCCCTTCTTAATCACCCCTTTCCAATTGATACTGAAAACTCAACTGCCAACACTCCATCACTCAATATCTTCTTGCTCTTGCCACTATGCCCCAGGAAACTTGCTTTCTCTAATGATAAACATCATTTTTTGCTAATCCTTAGGACATTTCTTGATGAATTCATTACTTGGCTTAAACTCATTCTCTAGAAAAATTCCTGTCCTCATACTAAGTGACCTTAACATCCATTCTATTGTTTTCTCAAATACCCAAAATTCATATTTCTTCATTTATTTAACACCTATGATTTGTTCCTTAATTACTTCAGCTAAATACAGGTATGGTCACGAAACTGGTATTTATAGAGTTTATTCTTGTTCAACTATAATTTAGGTCTTTGAGGATTTATGTGGCTTAATGCAGAGTGAAATGAGCAGAACCAAGAAAGCATTATATACAGTAATACCAATATTGTACAATGAATTATGAATGACTTCACTATTCTCAGCAATCACAAAGGGCTCATAGTGAAACATGTTATCCACTTTCAGAGAAAGACATATAATGTCTAAATACAGACCAAAGCATACTATTTTTCACTTTGTTTCTTTCATTCTTTTTTTTTTGTTGTTGTTTGAGGCTTCTGGTACAAAACAACAAATAATGGAATGTTTTACATGATTGTACATATATCACATTGCTTATCATCTCAGTGAGGGAGGAGGGAAGGAAAGAAAGAGGGCAAAAAACTTAAAAATAAATGTTAAAAATGTTTTAACATGGGGCAGCTAGGTGGCGCAGTGGATAAAGCACCAGCCCTGGAGTCAGGAGTACCTGGGTTCAAATCCAGTCTCAGACACTTAATAATTACCTAGCTGTGTGGCCTTGGGCAAGCAACTTAACCCCATTTGCCTTACAAAAACCTAAAAAAATGTTTTAACATGTAATTGGGAAAAAGTCAATATTATTTTTTGAGGTCCTGCAAAACTGATATTCTAGGATCAATGCTGTAGGAATGGAACAAAATGCAAATCTTGTCCCCAAGTCATTGATACTGGGAAGGTAATAATTTTGATTGTTCTCTAGGGAAAACCATTTTTTATAATTGATTATTGCCACATGAACATTTATTTTAACTAAAAGGAATGAATTACAAATGCTGTACTACTTTCAGATTTTGAGGGAGGGGAAAGACCTTTTTTTCTTAAAATTATAATTTGCTTCAAAAAAACAAGCCATTCCCCAATTGACAAATAGTCAAAGGATATGCAAAGGTAATTTACACATGAGGAAATCAAAGGGATTCATAGTCATAGGAAAAATTGCTCTAAGTAACTACTTATTAGAGAAATGCAAATTAAAGCATCTCTGAGGTACCACCTCATACCTCTCAGACTGGCCAATATGACCAGAAAGGATAATGATCATTGTTGGAAGGGTTGTGGGAAATCTGTGACAATAATGCATTGTTTGTGGAGCTATGAACTCATCCAACCTTTCTGGAGAGAAATTTGGAACTACACCCAAAGGGCAACAAAAATGTGCATACCCTTTGATCCAGCAATACCACTACAGGGTCTGAAGAGATGATAAAAAAAGGGTAAAAATATCACTTGCACAAAAATATTCATAGCAGCCCTGTTTGTGGTGGCAAAAGTTGGAAGTTAAATGAAAGTCTTTCAATTGCAGAATGGCTTAACAAACTGTGGTATACATATGTTATGGAACAATATTGTTGCATCAGAAACCAGGAGGGATGGGAATTCAGCGAAGCCTGCAAGGATTTGCATGAACTGATGCTGAGTGAAATGAGCAAAACAAGAAAAACATTGTACACCCTAACAGCACATGGGGGTGATGATTAGCCTTAATGGACTTGCTCATTCCATCAGTGCAAAAATCAGGGACAATTTTGGGCTGTCTGCGATGGAGAATACCATCTGTATCCAAAGAAAGAACTGTGGAGATTGAACAAAACCCAAAGACTATTATTTTCAATTTAGAAAAAAACCTTGTTATCTTATTTTATAATTTTGCTGTCTCTTATACTTTATTTTTCTTCCTTAAGGATAAGATTTCTCTATCATCACAGTCAACTTAGATCAATGTATACCATGGAAACAATGTAAAAACTAACAGACTGCCTTCTGTGAGGGGTGGGAGGGAGGGAAGCAAGATTAGGGGGAAAATTGTAAAACTCAAAAATAAATAAAATCTTTCTTAAAAAATAATAAAAATATTAATTTTCCTTAGTATTAAGAGAGTTTTCTGAGTTTCAAGAATGTAAAATGAGTTGCTATCACACATAGAACCTCCATTTTAAGGAGAGTTACCAGACCAGTCACCTCGTTCCTATCTGGGTACCACTTTTGACCCTAAATTTTCTCCACTACAGCACAGCAGCATTTTGGTCCTAGGAATTAACTCCAGGGTGAATCTTCAATATATAGCCCCTTTTTATTATTGATGAGTCTTCTGAGAACCTATATTTTAATAGAGGTCCCAGACTGAACTGTATCTTCATTCCTCTCTGGGCTTCTCTTCTGCTTAGAGATTTTTTTCTCTATCATGTTCCTGCATTGGCTCTTTCTCTGCTTTACTTAGACTCTTCTCCAATTGTTCAGCTTCTTTTTTTGTGATTTTCTTTTAGAAGATAAGCTAGAGGGCAGCTTATATCCAGTACTGACCCTGGAATCAGGAGGACCTGAGTTCAAATGCATGTATCCTCAGACACTTAATAATTTTCTCAGATACTTATCTATCTAATAATTATCTAGTGCAAGTCATTTAACCCCATTGCCTTGTAAAAACAAAAAGAAAAAGATTATAAGCTGGTTGAAGGCATTGTCTTTCATTTTTGCTTGTCTTTGCATTACCAACACTATAGTGTCTGAATGATTAATGTTTATCCAATTGTTGACTTGACCCAGTTATTTAAAACCAGAGGTAGAATATCAACCCAACTTTTCCAGATTCCAAGTATAATCACCTATCAAATGAACTGACCTCTTAATACTTTAAAATTTTCATTTTCAAAACTCAAAGCCTTTAAACAATTAAGGGAAAATGAATAATTTTCACTTCAAAAATATGCCACCAGAAATGAAGGAATCAGTTATATCTTTATCCTTAATTAACAAATACATTTGTCTTTAGAATTAGTTAGTGAAATTTCTCTCCAGAGATTGATGTCACTTTAAAATGAGTTCCCACCCAATTTCATAGTAAAGACACCACCCACAAAACCAATGCATCTGAAATAAAAATGAAAAAGTTAACTAGGTTAAAAAAGATCAGTAACAAATTCCAAGATAAATAAGGAATTGATTTAAAATTTTAAGAATGTGAGTCATTCCCTAACTGATAGAGTATGAGCCATAAATTCTCAAAGGAAGAAATTCAAGTTATCAACAATCACATGAAAAAATGTTACAAATCACTAATAATTTAAAAAATTGCAAAATAAAGTAACTCTGGGGCTCTATCTCAAACTAACAGATTTGCAAAGATAACAAGAAAAAGGAAATAAAAAATATTGAAGATTTATGGTAAAATAGCCACATGGAACTTTGAATTGCTACATTTTGGAGACTAATTAGGAAAACGTGCCCACAAAGTCTCCTACTTTGATTCAGTGATACTTTTACTAGGTTTATATCCTAAAATCTAAGATCAAAGCAAGAAGATGATGATGATGATAATATATCATCAAAGAGAGAAATTAACCAAAGTCCAAAAATAATTATAGTAATTCTTTTTGTATGGCAAAGGATGAGAAATGAAGAGGGATGCCTATCAATTGAGGAATGGTTAGATAAAGTTATGGTATAAGAAAGTAATGAGATACTATTATACTAAAATGCTGAAAGGGATAGATTCAAGGAATCCTAATAAGACTTGTATCAACTGATGCAGAGTGAAGTGAATAGAATCAGGAGAATAATTTATGCAATATCATGTGGCATTGTAAAATCAACAATTTTGAAAACTTAAGAACTCTGATAAATTCAGGGACTACTCAATTGCAGAACATTGATTATGAACCTACCCTAGTCTGTTTTTGTCATTCAAGAAATATTTTTATTTATTTTGAGTTTTGCAATTTTCCCCCATCTTACTCCCTCCCGCCCCGAAGGCAGTCTGTTAGTCTTTATGTTGTTTCCATGGTATACATTGTATACATTGTATACATGGTATAAATAAGTTGAATGTGATGGGTGAGAAATCATATCCTTAAGAAGAAAAATAAAGTATAAGGGTTAGCAAAATTACATAAAAAAGATAAGTTTTTTCCCCCCTAAGTTAAAGGTAATAGTCTTTGGTCTTTGTTTAAACCCCACAATCTTTGGATACAGGGCTGATGTGAATATTTTTGTACAAGTGATGTTTTTACCCTTTTTCATAATCTCATCGGGGTAAAAACACAGTAATCTACCCTTCTCTTAAAAAAAATTAATATATGAATAAAACAAGCATTTCCATAACCTGGTACTGCTAAACCTCCTTTCTTTACATTTTTTTCATTATTTCCTTTGATATTCTTGACTTTTTGCTTTTTCAAGTAAATTTTATTATTGCTACCCTTTTCTTCACAGAAAAGTGATAGATTTTAGACATACACACACACACACACACACACACACACACACACACATACATATATATATATATATATTTGGACATAAACAATATGGGAAGTTTGTGTTTGATTATGATATATGTGTGTCTATATATATATACATATGTTCATGCATATACATGTGGAAGATGAAACATTTTTAAATTGGATTTCTTTTTTTGTAATTGTGAAGGGAGCAGAAATTAACTGAAAAATAAAATACAACAAAAGACTTCAACAAAAATTAAAAACATCATGGAATATAATCAACTTTGGGCTCTTCTAGCTTTACAAAACTATGACTCGGGATCATTGTTGAGTTTTTTAAGGAGATCATAAAAAAATTTGACTGATATTATTAAAATGATTATTTTTAAAGTTTCTCCTTAAGTTTTTTCCCCTCCACATTCTTCCATTTTTATAAAGCTAAATAAGATTGGGTTAGGGATAATCAGCATTGGATAGAGGATATAAAGCTCACCTCTGAGGCAGGAAGATGTGGTTATTTTGGGGGTTTTTTTGCTTTTGGAAACTCTTTATTACTGACTCCATTAGGTCTTTTTTTTTAATTGAGAGTAATTTTTTAATATTCTCATTTTGTACAAATTTTTTTTACGTTAATGAAATATTCTTGTTTAAGAGTAAATAAAATACCTCCTCCCCCCTCATAAATATAGACTTGCTTGAGCGATAAAGTAAAGGGGAGAGAAAAAACAATTAAAATTACAAAAAATAATAGCAATAATTGTAGGTATGGCCAGGTGGCACAATGGACAGAGCACCAGCCCTGGAGCCACGAGCACCCGAGCCCACATCTGGCCCCATAGACCCAACAATCACCCAGCTGTGTGCCATGCAAGCCACTCCAACCCCACTGCCCTGCAAAAACCAAAAAAAGAAAAGAAAAAAAAAGACCCCAAATAAAATAAAATAGTAATAATAGTATGGGTGGCTGGGTGGCAGACAGAGCACTGGCCCTTGAGTCAGGAGCACCTGGGTCCAAATCTGGCCTCAGACAACCAACAATCATCCTGCTATGCTGCCCTAGGCAGGCTACCCAGCCCCATTTGCCCTGCACCCTCACCCAAATAATAATAATAATAACAATAATAATAAATGTGCTTCAGTCTTTCTTCCAACACCAACAACTCTGTAGTGGGTGGATCACATTCTTTATGCTAAGTCCATTGCAAAAGTTACTTCCATATTTTTCCACCATTGCCATGGCTGATCACAACTCCCTCCTTTCGTATTTCTCCACTAACATGTGCTGTATTTTCTCTCTCCTTTCACTGACTCTACTTTAGGGTAGCTGAGGGGCACAGCAGACAGATCCCTGGTCCTGGGCAAGAGGCCCTGAGCCCCCACACCACCCCTTAGGCCCAGCATCCACCTGGCCCTATGGTCCAGGAAAGGCCATCCAATCCCAGCCCCTTGCAAGAAGTAAAAAAGAAAATGTGTTATATCTGACCACTCTCCCCCCATGGCTATCCTCTCCTCCATCACTCACATCCCCCCCTTCCCCCTGTCCCCCTTCTCTCCTTCTTACTCCAGATGTCTGTACCCCATTGAGTATATATGCTGTTTCCTCTCCTAGCCACCTCTGATGAGAGCAAAGGTTCCCTCATTCCCCCTTGCCTCTCCCCTTCCATATCATTGCAATAGCTCATTGTAATAAAGAAAAATCTTATTATATGAAATATCTTGGCCTATTCCCCCTCTCCTTTTTCTTTCTCCCATTACATTTCCCTTTTTTTCTATTGACTCCATTTTTACACCATATTTTATCTTCGAATTCAGCTTTCTCCTGTGCTTCAACTATAAAAGCTCCCTCTACCTGCTCTATTAACTGAGAAGGTTCATATGAGTATTATCAATGTCATTTTTCTATGCAGGAATACATGCAGTTCATCGTCATTAAGTCCCTCATATTTTCCCCTTCTCCTCCACTCTCTATGCTTCACCTGAGTCCTGTATCTGAAGATCAAACCTTCTGTTCAGCTCTGGCCATTCCAACAGGAACATTTGAAATTCCCCTGGTTCATTGAAAGTCCATCTTTTTCCCTGGAAGAGGACATTCAGCCTTGCTGGGTAGTTCATTCTTGGCTGCATTCTAAGTTCTTTTGCCTTCCTGTATATTATATTCCAAGCCCTACGAGTTTCCAATGTAGTTGCTGCTAAGTCCTATTGTGATCCTGACTGCAGCTCCACAGTATTTGAACTGTGTCCTTTTGGCTTCTTGTGATATTTTTTCTTTGACTTGGGAGTTCTGGAACTTGGCTATAATATTTTTAGGGGTTGGTTTTTTGGGATCTCTTTCTTGGGGGGGATCTGTGGATTCTCTCCAATTCTATTTTGCCCTCTGCTTCTAGAATATCAGGGCAATTTTCCTGTAGTAATTCCTTGAAAATGATGTCAAGGCTCTTTTCCTGATCATGACTTTCAGGTATTCCAATAATTTTTAAATTATCTTTCCTAAGTCTGTTTTCCATATGAGCTGTTTTTTCAATGAGATATTTCACATTTTCTTCTAATTTTTTCATTTTTTTTGTTTTGAAGTATTGATTCCTGATTTCTGTTAAATTCATCAATCTCCCTGAATTCTATTCTTTGTCTGAAGGATTTGTTCTCCTCAGAGAGTTTTCTTATCTCTTTTTCCATCTGGCAAATTTTGCTTTTTAAGGCATTCTTCTCTTCAATAACTTTTTGAACTGTTTTATCCATTTGACCTAAGCTGTTTTTTAGCATGCTATTTTCTTCAGCATTTTTTTGGATTTCTTTAACTAAGCTGCTGACTTCATTTTCATGTTTTTCCTGCATGTCTCTCATTTCTTTTCCCAGTTTTTCTTCTAACTCCCTCATTTGATTTTCAAAGTAATTTTTGAGCTCTGTCATAGCCTGAGCCCAATTTCTGTTTTTCTTGGAGTCTTTAGATGCAGGAGCTTGTGCTTCCTCATCTTCAGACTGGGTATATTGATCCTTCTTGGGATCATAGATAATGTATTTCTCAATGGTGTTCCTCTTTTTTTCTCTGCTTGCTCATTTTCCCAGCCTAAGCCTGTTTTGGGGGTGCTTCTTGAGCGTTTGGGACACTCCCACAAGGGTCTCAGTGTGTGAGGCTCTGTCCTCCCTCCTGGTCTGTGAATGACCATATGCGCCCCCCCCTGCCATGGGACTGAGGTGGGGGGGCTCCTGCTGTTCTATGGGGGGCCCTAGACTGTGATCAGGATATGAATGTGGTCAGAGCCCCAGAGTACTCTTCCAGGGTTAGAGGACTGAACTCAGCAGTCTCTCTCTCTTCACTCCCCTCCCTAGGTTCAATGGGCTCATGCCCTGGGGGCTCCTGCTTACCAGTTCCACCTGGTTCTGTTTCCTGGATCTGGTCTGCTGAAAGACCATGTTGCTTGCTGTGTGCCCTGAGGGCTGGGCTCCATGTAATTGCTCTGGCAGAGGTGCCCCCGCTGTTCCCCCATTTTGTGCCCAGTGCTCCCCCAGGGTGTAGCTCAGGAGACTCCCCCGCTGTGAGCTGCGGCTTCCAGCATCCTGGGGCTGCCTCCTGGAGGCTAAAGTTCTTTTGCTCTGGCAGGCCACCCCTCCAGCGGGCTGCCCCTCCAACCTGCTCTTTTTCAGTTTACCTTGAGTAGGAGAACAGCCTCACTGGGTCCCTCTGTGGGTTCTGTCTCTTGAAAATTTAGTTAGAGTCCTTAGCTTATGAGTTTTATGAGAGAACACCTAAGACCCGATCCTTTCCTGTCGCCATCTTGACTCCGCCCGGAAGATGTGTTTTTAAGGCCTAGAGATCACTTAACCTCTTAGGATATCAACCTGCTTTTTAAGATTATAAATTGCAGAATTTCTATCATCATCATCATTATTATTATTGTTAGATTTTGTTAAGAAAAAGACTTTGTCAACAATCCCTACACCAATAAAATCACAAGTCTAAGACATCCTTAAGTAAATAAAATTTATTAAGGCAAAAAATGAGGGGATTTTTTGGGTAATGATCTGAATCATTCTATTAGAATAATATTATATCATAAATTATTATTAACTACATTATATATAAACAATATATAATACAACATTGTATGCATAATTTATAATATATTATTATAAAATAAATTATATAAATTATTATATTAAATATGTTATAAACCTATTTTCATAACTGTTTTCTATATTAAGTTTTAGTATAAAAAATGCTAATCCAATGATTTTTTGTGGTCTGTACCTGAGATTTTGTTCCTCTAAGAAAGGGGATCTTAGTTTTGTTTTGTTTTGGCTCATGTACTCCCAGAATAATGCTTTAATATGCATAAAATATATAGTATAACAAAGAAAAGAATTTATATTGAATCAAAGTATCAACATTCTTTGAAAAAGAACAAGTTCATAGACCCAACATTAAGAACTCATATATTATTAATTTAAAAATTAATTTTCTTTAACCCAGATCTTTTCAAAGCATACCTAGGGGCACCGAAGGCCTTTTTTTGAAGTCTGCAAGATCAAAATTGCTTTCATAATACTACTAAGATGCTGTGTTTCTAACATGACAATCCATGATAGCTATTACCACATAAACAAAAAACATTGGAGGGCGTTCCTCAATGATTTTAAAGAATGTGAACTGATCTTAGTTCAAAAAAGTTTGAGAATACTATGGTAATCAGCATGGTGAAAATGGGGAGGGAAGAAAGGAGACATTTTTATACCTTGGAAAGGAAATTATTTTCAATTGAAATTTTGTGGTCATAACTATTTTTGTTGAAATATTCTATCAACATTATTAACATTCATCAGCTCTCTGTTTTAAAATCTGGAGTTGACTTGTTTTGTTTTATGCTTCTACAATAGTGATTACAAAGAAGGCCATGACTAGACTTCAGCAACAGAGTCCCTCTGAGAGACAGATTTAAATTCTGCCCTGATAACCTTGTCCATCTTAACTGCAATATCATGTTGTGATCATCTATGACAGACTTAATTAACTCTTCTCAGCAATGCAGTGATCAAAGACAATTGTAATAAACTTGTGATGGAAAATACCATCCATATCCACAGAGTGAATTGTAAAGCCTGAATGTAGACCAAAGCAGACTATTTTCACTTTTTAAAATTTGTTGTATTTTTTTCTTTCTCATGACTTTTTGCCCTTTTGTTTGATTCTTCTTTCACATGTCTAATATGGAAATGTGTTTAACATGATTGTACATGTTTTACCTATTTCAGATTACTCACTCTTGTGGGAGGGGGGAGTGAACAGAGAAAGGTAGAAAAACATGAAACTCATGATCTACCTAAAAATGAATGTTGAAAACTATCTTAACATATAATTGGAAAAAATAAAAATGAAAAAAAGAGATTTAACTAGAAGTTGCCTCCTCCCCAGATAAACATTAGGGTTGGAATGATTAGTAAGCAGTGAGACTAATTCTGCTTTCTGCTCTCTATAAGGTAGCTTAGCCATGGTAAGATTCTAATGAAGATACTATTTACTGAAAGTTAAAATTTGAAGAAATCTTTGAGATTCTTAATTTCCAAATTGGGAAATCCAGGATCCTTGTTCACAAGTCACCTAGAAACAGCTCCTAGAAGGAAGCTTTGTTCCCACCTCTGTAACATATAAGGCAGAAATTTTTTAAATTGTGCACCCTCCGAACTTATTATTTAGAGTGCAATCCATAGTGGATTCTTGGGAAAACTGATTTTTGAATGATCCTTCTAGAAAGGACACGAGCTCTGGCAGCAGATCCCCAAGATCCGACTCAGCTTCTGACATTTATGATCTGGGTGACTTGAGGCATGTCCCTGACCTCCCTGGGGATTCATTTTCTCATCTGATAAATAAAGGGTGGTAAACCCCCTCCCATTTCCACGTGTATAATTCTATGATTTGCCTCCACAAAGGACAAACCTTAGGTTTGGAAATTTTTCTGGACTGGAAAAAGATGGGGGGGGGGGAGGTCCAGATCCTCGGGGGGAAGCAAGGGGGGGCAATGCTACGGGTCTCCCCTCCCCTGCAAGTCACCCCCTCCCCAAATCACAAGGCAGCCTGACTGCAAACCCTTTTAGAGGATGCACGGGTCCCTAGATGGGCTAACTGCGCAGGTGCAAGCAGGATTGGTCAGTGACTTGGGGTGAAGAGGCCGGATCCAACCTTTCCCCCAGACCGAGGGAGGGGGCTGCGATCGCCTCACTTACCTCCAGATAATAGAGGTCCAGGCTAGTGATCTGCGAGTCCAGAAAGTCGTCGTAAGTGTTAAACTGGGTCACTATATTGTCCACTACAGACAGCCTTTCGTCATTGTCCATCATGGTTACTAAGGGCGCGGCGTCCTTGGCAACCGGGAGCTGGGCTCCGCTCCAGCCTCTTAATCACCTGGGGACAGGTAGTCCCGGACGTGCCGCCCCGCCCGGAGCTGGGGCTCCTCCCCCTGGGACTCCCCGCTTCTCCGGGTCCCTTTGCCTTGTCTCACTTCTTTCTTTTCTCTTGTTTCTTAAAGATTCTAGAACCTTGGAACCTTCCCCGAAGCTCCAAGTTCGGCTGTGCGGCTGTCCCAAGTTCATCGAGGTAGGAATTCAAAAGAGCACAGGGGCCGAGAGGAAGAAGCCGAGGGGAAATCAAGGGACACGACCGGAATTTGAGGAGAAATGGGCTGTGAGCAAGTAGAAATGCACATGCAGTCCCCTCAGTTTGGCCTTTAAATGGCTTTTGCAGAAGCTCTTTGCAGGAAGGTGGTAACAAAGAGTCCTGAGGAGGAAGCAACGAGCTGGGGGGGGGGGGGGGGGTGTTAAGTCTGTAAGAAATCTATCTGCCAGCTGACCAAGCTCGGGTCTTAAGAGATCTAGTCTTCCCCACCTTTTTCTCCCTCTCCACAAGGAAGCCAAATGACACTATTTAAAAAAAATCCTTTTTAACTTTCTGATGACTCCATGTAGAATAGGACAGCTAGGGGTTTGGTAATGTTGTTTCTTCCCCCCCCCCCTTTCCCCTTAGTATCTAAGTTTTTGATATATGATAAAATGCGGCCTAATCCAAACTCATTTTATTTGTTCTATTTTCAATACATCTTTAATCTTTAATTTGCTATGCTCTAGAGATCAGATTAAAAGTGGGGAGTGTATGCCCATTTTAGAAGTTGATGGATTAGAAAGGGGGGGGATGAATTTTTGAGCCAATAGGATAAGAAGGCAGGGGAACCTCCAGGCCTTTGTTTTGGTGTTGCCAGGGCAATCACAGGCTGGTCTCAAAAATTCACTACATCTAGGAGAGTTTTAGGGGAGAATTGATTAAATATTTGACCACAGATGATTTAAATGTCCAATGGCCCTTGACAGCAAAAAGGTTTCCGACCTCTGCAAGGAAAGACTCTAAGACCAATATACTCTATTTTTTTAAATGTGACTTGATAGAGCCCTAGAAGATAGTAAACACAGTTGACAGATTTTCCCCCTTCTCCTGGAAGGGTGAGTGTAGAAGATTTAAAAGGACAGCTATGTTCCAGAAAAGGAGTGAGTTTCTAGGACAGCTCTACCCAAGGGAAAGTAGGGAAGAGCGATTTTTTCCCAGACATAGGAAGTCAGCTTTGCCCCTTCACCTTCCTGGCTCAGGAATGACTGACAGCAATAATTGTTTTGTTTGACAGAGCCACCTTGTTTGGCTTTAGGTGAATGATAGAACCCAGATATTCCACTGCCTAAAAAGGGTTCTTTCCATTATATCCTATCTGCTCTCTGAAGGTTCTATGGTTCTGGTGACTTTAAGGGATGCTGAAGTGAATTTTATATGGAAATAGTTTGTTTTTAAAATTACAAGTTGAGAGTGGAAGTAACTTGTTCACGAACACAAATATTTGGTGCAGACTTTGATTTACACCATAGTGTAAAGCCTTTTGACATTTACTAACTTGGTGACATTAGGAAGGACACAGTGTCTCTGGATCTTATTTCTTTGTCACTGAAATGAGGGGGTTAATGTCCCTCCCAGTTCTCCATCTATGATACTAATTTGCAGAGAGGATTTGAACTTTGATCTTCTGACTCCAAATACAAGATTCTTTCTATTGTTCCACATTTTGAGTTCTTAAAACACATGTGAAAATAATATAACACAGCTGCTGGAAAGTTCAATAGATATTTTAGAATTTTAATTGCTTTCAAAAGCCTGTGAAATGTTAGCACCTTGTACTGGATTATACATGCAGTATTAAATTGAATTAGCTGTCTTTGAGAGCTAACCCCCCCACAAGACTAGATAAATAAATTTTCACTTAGCAACAAGTTACTTTTAACAAATCACATAGTTAAAATATAGACAAAATTCATGATAATATTTGAAATAGTTTTTTAAAATTAACATTATGAATTTTTAAGAAAAATAGTTTGCTCATATCACTTCTATCGTCAAAAAAATCAAATAGAGAAACCGAAAATTTGTAAATGAAAATTTGTCACCAAATTTACAATTGAATGTAAGATAACAAACAACAAGGAGACTTAAAATTACTGACACAACAAATTGTTTCTTATAATATAAAGTAGTGAATTCTTTGAGGAAAATTATGGAAATGACCAATGGTCAAATAAAAAAAAGATTCAGTAGCATTTATAACATTTGCTTAGCATATAGGGAAATTATTCATAACTATTATCCATCATACATCCAGCTCTAAAATTCCATACTGCAAGAGTATTATGATGATTTAAATATAAGGAAAAAAAGCATCTCTAGAGATTTTAATCCTTACCAAAGAGATAATTATTACTACTAATATTATTATATTATGTTAGATTTAATTATAAATTATAACAATTGCTATTAATAAGAAGAGCTAGCATTTATTTAGTGTCTAATATGTGCAAAGTACTGCACTAAAAACTCTACAAATATTATCTTGGATATTCACAACTCTGGAAGGTAGATGTATCTCCATCTTACAGTAAAGGAAACTTGAGATAAAGTTTAAATGACTTGCTTAAGATCACACAAGTAGTCAAAGTTCAGATTTACTGTAGGTCTCTCTTCCTGCCTCTAGGTCTAGGACTCTCTCCACTGATTCACTTGGCTGCTTCCTTGTTCTATTAGTTCCTAAGAAGGGATCATAGGCCTGAATCTCAGATCATTCTATTCAATTCATCATGTAACTTAATAGTATTTTCTACATTCCTGTACTATGTTACCTCTTAGGAAAGATACAAAATTCAGATATGCTAAGATCTCAAACCTCTTGAACTTAGACTCCAATAAATGGAAGAATGAATGTACCCAGACAACTAACTCTCCAGTGCTCCAGAATAAATGCATTAGAAAGGTGAAAAAAAATTAAAGAGGTTCAAAGGTGGGAAATCAGCAAAAAGCTTCCTGGAGGAGATGGCCTTTGATGGCTTAAAGGTTTTGGACAAATTCAGAAGGTAAAAGAGGAGGTAGAATATTCCAGACCATGATAAAAACTTGGCAGGTAATCACAAATCCTAAATCACACATATACTATCATCCTAAATCTATCTGTATTGATGGCACTTTTTCCCTGTCATTTCTTGATCTAATGGGATTATATTCAATCTAATTCAATTCAATTCAATAAAATCTAATATAGGGCAAGGTACTATGCTAAGTGTTAAGCATAGAAAAAGAAAGGCTAAAAACTAACTCCTACCTTTTAGAAGTCTATACTGGGGATCATAAATTTAAAGGAATAAGGAATCTTAATGGGTGTTTAGTAAAATTTTGCAGATGATTTTCATATTTTATCTTTGAAATATTTGCATTTAATAATTACATAATTTTACAGATGAGAAAACTGAGGTTCAGAGGAGTTGAATCAATTTATTGAAAATTGTATAAGAGTAAAGAAGAGGGCTGAGACTCAAACCTATGTCCTTCACTTTCAAATTCCGCATTCTTGCTACTCTGCCAAGGGAATATAGGATCAGAAATTTTTAAATCTGGAAGGGAGCTTACAGGCCTTTTACATATGAAGAAAATGAGACCAATGGAAGCTAGGCAAAATTGTTCTTTAAAACAGAATAAAATGGATATCCCTTGCACTACTAAGGTATGGGTTTTATTATTCAAATACTTTTGAGAAAGAAAGCATAGGACATTCCTATCTGAGGGAATTTCCTCTACCAATGGAGTTTAGTATATTTATTAAACTTATTTTAGACATGTTCACGTTTTTTATTCATTTTTTCAAGTTTTCAAGTTATGCAAAACTTTTATGTAAGTTTTAAAATGTTTTAATTAACAATTCTTATAATTATCCTTCTTACCTTCCCACCTATTCAGGGGGGAAAAGGAAAACAACCCAAATTCTTAAAATATATATGATTCCTATATTGCTCATGTTAAAAATTGATTCAGTTTGCAGCTGGTGACCATCAACTCTCTGTCAGGAGGTTCACCATAGGTGATTATTCTAAAAGTTTTCAGTTTTTTATCTTTATATTGGTTTATTATTTTCATCAATTATTCTTGATTATGCTTACTTCACTGGATCAATTCAAAGAAGCGTTCCTAATTTCTTTTTTCTGAAACTACCCCTTTCATTAAATCTTATAGCACAGAAGTTTTATATGTGTGCCCTAATTTGTTCAGCCATTTCCCATTTAAGTCTGGACAGACTCCTAAATGGTATAAATATTTTTGTCTTTAGTGTTCTTTTCTTAATTTTTATTTCTTTAGGAGTACAAGTCTAGTTATGATATAACTGGTTCAAAGTTTAATAACTTTCTAGACATAACTTCAGATTACTTTCCAGAATGACTACTCTAATTCATAACTAGTTTCTACAAAATGATGCTATAAATATTTTTGTATCTTATGTTCTTTTCTTAATTTGTATTTCTTTAGGAGCACAAACCTAGTTATGGTATCACTGACTCAAAGTTTAATAACTTTCTGGATATAACTCCAAATTACTTTCCAAAATGATTGCTCTAATTCATAACTCCACTGAGAGTGCATTAATATATATGTTTGTTTCTTCTTCCCTACTTCCTGCCCCCTACTTCTTTGCTAACAGTGATCATTTTCCTTGTTTTAATATAAATTTCGCCAATGTGAGAAATATGAAGTAGAACCTTAGAGATACCTCTAATTTACATAATTAAAAATTGTTATTGAATTGAGGCATTTTTTTCACATAACTGTGAACAGCTTGATTTTTATCCTTAGAAAACTGTCTGATCTTATCCTCTGATCATTTATCAATAGGGAAATTGTTCTTATAAAATACAAATTTCTTTCAGTTCCCTTTATATTGTGGAATCGAGATCTTTTCCAGAGCAACTTGCTAGAAAGTTTCTACACCCCCTTTCATTTAACTATTTTCCTTTTAATTTAAACTAGGTTGATTTGTATGTAAATTTTAAAATACAATATAATTATAACAGTGACTACCCTGGACACAACTGTGTGACTATCAAAAATGTTACATTTCCCTCCTCTTCTGTGGTTTTACACTATGCTAATGAGGAGTTTCTTGGAAGTCTGTCATTAACTCCCCAACATTAGAGGTCTACTGCACTGTAGCTCAATTTAACCATTTAAAAATCAGATTATCTTTTTACAAAAATATTTTCTTCAAAGGTATGAACAAGAGCAAATATATGTGTGTGTGTGTGTGTGTGCATGTATATAATGAACATCCCCTTTATTTTTAAGGTTTTGTTACTTTTATAAGCTTGTGACCTTTTTTTGCTAAGATGTTAATTCACTTTATAAAACTTCCCTCATAACTCTCATTTCTTTTCTGATTATTTCCTTTAGTCATCTCATTTTATGTAAAAAAAAATCATTTAACCCTTTTTTCAACTTCTGCTTCATTTCTTCCAGAAATTCTAGTTCACTTTGGGTCCAAGCTGTATTTTTCTTTTGAAATTCTGCTCATTAGTGTTTTAGAGACATTCTTTTCTTCCAGGTTTTTATTTTGGACATCTTTGCATCATAATATCTCTTTATTGGTTGGATTCTATTTTGGTTTCTCTGTCTTCCAGTCTTCCTCCTGGAATTGGAATTTTGTGGTAGGATTAGAATTAATCCTATAATGAATCTGGGTCTTGCTTATTTCTGTTTTGAATTGCGTGAAATCCTGCTGGTGCTTTCTTTGTGAATTGTATTGAATTGTGTCTCCCAGAATCTCCCAGGTATTTGAGACTGAGATCTTTCAGGTTTTCAATGTGCCCAGAGTTGTCAGGTTCAAGGTAAAATGTGGTTGCTATTTTCCTGGATTGAATTCTGCAAGCTTCTGACCCAGATTTGGGTTTGGGCAACACTGTGGATTTATCCTTGGAATGTAGTTCTATTAAACTACCTATTGCTGCCTCCCCAGCCCAGTCAACTCGTTGGGATGTTTTGACTTGAACCGAACTCATTGC
Source organism: Macrotis lagotis (assembly GCF_037893015.1). Classification (NCBI taxonomy): domain Eukaryota; kingdom Metazoa; phylum Chordata; class Mammalia; order Peramelemorphia; family Peramelidae; genus Macrotis; species Macrotis lagotis. The sequence goes on along the minus strand of NC_133660.1, from coordinate 43,396,248 downwards.
CCTGTTACTCAGCTTCAGGCTTCAGACCCTTCTTGGGGGCTACATACATCTGAGACCCTAATCTAGGGACTGAGCCACCTAGATGCTGCCAACTTCTCTTCTTGTTTTAAGCGTGTTATTGGTCCTTCCTCTAATGCACCACACTTAGGAACAGGTCCCCTCCATAGTTCTCAGAGGATCTAAGACTTAGCTCTGGAATGTAAGTAACAGAGCTGCCATTTGGCACCTGTTCCTACTTCAATAGAGGATGATGAATGTTATAGGGGTTGGGAAAGAAGTAGGGGGAAGGGAAGGGAGGAGAAACAAAACAGGCATATTAATGTTCTTCATGAAATCATTTTGGAAAACAATTTGGAACTCTGCCTGGAAAGTTGCTAAACTGTTCATACCTCTTTGACCCTGGAAAGCCATTACTCAACTTGTACCTCTAAAGAAATAAAACGAAGAGGAAAAGGACCCATAATGCAAAAATATTTATGGCAACTTTCTGTGGGGCCAAAATGGAAAGTAAAAATCTATTCCTACTCTGGAGTATAAGAGTCAGAGCTTCCACTTGGCACCTGTTGGCCGGTATCAGCATCCTCCATGTTGGATCTAGGGCTTCTTGCCCTAGTGCACAGTCATAGACTCTAGTCCAGTCTCTTAGCTGAAAACCTCTAATTTCAACAATTCTGTCCTGCTTGGAAAATATAGTGGGAGCTTAATAAATTTTATTGGCTATTAGTTATTGATAAACTGGCTAGTATGGTTTTGAACTGTTAGCAAGTAAGTAAGATAGAAGTCTATCTCCCAGCAAGATATAATGATCACAATCCTGCGTGATTCCAGGGTTGATTCCAGGGACAAAGAAATGGAGATGATGGCTAGCAGAGAAACAACATTTTTTTTTACTTTCTCTTTTATAAATCCCTCAGATTTTTCTGGTATTGATGGTCCCCATTTTTTTTCAAGACAGATTCTTTTCAGTTCTGATGCAGATAAATAGGAGGGGGAAAAACACAGAGTTTAAAACCAAGTCCAAGAACACCAAGGTCATGTCTTCCTCCTGGCCCTGCCATTCACAAGAAAGGCTTCTTAGAGGAAATGAAATGAAGTCAAATTCTGAAAAAAGGGTGAAACACTTGAAATGACACAGAAAAGGAAGAGGAGGGAAAGATATGTTGAAATGCACAGCTTGAAAAATGGAAATTTGTGCAGAAGCCAGCAATAGGAGAAACCTGTCTTCTGTGGAGGGGTTAGGAGGGGAACATCAAGAAGTGAGTGAATGGGGTGGGGTGACAATTAGTGGGAGGGCTTCAAATCCAAAAAAAGCAATAACAAAAAGCTTCTAATTGAGGGTCATGGTCCTTGACAAGATGATTACATCCTTAAAGCAAACTATTCTTGTTCAACCTGTTTAAATAGCTCCAGAAATATTTTCAGAATATCTATGGCTTAGGAGCTCATTTCATCAGATGAAGATAGTGTACAAAGTGTTTCAAACCATTTCTCTGCTTTTCATTCCTTTTCATTTTAACAAATGTATTTTATTGTTGCTTAGAGAACAAACTGTGGCAATATGGAAGTTGTGACAGCAGATGGCAGTCTTGTACTATAAAGTCCTGGTACAAGTGAGAGCTTATAGTTGTTCTACTGAGGATGACTTGCTGCCCTTTCTGTTGCATCAAATCCCAACAGATTCATAATATTTTCCCCATCTCAAGAGGGCTTCAATTCAAGGTCACTCTAGTAGCTATTGGTAATCATCCAGATAGAATATAATTTAATTTACTTGGATTGGTTAAATTTCATTAAAGCATTTTGCTATTCAGACTATTGCATTTGAAGTTTTCTGCCTATTTTCTGTCTGACTTTGAGCAAGGAAACCATTGAAACCCACTGGGGCTAACTTCTTCATCTTCATCTGATGGGGTCAGACTACACAGCTTCTGAGAAACCTTCCAGCTCCTTAGGTCCATGATCTTTTCTTTCTTCCTTCCTTCCTTCCTTCCTTCCTTCCTTCCTTCCTTCCTTCCTTCCTTCCTTCCTTCCTTCCTTCCTTCCTTCCTTCCTTCCTTCCTTCCTTCTTCTCTCTCTCTCTCTCTCTCTCTCTCTCTCTCTCTCTCTCTCTCTCTCTCTCTTTTCTTTCTTTCATTTTTTTTGCAAGGCAATGGAGTTAAATGGCTTGCCCAATTACCTGCTCACACAGCTAGTAATTATTAAATGTTTTAGACTGGATTTGAACTGAAGTACTCCTGACTCCAGGGCTAGTACTCTTTCCACTGAACCACCTAGCTGCCCCCGGTCCATGATCTAATAAGCAATCAACCTTTCTTTCTTTAGCATCTATCGTGGTACATTACACTAGTTCATTACACTAGGTTTTTTTTTTTTTTAAATCTGGAACCTTGAATTCATTTCATGTTGAAATTCAGTTCATCAATAGAGTTAGACAGCATCTTTGGAAACTCAATTGTCTTTGAGAATTGTTTAGAGTACTAAGTAGTTAAATGAGTTGCTCTTGTTCTCACATATTTTGTCTCATGTAGTTTTCATTTATGATCTCTAGAAATACAGTTCTGAAAAACCAGACTTTGCTAAAGTCCATCGAAATCACTCTAGTTTTCACTTATTGGCTAATAAGAGGTCCCAGCTCAAACCTCACTTATGGTTTAGTTTGAGCCAAGTAGCAATTGTTTCTGTTCTGGTCAGAAACTCTGAGGGTTTTCTCCTCCAAGACTGATTATTTTATGAAGGCAAATTAGGTCATCTTTTGCCTCAGTTAATACTTAGCCTTCAATTATTGAATGGACTTTGTCTCAGATGTGGGAAAGATCTTAGTTTAAAAAGGCCAAGGCCTCCCACTGCATCCAGGGCCATTACCAGCCATCCTAAGCTATGTATTCCCACTGGGCTCTGAAGACTTAGGGGAGAGAGAGGAGAGGGGAGGGGAGGGGAGGGGAGGGGAGGGGAGGGGAGGGGAGAGGAGAGGAGAGGAGAGGAGAGGAGAGGGAGAGGGGAGGGGAGGGGAGGGGAGGGGAGGAGAGGAGAGGGAAGGAGAGGAGAGGAGAGGAGAGGGGAGGGGGGGGAGGGGAGGGGAGGGGGGAGGGGAGGGAAGGGGAGGGGAGAGGAGAGGAGAGGATGGGAGAATGGAGGGGAGGGGAGAGAGAAAGAGAAATGCAAATTTTCTCAGTGAAGGAAGAAAAGGAGGGAGTAATTCAGGAAGGGAGCCATGGAGGGAGAGGACTGGCACACAGTTCAAGGGCACTGGGGGAAATGAGAACACACTGGTGACAGGGGAAGGTGGATGTATGGAAGATCGATGAAGGGCCCAGACACATAGGTCAATGGACAGAATGGGCATGACTCCTCTCAGTACTGGAGTTCTCAAACCAAGTCCCAGAATTGGTGGTGAAAGGGGTGGGGTGGTGAGGGGGGCAGGAGGTTGGAGAAAGAACTTCTGATTTCAATAGGACAGGATTTTTAGGCTTTCTATTTTTTTATTTTCTTGGTGGAAGGGAAAGGAGGCTACTGAGCTCAGCGCCAAGGGGCAAAAGTAGAGAGAGAGGGGAGAGAGAGAGCAAAGTTAGCATAATTGGGTTTTTTTGGGGGGAATGTATATTACTTATTAAATTTGTGTAATTCAAATTTACATAAAGCAGGAACTGTCTGTGCTTTAAAATAAGTTTGCTGAATGCATACATAAATGAATGAAAACTTTGATCATTTACTACTTCTAGCCAAATTCACCAAAATTCAAGTTTTTTACAATAATCCTAAAGACATCAGATTTAAAAGAATATAATCCCTGTAAAACAACCAATCAGGTATGGTTTTTTTAAACAAGGTCATCTTCTCCACCCAACTAAGCGAAAGGAAATAGATATAGAACTGTCCATGCTCTGCAGATAGAAGCAGGAATTTGATTTTAATAATAATTTCTTCCAAATTCAACAAAAATGTCTTCCAAATTTAATATTAAAAGTTTGAAAACTTTGGCCTAAAGATACAGGAAGAGTTTTTAATAAAGACACTAACAAATACCAAAGAATCTCTATTTCTCATTCTGAGGTCTTTGTTACTGTCAGGAAATATGCCATTTTGTAATAGTATATATGTCTACATTGTATCTAGGCACTTTAACATTTGAAATATATATTTACTAGCTTTCTCCCAAATTCCACCCTTTGCAAAAGGACAAATGAGGATATGGGGCAATTCATAACAAACTTCGAAGATTAAAAGACAAAAACACATGTGTTTTCTATTATATTGCAGGATTTTAGATTTTGAACTGGAAGGGACCTTTGATGTCACCGGATTCAAACATTTCTTTTTTCAGGCGAAGAACTGGGATCTAGAGAGATGTAGAACAGGTCTCAAGTCACAAAATAAATTGGTGATAGAAACAAGATCATAACTCTGATCACCCTACTCCAACACCAGTACTTGGTTCACTGCTCCTAATTTACATGAATAGATGCTCTAGATAATAATAAATGAAGCTTATTTAAATAATAGTAATAGGGGGAAGCTAGGCGTCACAGTGGATAGAGCACTGATCCTGGAGTCAGGAGGACCTGAGTTCAAATCCGGCCTCAGAAACTCAATAATTACCTGTGTGACCTTGGATGTCACTTAACCTCATTGACTTAAATAAATAAAAAATAATAGTAATAATAGTTTGCACTTTTATAACACTTTGAGATTTTCAAATATTTATAAATCTTGTCTCACATCAATTCTGGGTGGGAGATGCTATTATTTAACAATTGAGAGCACTGAGACAGAGGTTAAGTGACTTATGCAAGTCACTTATGCAGTAGGTGTTTGAATACTTAACTGGAGGCATCTGGTTGGCTCAATGGATTGAGTACTAGAACTGAAGTGAGAAAGACTTGAATTCAAATATGACTCAGAAAATTATAGATTGTGTGACCCTGGCCTAGAAACTTTTTAAGGCTCTGTTTGCCTTATTCCATTGGAAAAGGAAATGACAAACTATTCTAGTAAATTGTTGAGAAAACCCTATAGACAACATTGGCATGCTATGGTTCACAGGGTCACAAAGAGTCAGACACAACAACAAAGTGCTCAACTAGAAGAAATGCACCTTAGAATTTTAAATTCAATGGTCATTTTAATTTTCTAAAGTAACTAGTGTCAACAACCAATACTGCTAGATATGTAGAGAAGAAAATAGGAGATATGTTTTTGGTTGGCATAATAAGAATTGTTTTAATACTTCCTGAGAAAGGTCATGGAATTCTAGTTGCATATAGTGTGGTTAAGAAGAAAAAGGGGTCTAATAAAAATATGTAACTACAATGTTGCCCTATTGCTTAAATCCTGGCAACATATTATATTATATTCTTTTTTTTTAGGTTTTTGCAAAGGGAATGGGGTTAAGTGGTTTGCCCAATGCCACACAGCTAGGTAATTGTTAAGTGTCTGAGGCCGGATTTGAACTCAGTTACTCCTGATTCCAGGGCCGGTGCTCTATCCACTGCACCGCCTAGCCGCCCCAATATTCTCATTCTTAATAATGACAGTAACGCCTTGAATTTATTAAGGTATTTCTTCTAGTAAGACCTTGGAACTTGTACATATTTTCAACTGTCCTCAGAGATAGAATTAAGATGGGACCAATCAGAACTTTGCACTCAAGGGTTGACAACACCCTTCTAGGTTTAGTATCTAGTTAATAGGAATAATTAATTGAAATGAGAAGTCACCAAAAGACATGCACTAGGGTTGACTCCCAGAGTGAACTCTTTCTTATACAGCCAACCCATTGCTTCTTCCCTTGGCCTTCTTAGTATCATTTAAAAATTTGTGAGCACACTTGCCCAGAAAACTATTTGACTTTCAGCAATAAGAAGAGGGTGAGGACTGAATGAAGGGTAGAAATTGCCAGTTAAAGTTCAGATCATATGACTTTTTAAAAATTCTCAATTTTGTTGTTATCAACTTAAAACCTTAATCATCAGAAACATTTCAACATACAAAAGAGAAGAAAATAATGTCTGTATTAAACTATGCACTTTGCCCATATACTACTTTATAATAAATTGAGCATAGTAGCAATAAAATGTCCTACTTGTGTGTCCTTTGGAATTTATTTTCCACTTTGCTCTATGTCTTTTTAAAACATTTTCCATTAATGTTGTTTTTTACCCCTTATGTATCTACATATCAACAGCCAAATCTAGTCATTACTGCTCATTGCATTGTTTTTTGTGGTTGTTTTTTGCAAGGCAATAGGGTTAAGTGACTTGTTTAAGGTCACACAACTAGGTAACACTCAAGTGTTTGAGGTTGGATTTCAATTCAGATCCTCTTGATTCCAGGGTTGGTGCTGTAGCCTCTGTACCACTTAGCTGCCCCATGCTCATTGCATTCCTGAAGACTTTTAAAGTCTTTTAAAAGTACTTTTTTGGGCATTATTATGAAAATTGACTTCTTGCTCCACACTTCACTTTGAGTCTGTTCTCGAAAAATCCTCCCCAAAATTTCTCTAAATACATCTAAATTCTCTAAATACATACCTTTTGACATATAGTATGATGCAGCAACATTTCATTATATGCATGCACCATTATTTGTGGATCCATTTTTCAATAGATTGATGCTGACTTTTCCCAGTAGAATCCAATAACCATTTAAGTGTCTTCCATGCCAGGCAGGAATTATGCTTAGAGCTAGAAATACAATTACTAACATGAAAGACAATCTCTGTCCAAAAGGAGCTCACCATTAAATTGGGGGGGGGGGGGATCACACATAAAAGAAGGGAGGAAAGTGGGAAGGGGAAGGAGAGGAGAGAGAGGTGGCATCTGGCTTGAGGGCTTCTTGTTCAGTGGAGCTAAAATTAGTCAAGCAGCAATTGCAGAGTAGATTCAGTCAAAATCCAGTTTCTGCTCTCTATAAAGGCAGGAATTAGGAAGAGTTCAATATTCTACCTTCCAGTTCTCCAATCAGGGAAGGGAGAGGTTGAGAGAGCTGGTGTAACTCAAAACTTTATTTAAATTGAGAGAGAATCTTGTTTGGTTAAGTTGAAACTAGGCAGAGCAGCAGATGCAGAGCGGACATGACAAAACACTTTAGTTCCCATTCTTTTCTGCAACAACAACAGCAAAATGCTGCTATACATATTTTTCCATTGTCTTTATTCTTTTAGTGATATATAGGCATGTTCCCAGGAGAGGTGTCTTTGGGTCAAAGGTCTTGAACAATTTGGCCATATTTAGGGCATAATATCAAATTGCTAGCCCCACCAAAAGGACATTAGTGTGTCTATTTTCCCAAAGTCCCTTCAACAACTGATGGTTTCATCTTTAGTAATCTTTTTCAAAAGCCTAAGTATATTTCTCTTATCAGTAATTTTTAGTATTGTTATATGGTTGTTGATTGTTTTCATTTCATCATCTTCAAATTGCCTGTTTATACATCTTGGTTGTTCCTTCATTTTAGTTGTGTTCAATTCCTCTTGACCCCATTTTTGAGGGGTTTTTTTTTTGGCAAATATGCTGGAGTAGTTTGCCATTTCCTTTTCTAACTCCTTGTACAGATGTGTACAGGGTGAAGTGATTTGCCCAAGACCACATAGCTAGAAAATTTCTGGGGCTAGATTTGACTTCTTATTTATTAGAGAATGATTCTTGTTCTTGACATCTATATTAATTTCTTAAATATCCTGACTATTAGAACGTTATCAGAGAAATCTACTGCAAAGATATATTCCCAGTTTAATTACTGTTTCCCTTATAATTCAAATTGCATTGATTTTACTCATATAAAAAGTTGAAAAATGTATATAATTGAAATTTTCTTCTTTGTGTTGGTTGTCTGAACATATTAACAGTAATCTCAGGATCAGGAAGATCTGAATTCAGATCCTAAACTTGTGTGGTAAAAGTAATATCCTGATCCTCTACCCAGATGGAGGTGAGACTAGTTTTCCCTTAAAAATTATTGAGACTTGACTGACTCAGGGGACTAGAAGTTCCTTATTGTCTGAATACAAAACAGCCACAAGGAGCTCCAGGGGGTCCCTGATTCTTGCCTAGTGAATCATGATAAAGCTGAATCAAGACAAGGGTTACCCTTGTTGAATGTCTACACTTGTGGAGAATCCTTCTTTTGTAATGACTAAGTAAATCTCCTTTTGTTAACTGTTGCATGACCTATGAGTATGTAGTTCCATTCCAATATCAAACCTAAACTACTAAGAGACTAGGATGAGTCAGGTCCATCCTGACTCATCCTAGTCTCTTAGTAGTTTAGGTTTGATATTGGAACATTTGGAACAATTGGAACAATTGGTGTGTTCTTCAAGGATTGGAACATGGTAAACTCACTGAAGGGGGAGATCAGCAAAGCAGTGAAAGGTGAGAGCAGGATGGCTCTCATACTTCTGGGGTGATTTTGGGGCTTTCTAGAAATATATTTTTTCAATTGTGAGGCATACCTCCTTTCTCTAATTCTTGAGAGATTAGATTGTAGACTGCCTGGGGCCATTCAGCAAGGGAAAAAAGCTACATGAGCCTACTCTGTATCCTTAAGAAGTGCAGCTCAAAGATAATTTCAAGTAAAGTGTTTTTTAGGTCATCTAGATTTGAGGAGCCTTCTAGCCTGGTCATTTAAGCTTGCTCCAAGTTCTAGTTAGGGGAGCTCTGCAAAACCTTCAAAACAGTCTGGAAAGACTGAATTTGAAGATAAGAGAAATATATTAAAAGATGAAAAGTCCAGAAGAACTAGACCTTGCTTGGGACCTTGCTGGGACTGGGTGCCTAATATCATCATCACCCAACACCATTCTAGGAAGGTACTATTTGCTGCCACCTTCACCTCCTCAGGGTCTAGCTTGAGCTCCCAGAAATTATCAGTTGTGGTTTTGTGGGCACACCCCCCATCTTTCCCCTTTCTTGAAGCTCTGGGACTGAACTTTCATTTATTCTTCCCAGCTAACTGATAAAGGTGGAAGGACTGGATTATTCCTTACTCCTCTCTTCCATTTTCAGACTCTTGTATCTCTATCACTTAGTAATAACTTCTCCTTTAAAGTTCATTCAATCCATATTTATCCCTTAATCAAGATTCTAGTGACTGTAATCTACAGATCTTTAGGATATTCTTCCTTACTCAATGAATTCAGTACCTGGCTAATCTGTTACTACTCCACAATTCTTGCTCTCATACTAGGGTTCTTCAACACACATATAACATACCCTAATCTCCCAAATCCAAAATTTATACATTTTCTATAGCCAGTTTTTCTCTTTGTACTCAAGCCCATTCATTTATCTATTCTACAAATACTTGTTAAGTGTCTATTTAGTATAAGGTATTATGTTGGGTACTTTCTGTGGGAGATGGGAGGTAGGGGGGATATAGATGAATACTACATGATAACTCCTTTCAAGAAGTTTACAATCTGGGACAGAACCAAGATGAGAGTGTGAAGGAAGGAATTCCTGGAAACTTGTTCTCCCCAAATCTCCAAAAGCTGTCAAATTATGACTAGTCAAAATTTAGAGCTGCAGAACCCACAGAAAGACTGAGTGATGCAATTTCTCATTCCAAGACAACTTAGAAGTTCCTCAGGAAAGGTCTGTTCCACCTGACTAGGGGTTGGAAAAAGCTGCTGAGAGTGCAGCTGCAGCAACAGCTCAATGGTCTGGGTGCCTCGATCCCTGGGGGCACCTGGGTCCATGGAAGAGGGGCAAGTTTCCAGACCTCCTGGCCCAGGGATCACTGGGAACAACTTGAAGGGTTGATGAGAGAATTCTTCTGCACCAGAGTGAGTATAGAGTGAGCGCCAGCCTCAGAGCAGCCCTGTGGTGAGAACCAGAAGCAGGAATCTGGGAAGCCAGCCTGCACCTCCAGAGCACAGCCCACTGATGGTAAGGGGAGCAGGGGAGACCCCAGAGGTCTCTCTGCTCTCCCTGGGGCAGGGCTCTGCTGTTTGCCTTCACCCACAAATCCATGTTGCAGTCTGGGGCCACATACTACTACAGCCCAGATGGGACCCTCCTTACACCTCCAGGGAAGAGGGTAGGGCCTGTGGTCATCCTCACATTAAAGCACAGGTAAAAGAGCAGTCAGAGCCTCTCATAAGACCTTGGAGGAATTAAGATTCTTGTGGGTTGTCCCAAAAAAAGCCCTCCTAAAGCCTTGGAAGTACAGTAAATCAGTCAAAGACTGAGGATATGAGCAAACAACAGATAAAAAGAATAATAACCACAGAAATTTACTTTGGCTCCATGGGAGATTCAGAAGATGACAAAGTTGTAGCTTCTATATCCAAAACCTCCAAGAGAAATAGACAATGATCTCATATTATGGATGAGCTAAAAAAAGACTTTGAAAAGCAATTAAGGGAGGTAGAGGAAAAATTGGGAGGAGAAATGAGAGCAATGTGATAAATCATGAAAACCAAATCAATAGCTTGGTGAAAGAAATAAAAAAATTTTTGAAGAAAACAACATGCTAAAAACCAGTTTAGGCCAAATGGAAAAAGCAACACAAAAGCCAAATGAAGAGAAGAATGCCTTAAAAAAGCAGAATTGGCCAGCTGGAAAAGGAGATAAAAAGTTCTCTAAAGAAAATAACTTCTTCAAATGCAGAATGGAGCTAAAGGAAGCTTATGACTTTGCAAGAAATCAGGAAGAAATAAAACTATTCCCCCAGAAAAACAAAAATTAGAAGAAAATGTGAAATACCTTATTGGAAAACAACTGACCTTGAAAACAGATTCAGAAGAGATAATTTAAAAATTATTGGGCTACCTGAAAGTCACGATGAGGAAAAGACCCTAGACTTCATTTTTCAAAAAATAATGTAGCAAAATTTCCCTGAGATCCTTTAAGCAGGGGTAAAATAGAAATTGAGGGAATTCACTGATGACCTCCTGAAAGAGATCCCAAAGGAAATACTTCCAGGAATCTTATAGCCAAATTTCCAACTCCCAAGTCAAAGAGAAAATACTAAAAGCTGTCAGAAACTAACAATTCAACTACTGTGGCTCTCTAGTCAGGATTGCACAGGATCTGGCAGTATCTACTTTAAGGACTCATAGGGCTTGGAATATGATATTCTGGAAGGCAAAAGATCTCAGTTTACAATCAAGAATCAACTACCCAGAAAAACTGAACATCCTCTTTCAGAAGAAAAGATGGACCTTCAATGAAACAGGGGACTTTCAAACTTCCCTGTTGAAACAACCAGAGCTGAACAGAAAGTTTGTCCTCTAAATACAGGACCTCAGGTGAACCACTTGGGGGGGATGTGTGTGACAAGAATGACTAATTATGAGGAACTTAATGATTTTGAACTGTTTGTATTCCTGCATGGGAAGAAGATGAAGTTTCTCATTTATAAGAAGCATATATAGATAAGGCACAGAAAGAAGCTGAATATAATGGTATAATATAGTAAAAAGATAGAGTCAGTGGTGATAAAGGAAAATATCTGGAGGAAAAGAAAGCAAAGGAAGAAGGGGCTAAGATATTTCACATAAGAATCAAGAAAAAGCTTTTTCAATGAAGTGGAACAGGGGTAGACAAAGGGAAATGAGTGAACCTTCATTCTCATCAGAAATGACTCAGAGAGGAAATAGTGTATAGAAATCTATCTTTACCCTAGAGAAAAATGAGAAGAAAGGTATGGGATAAGGGGGAATGGGGGAAAGGAAGGGAAGTGGGGAATAGGTGATAGAAAAGAGGGAAGATCACAGGAGAGCTTATTCATATGCAACATATTTTTGAACCGGGACAGGGTGAAAGGAGAGAGAATAGAATAAATGAGAGTGGGAAGGAACAGAGTGGACAGAAATACAGCTAGTAATAGCAACTGTGGGAAAAATATTGAAGTAACTTCTTTGGTGGACTTATGATAAAGAGAGCAACTCATCCCAGAGACAGAGCCATTGGAATCCAAACACAGTCTGAAGTACATTTTTTCCTCTCTCACTATTCTTGAGGTTTCTCAACTTTTGGGAGGGTGAGGCTTATGTTTACTCTCACACTATTATTGTAATAATATAAAATAAACAAAAAATGAATGTGGAAAAAAGAAGTTTATAATCTGGCAAGGAATATAAGAGACATAACTAGAATACAAGTTAGACTTTGTTGAGTGCCATTAAAAAAGGCCACAGACTGCTCTAGGATTTCAGAGGTAGAGATAACTACCTCATTTATTGGTATCAAAGGATTTTAGGGAAGTTGAAAAAGGTTGTACCAGGACATTCAAAGATGAACAGTAATCAACAGGAAGAGATTTGGAGAGAGCATTCCAAGGATATAGAGCTGTTAACTGTTAGTTGGTTAACATTGAGATGACCTATGAATATGAGCATCTCCTATATAAATATAGGAAAGTATGGACCATTTTCAGAGAATGAAAAGTGACCCGATTCAATAGGCTTGTGAAAGGAGAGATTAGGCCATACTGAGGAAGACTCTGGATATCCAGCTATGAAGCTTGAAGTTATAGGGAGAAACTGAATTTAATTAAATTAAACTAAAAGTTATTATACAGAAGTAACCAGATAATTTTACTTTATAAAAGTTAATTTGGAGTGAATACATAGAATGATTTAGAGAGAGATTGGGGTCAAGGAAGGAGCTAATGAAGGATAGCAGCAGGGGATATGGAAAGAAAATGCCAAACCCTGTTGCAAAGCTTCTTTTGCTTTTCCTTTTTTTTGAAGAGACACTTAATTAGCTATTTTTAAGCCTGGTGCAATTATAATGTCCTCTAATATCTATATAATTTCCTGTTATGTAGGTTTAGAAATTTTCTTTTAGTTAAAATGAGTTCAAACACAATATTTTGAGCCCTGAATTAGGAAAATACCTAACAGATTCTCTGCTTTTATTTATATTAGGTTGCTGGAAATGCTGAGTAGCAAAACAGCAAATTTTATCATAGTGTCTGTGGATAGTCAGACACCATGAGGGGAATTTCTATTTCCAAGACTTCTTTCAGTCAATGCATAGTTGAATACAGTTGGTAGCATCATCTTGAATCTTCTGCTAAGTTACCCATTGGGCTAATGCCTTCCTATTTCTTTTTCTGCCACAGTTCAACTTTACCTTCTTGTTCTCTTTGTTTTAGTTGTCTTTGAATTGCTAGTTCTTTCCAGTTCAACTTTGTAAGACCCACTCTTTCTCTTCCACTTTTAGACCTTCTGACTCTCTGATTTTGAATAGCTTTTCCTATTTATACAAGTTCCTTAGATTGTGCCCTATATTCTCAGCAATGACTTTGAGGGAAAGAACTATAACCTTAAAATAATTCAATTAAAAAGCATTCTTAACTAATAAAATAAATTTATTTTAAAATAGGATACAATAATTAGTACAAACTCATCCTTAACTTAGAAACATTTGAGAGACATTTCCAAGAGAGAATCATAGCAGAGCTATTGTTTTTGTCCTCTCTTTTTTTTATTTTAGATCATTCTTTTTCCTTTTAACATTCCTCATAAAAATCAGCTTACACGGTTTAAATGTTAGCTTTTTCTGAAACATGAATGATAATAAATCTAATAAAAGACTTTCAGGATCATAAAGGACACTTGGAAAAATAATCATTTTAGCAAAGAAGAAAACATTTTGATGCCTTGGTGAGGCTAAGTGGAAGGAAACAGACTGTTTCTATGAGGAATATATTTAGCTTCCCCCAAATATGAGATGGCTACTGTCAAATTCTTATGAGGAAAGGCTTGATCTATTTTAGACCAATATCTGGTTTCTAGTTTGAGCATTAGATGCCTAAGCTCCCCAGGTACTTAAACTATTTTTGCTGCTACAGTTACCCTATAGTCTCAGTAATGTCTCTCAATGCAAACAAGTTATTATTACAAGATGTTATAAATTGAGCCTAAAGAATTTTTGGTGTTGTGTATTATAGCACAAATTCTAATCCCTTCTGCCCACCATCTTTCTTTTCTTTAAGTCTGATGATTTTACAATACTCAGTTTGCTAAACCTTCTCTCTTAGTTCTCATTCAGGACTGAAAACAAAACAAATAAAAAGCATTGCTAACAATGAGCTGAAACAATCAACCCCCCCCCCCCAAAATGTGAATGCTTTAGGTTGGAAACAAATACCTAATATAATAGTCTTACAATGTTAGAGTTGGAAAGAACCTTAGCAATTTTTTCAGCCCAGTCTCCTTGATTTATGAATAAAGACACTGAAGCCAGGTGAAATAAGGATTAACATGCTGTTTTCTGATGGCCAGTCTAATACTTTCTCCCATTGTACTATATTGCTTGTGGCTGAGATGTATGTTGCGGTGAAGTAGGGAAGGGGTCCATATGGGACTCAGTTCTGGAGGAACTTTACCCCGAAGATGGAGAGAGTCTGGATTTTCTTGTACTTTCTGATTCCATATATCCCTATCTCAGAGAATATATCAAAAGAAAATCTCACTAAATGATTTTACTTATGTATTGCTGGGTCAAAGAGTATGCACATTTTTGTTGCCCTTTGGGCATCAGCTAGAAATTCTAATAAAGAACTGAGACATGAATCAAATTTATAAAAATACAAGTCAACTGATAAACTGTCAAAGGCCTTTTTCAGAGGAAGAAATTAAAGCTATCTATAGTCATATGAATACTCTAAATCAATACTGACTAGAGAAATGCAAATTAAAAACTTTTTTAAGCCATATCGATATAAATCAATACCATCACTTTTTAGAAAAGTTACATAGAAATTTTTAAACACAAAAGACTCATAAGTATTTATTGATAAATACTTAAAATGTAAAACAGCAACCTATTTCTCTCACTCTCCAAGGAGGCAGGAAAAACTCCAAGAGAATTAAAGATGAAAATGCCTCACAATAAACCCATAGAAACAAACACATTACCTATCATCTCCATTATACTCTCTTAAAAGACAAAGACTCCCACAAGACTTTCAGGACTAAGTCCAGAAGACATTTTCCTTTCTTTTCAATATGCATCATCCTAGGAACAACTCGTGACTTGGATAAAGACCTAGATTACATGCTCATCATATTGGCAGATGGCACAAAGCTGAAGGGATCTGTGACTCCCTAGATGACAGAAGCAGTATCCAAAAAAGGCAAGGATGTTGGGCTGAATCTAATAAGATGAAATACAATAGAGATAAATGTAATTCTTGCATTTGAGAACAAAAATAAATAAAAATCATAAATATAAACCAGATGGTTGTTGTTCTGATAAAAGATTCAGAGGTTTTACTCTGCTCGATAGAGTGCTGGGTTTGGAGTCTGGAAGACCTGATTTCAAATCTGGGCTCAAGATATTTGTCACAATTTACTCAATTATAAAATGGGAATCATAATAGCGTCTTATCACCCAAAGTACTTGTAAGGATCAAGTGAGATAATATTTTTAAAAGTACTTATAAAAGTATTTGCGGGTGGCTAGGTGGTGCAGTGGATAGAGCACCGGCCCTGGAGTCAGGAGTACCTGAGTTCTAATCTGGCCTCAGACACTTAATAATTACCTAGCTGTGTGACCTTGGGCAAGCCACTTAACCCCATTTCCTTGCAAAAAAAAAGTATTTGGCACAGGACCTGGGATATAAGCATTTATTAATATGTTTTCCTTTACCTCTTAGTGGACTGCAAATTCAAAATGAATCAACTATATAATAAGGCAACATCTAATGTGATCTTGGACTGCATTAAGAGGGGCCAAATGGATAGCAATAGGAAGGTGATCAGCAACTCAGAGGAGATGATCATTATTATTGGTATTCAATCCTGGCTGGTCTGAATCAGAGAATCACAAATTTGAATGTTAGAAAGGAAACTGAAATTCTGTCATCATCAGAACACAATCAGTTCTGGATCAAGAAAGGCTTTGTACAGTTCTAAGGGGAAATGTTATAATTCTAAATGCTTACATGAGTAAATTAGAGAAAGAAGAGATCAATGAATGGATATGTCACTAAAAATACTAGAAAAAGAACAAATTAAAAACCCCAAATTAGAATCCCAAATTAGAAATTCTGAAAAATCAAAGAAGAGATTAATAAAATAGAAAGTAAGATAATTATTGAACTAATTAATAAAGCTAAAAAGTTGATTTTATGAAAAATATAAATCAATAGGATCAAACCTATTGTTAATTTGATTTAAAGAAAAGAAAGAAGAAAATCAAATTTCCAGTATCAAAAATGAAAGGGATAAATTCAC
This sequence comes from Macrotis lagotis, assembly GCF_037893015.1. Lineage (NCBI taxonomy): Eukaryota > Metazoa > Chordata > Mammalia > Peramelemorphia > Peramelidae > Macrotis > Macrotis lagotis. The sequence goes on along the minus strand of NC_133660.1, from coordinate 43,380,059 downwards.
CACTAATATGGAGGAAATTAAAGTAATAATTTAAAGTTATTTTGCCCAACTATATGCCAACAAATCTTACAATCTAAGTGAAATTGGTGAATATTTACAAAATATAAATGAAATATAAATTTATAAAAATAAATAAAATACTTAACCCCATGTCCTAAAAAGATTGAACAAGCCATCAATGAACTCCCTAAGTAAAATATCTTCAGGGTTAGATGGATTTACAAGTGAATTCTACCAAAACATTTCAATTAATTCCAATTCTATATAAGCTATTTGGAAAACTAGGCAAAGATAGCATTCTGCTAAATGCTTTCATGACACAAAGATGGTGTTGATACCTAAGCTAGGAAGAACCAAACCAAAGAAAGAAAATTATAGACTATTTTTTCTAATGAATTTTGATGCAAAATGTTAACTATTAGCAAAGAGATTGCACCAATTTATCAGTAAGATAATATACGATTATCAGGTAGGATTTATTCCAGGATTGGTTCAAAATTAGGAGAATAATCTTTCTTTTTTTGAAAAAAAATTATCTCTTATCTATCTCCCTTAATACTAATTCCTCATGCCGAAAATTACTAATTTGTAAACATGTTTATCAAAATATGTATGTAAAATGCTAACCTGACCGTTCCCTGCTGAGGGAAAGGGGGTGGGAAGGAAAGGTGGGGGGAATTTTGTAACTTATAAATATGCATGTACATACAGATGAAAATAAATAAATTAATTAAAATAAAAAAAAGAAACCTAAAAAAAAGAAACTAGGCATACACCAACATCTCAACCCTATACCAAGATAAGGTCAAAATGGGTACAGTATTTAGACATAAATAGTGACACCATATGGAGAGGGGAGAATTTAGGACCAAATGAGATACTGAACATTATTAAATGCAAAAAGGATAATTTTGATTATATTACATTAAAAAGAGTTTTGCACAAGTAAAACCAATGCAACCAAAATTAGAAAGAACACAGAAAATTGGCAAACAATTTTTACAGCTAGAAATTTTTTAAATTTATTTTTATTAAAGATATTATTTGAGTTTTACAATTTTCCCCCAATCTTGCTTCCCCACCCCAACAGAAAGCACTCTGTCAGTCTTTACTTTGTTGCCATGTTGTACCTTGATCCAAATTGGGTGTGATGAGAGAGAAATCATCCTTAAAGAGAAGAGAAGTCTAAGAGGTAACAAGATCAGACAATAAGATATCTGTTTTTTTCCTAAATTAAAGGGAATAGTCCTTGCACTTTGTTCAAACTCCACATCTCCTTATCTGGATACAGATGGCACTCTTCTTTGCAGACAGCCCAAAATTGTTCCTGATTGTTGCACTGATGGCATGAGCAAGTCCTTCAAGGTTGAACATCACTCCCATGTTGCTGTTAGGGTGTACAGTGTTTTTCTGGTTCTGCTCATCTCCCTCAGCATCAGTTCATGCAAATCCCTCCAGGTTTCCCTGAAATCCTGTCCCTCCTGGGTTCTAATAGAACAATAGTGTTCCATGACATACATATACCACAGTTTGCTAAGCCATTCCCCAATTGAAGGACATTTACTGGATTTCCAATTCTTTGCCACCACAAACAGGGCTGCTATAAATATTTTTGTACAAGTAATGTTTTTACCCCTTTTCCTCATCTCTTCAAGGTATAGACCCAGTAGTGGTATTGCTGGGTCAAAGGGTATGCACATTTTTGTTGCCCTTTGGCCATCAGCTAGAATTTCTAATAAAGAAATGAGACATGAATCAAATTTAGAAAAATACAAGTCAACTGATAAACTGTCAAAGGCCTTTTTCAGAGGAAGAAATTAAAGCTATCTATAGTCATATGAATAAATACTCTAAATCAATGCTGACTAGAGAAATGTAAATTAAAATAACTCTCCTTACACTTAGCAGTTTGACTAAAATGTCAAAAAAAGGAAAATGATCAGTTTTTTGAGGATGTGGGAAATTAGGGATACTGATGCACTATTGGTGGAGTTGTGAAGTGATCCAACCATTCTGGAGAAAAATTTATTGCCCAAGGGGCAATAAAACTGTGCATACCCTTTGATCCAATAATACCCCTACTAGGTCTGTATCCCAAAGAGATCACAAAAAAGGGAAAAAGATCCACATGTACAAAAACATTTATAGCAGCTGTTTTTGTAGTAGCAAGGAAATGGACATTGAGGGAATGCCCTTCACTTGGGGAATGGCAGAACAAACTGGTGTATGAATGTGATGAAGTACTGTCCTGTTAGAAATCTTGAGCTCCTGGACTTTAGAAAAACCTGGGAAAACTTTCATGGACTGATGCTGAGAGATGTGAGAAGAAGCAGGAGAGCATTGTCCCTATTAACAGCCACATTGTGAGATGATCAACTATGATGAACCTAATTCTTCTCAGCAATTCAGGGATCACGTACAATTCTAAAGGACTTGTGATAGAAAATGCCATCCACCTACAGAAGGAAAACCATGGAGTCTGATCACAAACAAAAGGATGCTATTTTCACATTTTTAGAGATAGTTTTTTTGTCATATTTTTCCCTTCTAGTTCTGATTATTCTTTTACAACATGAGTTATAAGGAATATATGTATATTATATATATATATATATATATATATATATATATAATTTATAACCTACAGTAGATTATTTGTCATGGGGAGGAAGGAGAATAAGAGGGGCAGGGCTGTAGAAAAATGTGAAACTCAAAATCTTACAAAAAAGAATGTTGAAAACTATGTATGAAATTGAAGACAATAAAATATCAAAGAAAGAAAGAAAAGTTTTAAATAAGGAGTAATAGCTAGAAGATAACAGGCAGGATGATAAAGGACACTTGGAACCATTTCATCTAAGTATAAATTGAAGGAAAGAGTCATGTATAGCCCGGAGAGTAAAAATCTCAGGGGGGACATAATAGCTCTCTCATGGTGAAACAATCAGACTGTTTGCCTTCAGAACCAGAGCAGTGAGTCGAGATTGCAAAGAGAAAAAACATGGACTTCATATTAGGAAAAACTTTTCAACAGCACAGCTGTTCCAAAGAAGAAAGGACTATCCTGGGAGGGAGGGTTCCCCTTCCTTTGTGTTATGGTGGAGAGCTTTGGTTTCTGGGTTGGACAACATGGTCCCTTCTCATTTCTCAGATTCTGTGAACACATGGCCATGAGCAGTGGTCATCTCTAAGAAAGCTGTAGTTGTGAGAAGTATCTCTTGCTTCCTATTCTCATCCTCTCAACCTCAAAGGGCTAAAAACTTCCATTCTGGGGTTCTTTTTTGGTGACCAGTACACAAAGAAACAAAAAGCAGAAAAAGTATCAGCGACAGCTGCCAGGGGTTTTAGGAACAGTCTCAGAAACTATTTCTTTTTCTTTTGTAAAGTATTTTATTTTTCAAAATTGCATGTAAGGATAATTCTTAACTTTCATTTTAAAAAATATTCAGTTTCAAATTTTCTCTCTTCTTTACATCTCCTCTCCCTAAGACAATAAGCAATTTGATATGGTTACATATGTGCATTCTTATCAAACATATTCATAAATCACCTGAGGAAATGGGTTTCACATCATTCTCATTACTGTTCCTGAAGAGAGAAGAGAAAAAATCATTGTCACCCATCAAGAAGTCCAAGGAAGCATTATTGAAATCCTAAGCTAAAACTTGGGGAGTGAATTTGGAAGTAACTTCTTTTAAAGGTTACAGTGTGTCTCCTTCCTATATCACCAGAATGCAAAACATCTCCCAATACTGTCTCTTGGTCTTGGAAGTCTTCTCTGGGGTAGAAAATTGTCTGATAACCACTGAATACTATACTAGCAAATGTGGGTGGGTCCTCATAATTGCCAGATTACAGAAAGACTTGTTTTGCTGACTATTCACCCCAGTGTCCTTTCCACTGGGACCTTTCATGGGCCTGGGGATGCTACAGACACTGACTTCTACTTCTGGGTTATGAGCACTAATCTTGTAAGCCAACCTGAATGCTGCTAGGACACCCAACTGTGCTGTGGTTTATGCAAGAGCCCCTCACCAGAGAGGAAGATCCAGAGAAAAAAAGAAAATTATGACTCTAGGGAATGAAAGTATGAATTGTCTGTCTTGCATTTTTTAAAACTTTCTCACTGAAGCCATAGAACACATTCATAACTCTTAGTTGCCAAATACACTCAAAAGTGGCCAGTATCACCAAATGCATGGTGACCACTGAGGACTTACCTCCCTCTGCATTAACCTCCTAATTCAATGAGGCCATCCTGCTCCACTGAGGCCCCCCTTTCCAAATGGGTCAGGTTAGTCTGGTGCCTCAGGTTAAAAACTAGCACAAAATGAGACTCTTCTAGAATGTCTAACAATTTTCTTAGGCATAGCAGGGAAGCTGTATTGAGCAAGGGTACATCATTGATTCATTTGAGCTCAGTTTTCTGGACTGTGAGTTAGCCAAACTAACACAAGGTCTGGCCTGAATGAGATTAACTCCTGCCTTTTCATGTACTTAGTCATCAGGAAATTATGTCTAAGTCCAAAACTTAGATTTCTGAGACTAGCAGGGTTGGTTCAATATTAGGAAAACAATCAGCATAATTGACCCTATCAAAACAAAATAATCAAAAAATCATATGATTATCTCAATAGATACAATTTCAATATCTTTTTTCCTTAATTAAATACTCCGGGTCTTCCATAAAGACTTTTTAATGAAATTCATTTGTCCTTCCAAGTATCTCCCAAGGAATGGGTTCATTCACTATAGGAATAAAACTGAGCAGGAGGCTTCTCTGAACTGGTCTTCACAATTAAGCTTTTCACGAAATTCTAGGTTCGTGACCGTTGAATGAGGTCAGTTGAACAGGCATCCCCTATTTTTTTATGATGACTGAGAGCATCCATATAATTTGGTCTTTCCTTGGTAAATTCTAGGATGTTAAAGCCCTGACTGGTAAATTCTTGAGGAGGTAAAGGTAGCAAAGAAAATTCTTACTTGGTTTCATGTGAAATTTGGGGCAACCTGAATGGCTTGCTGAAGTGGAGGAATTTGCAAGCATCAAGAAGCTAACTCAAAATATGGGTTAGGGTTAGGGTGGGTTAGGATGATTATGGTCATGCCTACTGAGTTGATGGACTGCATACTAGTGTTCCAGAAAGAAACTTGGCAACTGGACCATCTTAGAACTTTTTAACATCCTCTCTACAGTGATAGTAAATTAAGAGGGTCAATAAACAATGGTCTAAATTGTCCCGCAAATTGACTCCCGTTTCAATGACATCAATGATAACTGCAATATAATCTTCTTAAATTCCGATTAGCATAGTTCAGTCTCTGGGTTCCGGCATATGTTTCTCAAAAGTTCAATTCTACCTCAAATAGGGATCTTTGTAACATCATTTATAATGATATCAATTTTGATACTTATTTCAAATCTACTTGCAATGTCTTTTTAGCTTTTAATCCTCCTCCAATTTCAATACCTTTTGAAGAAAATTAGCAGGTGCACCTAGGTCATACAGTGATGGAGTACTGGCCCTGGCATTCAAATTCAACCTCAGACACTAACTATGTGACTCTGGACAGGTCACTTAATCCCAATTGTCTCCTTACCAACCAACCACCCCCTCCCCCTTGTCTTTTCTAGGGGCAAATATTGGATATTGATTCTACCACAGAGGGGAGAAGGTGGGATTTGACAAATCTATTCCTTTTTTCCCTCTCACTTTATTTTTCTTAAGGTTCCTCTATCTTTGTGGGGGGAGGGGGATTATATTTACTTTTACAGCAAGACTATTGTAGTAATGTGAAAACAAGCACATAAATAAAAGATTCATATCAAAGGTATGTTATTAATATTTTATTTTTTCCCAATGATATGAAATAATAGTTTCTGCTTTTCATTTTGTGTAAAGTTTTGAATTTTAGGTGAGGGGGGTGGAGCCAAGATGGCGACAAGAAGGGATCGAGTCTTAGGAGCTCTCTGATAAAATTCATCAGCTAAGGACTCTAACTAAACTTTTGAGAGACAGAACCCACAAAGGGTCCCAGTGAGGCAGTTCTCCCACTCAAGGTAACCTGGAAAAGAGCAGAAAGGCTCTGCTCCTCAGGATTGGAGAGGCGGCCTGCCAGAGGGGTGGCTCACCAGAGCCAAAGAACCTCAGCCTCCTGGAGGCAGCCCCAGGGTGCTGGGAATCTCAGCTCATAGCAGTGGGGGAGTCTCCTGAGCTGCACCCCGAGGAGCACCGGGCACAAAGTTGGGGAACAGCGGGGAACCTCTGCCAGAGCCAGCACGTGGAGCCCAGCCCTCGGGGCACACAGGGAGCAGCTTGGTCTTTCTGCAGCCCAGACCCAGAAACAGAAGCAGGCTGAGCTGGTAAGCAGGAGCCCCCAGGGCATGAGCCCATTGAGTTGAGGGAGGGGAGTGAAGAGAGACTGCAGAGCTCTGTCCTCTGCCTCTGGAACAGGACTCTGGGGCTCTGACTGCATTCAGATCCTGATAGCAGTCTAGGTCCCCCCATAGAACAGCAGCCCCCCCCCCACATCAGCCCCGTGGCAGAGGGGGGCACTTATGGTCATTCACAGACCAGGAGGGAGGACAGAACCTCACACACTGAGACCCTTGTCGCAGTATCCCAAAAGCTCAAGAAACACCCCAAACCAGGCCCAGGCTGGGAAAATGAGCAAGCAGAGAAACAAAAAGAAGACTATTGAGAAATATTTTGCAAATGAGCCCAAGAAGGACCAAAATACTCAGTCTGAAGATGAGGAAGCACAAGCTCCTGCATCTAAAGACTCCAAGAAAAACAGAAATTGGGCTCAGGCTATGACAGAGCTCAAAAAAGACTTTGAAAATCAAATGAGGGAGTTGGAAGAAAAACTGGGAAAAGAAAGGAGAGAGATGCAGGAAAAACATGAAAATGAAGTCAGCAGCTTAGTCAAGGAGATCCAAAAAAATGCTGAAGAAAATAGCATGCTAAAAACCAGCTTAGGTCAAATGGATAAAACAGTTCAAAAAGTTATTGAGAAGAATGCTTTAAAAAGCAAAATTGGCCAGATGGAAAAAGAGATAAGAAAGCTCTCTGAGGAGAACAAATCCTTCAGACAAAGAATAGAATTCAGGGAGATTGATGAATTTAACAGAAATCAGGAATCAATACTTCAAAACAAAAAAAAATGAAAAAAATTAGAAGAAAATGTGAAATATCTCATTGAAAAAACAACTGATATGGAAAATAGACTTAGGAAAGATAATTTAAAAATTATTGGAATACCTGAAAGTCATGATCAGGAAAAGAGCCTTGACATCATTTTCAAAGGAATTGCCCTGATATTCTAGAAGCAGAGGGCAAAATAGAAATGGAGAGAATCCACCAATCCCCCAGAGAAAGAGATCCCAAAAAACCAACCCCTAGGAATATTATAGCCAAGTTCCAGAATTCCCAAGTCAAAGAGAAAATATTACAAGCAGCCAGAAGGACACAGTTCAAATATCGTGGAGCTGCAATCAGGATCACACAGGATTTAGCAGCAGCTACATTGGAAGCTCCTAGGGCTTGGAATACAATATACCGGAAGGCAAGAGAGCTTAGAATGCAGCCAAGAATGAACTACCCAGCAAGGCTGAATGTCCTCTTCCAGGGAAAAAGACGGACTTTCAATGAACCAGGGGAATTTCAAATGTTCCTTTTGGAATGGCCAGAGCTGAACAGAAGGTTTGATCTTCAGATACAGGACTCAGGTGAAGCATGGAGATTGGAGGAGAGGGGGGAAATATGAGGGACTTAATGACGATGAACTGCATGTATTCCTGCATAGAAAAATGACACTGATAATACTCACAGGAACCTTCTCAGTTAATAGAGCAGGTAGAGAGAGCTTTTATAGTTGAAGCACAGGAGAAAGCTGAATTCGAAGATAAAATATGGTGTAAAAATGGAGTCAATAGGGGAAAAAAGGGAAATGGAATGGGAGAAAGAAAAAGGAGAGGGGGAATAGTCCAAGATATTTCACATAAGATTTTTTTTTATTACAATGAGCTATTGCAATGATATGGAAGGGGGGAGGCAAGGGGGAATGAGGGAAACTTTGCTGTCATCAGAGATGGCTAGGAGAGGAAACAGCAAATATACTCAATGGGGTATAGACATCTGGAGTAAGAAGGAGGGGGAAGAGGGGGAAGGGGTTGGGATGTGAATAAAGGAGGAGAGGATGGACCATGGGGGGAGAGCGGTCAGATATAACACATTTTCTTTCTTACTTCTTTCAAGGGGCTGGGAATGGAAGGCCTGCCCAGGACCACAGGGCCGGGTGGATTCTGGGCCTAAGGGGTGGTATGGGGGCTCAGGGCTTCTTGGCCCCAGGACCAGGGTTCTGTCTGCTGCACTACTCAGCAACCCTACGGCAGAGTCAGAGTGAAAGGAGAGAGAAAATAGAGTACATGTTAGTGGAGAAATAAGAAAGGAGGGAGTTGCGATCAGCAATGGTAACAGTGGAAAAATATGGAAATAACTTTTGTGATGGACTTATCATAAAGAATGAGATCCACCCATGACAGGGTTGTTGGTGTTGGAACAAAGACTCAAGCACATTTTTTGTTATTATTATTTGGGGGAGGGTGCAGGGCAAGTGGGGCTGGATGGCCTGCCTGGTGCCACATAGCGGGGTGATCTTTGGGTGTCTGGGGCCAGATTTGGACCCAGGTACTCCTGGCTCAAGGGCCAATGCTCTGTCTGCCATCCAGCCACCCCTACTATTATTACTATTTTATTTTATTTTGGGTCTTTTTTTTCCTTTCTTTTTTTTTTTGTTTTTTGCAGGGCAGTGGGGATAGGGTGGCTTGCATGTCACACGGCTGGGTGATTGTTGGGTTTACGAGGCTGGATATGGACTGGGTGCTCCATGGCTGGTGTTTCATCCATTGCAACACCTGGCCATACCTACAATTATTACTATTATTATTTTTTATTTTAATTTTTTTCTCTCCCCTTTACTTTTTTTGCCCAAACAAGTCTATCTATATTCATGGGGCAGGAGGGGTATTTTGTTTACTTGTAAACAAGAATATTTTATTAATGTAAAAAACATTTGTACAAAATGAGAATAAAAAATAAATAAATTTAAAATTTTGAATTTTACAATTTTTCCTCTACCTTCCCTTTCCCTCCCTCTATCCCTGCACAGAAGCCAGTCTGATAATCTTTACATTGTTTCCATGCTATATATTGATTGAAATTGAATGTATTGGGAGAGATACCATATCCTTGCGTAGAAAACAAAATATTAGAGATAACAAAATTATGTAGTACATAAAGACATTTTTTTTTCAATTGAAGGGAATAGATTTTTGTCATTGTTAAAACTCCACAGCTCTTTCTCTGGGTACAGATTGTATTCTCTATTGCAGGTGCTCTAAAATTGTCCCTGATTATTGCATTGATGGAATGAACAAGTCCATTAAGGTTGAACATCATCCCCATGTTGCTGTTAGGGTGTACAATGTTTTTCTGGTTCTGCTCATCTCACTCAATGTCAGTTCATGGAAGTCTTTCCAGACTTCTCTGACATCCCATTCCTCTTGGTTTCTAATAGAACAATAGTGTTCCATCACATACACATACCACAATTTGTTCAGCACATTCACTTCATTTCTAATTCTTTCCTACCTCAAACAGGGTTGCTATGCATATTTTTGTATAAGTGATGTTTTTACCCTTTTTCATGATCTCTTCAGGGTATAGACCCAGTAGTGGTATTGCTGTATCAAAGGGGATGCACATTTTTATTGCCTTTGGGGCATAATTCCAGATTGCTCTCCAATGTATTAGTGTCCCAGATTTCTCACATTCCTTCAAACATTGATCATTGTCCTTTCTGGTCATACTGGCAAGCCTGACAGGTGTAAGATGGTACCTCAGAGCTGCTTTAATTTGAATTTAATTTCTTTAATCAGTAATGATTTAGAGCAATTTTTCATATGTCTATGTATTGTTTTGATTTCTTCATCTGTAAATTGCTTCTGCATATCCTTTAACCATTTTTTCAATTGGGGAATGGCTTATTTTTTTATAAATTTGACTCTGTTCTCTATATATTTTAGAAATGAGTCCTTTGTCAGAAATACTAGTTGTAAAAATTGTTTCATAATTTGCTATATTTCTTTTGATCTCGGTTATAGTGATTTTGTTTGTGCAAAAACTTTTTAATTTAATGAAAACAAAATTATCCAGTTTGTTTTCAATAATGTTCTCTATCTCTTCCTTGATCATAAACTACTTCCCTTCCCATAGATCTGACAGGTAAACTATTCCTTGATTTCCTAGTTTACTTATAATACTGTCTTTTATGTCTAAATCCTGTATCCATTTTGATCTTATCTTTGTATAGGGTGTGAGGTGTTGCTTAACCCAAGTTTCTGCCATACTGACTTCCAATTTTCCCAACAGTTTTTTATTGAAAAGAGAGTTATTATTCCAAAAGCTGGACTCTTTGGATCTATCAAAGAGCAGCTTACTATAATCATTTCCTGCTGTGTCTTTTGTACCCAATCTATTCCACTGGTCCACCACTCTATTTCTTAGCCAGTACCAGACAGTTTTGATAACTGGCGCTTTATAATATAATCTTAGATCTGGCAAGGCTTAGCCACCTTCTTTTGCATTTTTTTCATTAAATCCCTAGATATTTTTGACTTTTTGTTTCTCCATATGAATTTAGTTACATTTTTTCCTAACTCACTAAAGTAATTTTTTGGAAGTTTAATTGATATTGCACTAAATAAGTATCTTAATTTAGGTAGAATTGTCATTTTTATTAGCTTGACCTATCCATGAACAGTTTATATTTATCCAGTTTTTTAAGATCTGATTTTATTTGAGTGAAATGTGTTTTTTAGCTGTTTTCATAGAGTTTATGAGTCTGCCTTGGCAGGTAGACTCCCAAGTATTTTATATTGGCTGAGGTAATTTTAAATGGGATTTCTTTTTCTAACTCTTGTTAGTAATATTTTATATATTATATATATATATATATATATATATATACATACATACATATGTATGTGTAAAGGCTGAAGGTTTATGAGGGTTTATTTTATATCCTATGACTTTGCTAAAGTTGCTAATTATTTCTAGTAGTTTTTAGATATTTTGGGGGGTTCTACAGGTATACCCTTATATCATTTGCAGAGTAAGAGTTTGGTTTCTTGCTTTCCAATTCTTATTCCTCCTAATTCTTTTTCTTCTCTTATTGCTGAAGCTAACATTTCTGATACAATATTGAATAGTAGTGGTGATAACAGGCACCCTTGTTTCACCCCTGACATTATTGGGAGTGCTTCTATCTAATCCCCATTGTATATAATACTTGTTGGTGGTTTCAGATAGATACTGCTTATCAGATATATACACCTTATCATTTTAAGGAACAATCCATTTATTCCTACACTCTCTAATGTTTTAAGTAGGAATGGTTGCTGTATTTCATCAAAGACTTTTTTTAGAATCTGTTGAAGTAATCATATGATTTATGTTAGGTTTGTTATTAATATAATCAATTAAGCTGACAGTTTTCCTAATATTGATCCAACCCTGCATTCCTGGCATAATTCCTGCTTGGTCATAGTGTATTACCCTAGTGATAACTTGCTGTAATTGTTTTGCAAAAACTTTATTTATGATTTTTGCATCCATATTCATAAGGGAAATTGATCTACAATTTTCTTTCAATACTTTGAATCTTCTTGGTTTAGGTATTAACACCATATTGTTGTCATAGAAGGAATTGGGCAGAGTTCCATCTTCACCTATTTTTCCAAATAATTTATAAAGAATTGGAACCAATTGTTCCTTGAATGTTTGGTAGAATTCACTTGTGAATCTATCTTACCATAGAGATTTTTTCTTAGGGAGTTCATTAATGGCTTGTTGAATTTCTCTTTATGAGATAGGGCTATTTAGCTTCATTTAACAAGGGCAGTTTATATTTTTGTAAATATTCATCCATTACAATTAGATTATGAAATTTATTGGCATACAGTTGGGTAAAATAGTTCTGAATTACTACTTTAATTTCCTCCTCATTGGTGATGTATTCACTTTTTTCCATTTTTGATACTAGTAATTTGATTTTCTTTCTTTTTTAAAATCAAATTAACCAAAGGTTTATCCATTTAATTGTTTTTTTTTTATAAAATCAAGTCTTGGTTTTATTGATTAGTTCAATAGTTTTCTAGCTTTCTATTTCATTAATTTCTTTAATTTTTAGAATTCTAATTTGGTATTTAATTGGGGATTTTAAATTTATTCTTTCTCTAACTCTTTTAGTTGCATGATCAATTCTTTGATTTCCTCTTTATTTTATTTATTTAAGTATTTAGAGATATATAATATCCCCTAATAACTGCTTTGTCTATATCCCATAAGTTTAGATATGTTGTTTCATTATTGTCATTGTTTTGGATGAAATCATTAATTCTTTCTATGATTTGTTGTTTGATCTACTATTCTATAAATTGAGGTTATTTAGTTTACAATCAGTTTTAGGTCTGTCTTTCCATGGCCCATTATTGTACTTCATTTTTATTGCATTATGATCTGAAAAGGAAATATTCAAAAATTCTGCCTTTCTGCATTTGATTATGTGATTTTTATGCCCTAGTACATGGTCAGTTTTTGGGTGACATGTACTACAGTAAAAAGCTATATTCCTTTCTATCCCCATTCATTTTTCTCCAAAGCTCTAGTAGGTCTGTTTTCTAATGTTCTATTTCCGTCTTTAACTTCCTTCTTGTTTATTTTACGGTTAGATTCATCTAATTCTGAGAGACAATAATGGCAATACATTTGGCTCTAGTCATTTACCTTTTCTCTGTATGTATCTCTCTGCTTCAACTATATTTCTGGTAAGCAGGATATTGTAGGATTATAGGATTGTAAGATTTTTTAATTTATTCTGCTATCCATTTCCATTTTATGGGTGAATTCATCCTATTCACATTCAAAGTTATAATTATTAACTCTTTTTTGCCTTCCATGCTATCTTCCCTCCATTTGTAATTTCCCCATTTTTTCACCTTTTCCCTATTCCCCAGTATTTTGCTTCTGAATAACACCTCTTTTGATGTGTTTACCCTCTTCTATCCAACCTCCTCTCCTTTCTTTCCCCTTTCCCTTCTTCCTTCCCTTTCTTACGGCAGTTCCTTTTTTCCTCCACCCTCCCAGTTTCCCCTCTTAATTCTTGAAAAGTAAAATAAGCTTCTAAATTCAACTGCATTTGTGTGTTAATCCTTCTTTGGGCCAAATCTGATTAGAATAAGATTCAGGCAATTCTCATTTCCTCCCTTCTTTTCCTCTATTGTAGTAGGTCCTTTGAACCACATCATGTAATATAATTTACCCCATTCAGTCTCCCCCTTCCTTCTGTCTCTTTATTGTACCCTCTTTTATGGAGATATTATTTTTAAATCATTCCATCAGAGTCATGGACAAGTCATGACTATCTATTACATCTGACTAAGTGTGTTACCTCTAATAGAGTTACAGTTCTCAAGAGTTTTGAGAATCTTCCTCCCAGGTAGGGATATAGCCAATTTCATCTTATTGGATAACAGTTTTTTTTCTTTTCCCCCTGTTTACCTTTTCATGTATCTCTTGAGCCTCCTGTTTGAAGACCAAATTTTCTGTTTAGCTCTGTTTTTTTTTCATAAAGAAAAGTTGAAAGTCTCCTATGTCATTAAAGAACCATCTTTTCCCCTGGAAGAGAAGGCTTAGTTTTGCTCGATAGTGAATTCTTGGGTGCATTCCAGGCTCCCTTGTTCTCTGGAATATCATATTCCAGACCCTTCGATCCCTTAATGTTGATACAGTCATATCCTGTATAATCCTGATTGTGGCTCCTTGGTGTCTGACTTGTTTATTTCTGGCTGCTTGCAGGATTTTTTCCTTGATTTGATAGTTCTGGAGTTTGGCCACAATATTCATTTTGGGATACCTTTCAAGAGGGGTTCGATGTATTCTTGCAATAACTATTTTGCCTTTGATTCCAGGATATTTGGGCAGTTCTCCTTCACTTTCAGGAACTGCTATGATTCTTAAATTGTCTCTCCTAGATCAATTTTCCAGATCTATTGTTTGCAGATGAGGTATTTTACATTTTCTTCTATTTTTTCTTTTTTTTGGTTTTGTTTAACAGATTTTTGATGAATCATGAAATCATTAGTTTTCACAGATTCCATGTTTTTTAGAGAAGAGTTTTCTTCATTTCCCTTTTGTACCTCCTTTTCCAATTGGTCAATGCTATTTTTGAAGGAATTGTTGACATTTTTCATTTGTCCAGTTGTGTTTCTGAGAGACTTATTTTTTTTTTTTCATTTGTCCAATTGTATTTTCAAAGGCTTTGTTTTCTTGTTGTAAGATGTTAATTTTCTCTTACATACTGCTAATTTTCTCTTGGTCTCTTCCCATTTTTTCCATTTCCTTTTGGATCTCTTCTAAGAAGTCTTTCTGGACTGGAGACTGATTCATATTTCCCTCTGAAGCTCCATTCCTCTCTGAGTTTGGATCCTTGTCTTCAAGGTAACATTCAATGGACCCCCACTTTAAGCTGTGCTTTCTTCATTTTGGACCCTTTCCCTGGGGTTTTGTCTTGAGGGAGGAGCTGGTTCACAGACTTTCAGTATTGAGATCCCTAGAGGCCTTGCCTACTCCAGGGGCTTACTCAGATTATTCTGCTTGTAAGGAATGCCAGAAGCTTTCTCTGGATTGTCTGTGATGTTGATTAATGGCCCATTCCCTATGTCTGAGGGTGTGTGTGTGTGGGGCAGCAGGAACTGGGCTGTACTTGCCCAATATGGGCTGGGGCCTTGGGCTAGAGAATTAATCAGCTTAATCAACAATTAGCTCTGGGGGGAGATCTGAGCCTTGGGGTAAGGTGCAAATACCTGGGGGCTGTTACTCTGTTTTTCTAGAGAAATTCATGTTCTCCCACAGGAATTGGGGTGAGGAAACCCAGCTGGAAACACCAGGACTCAGCTGAAAACACGGGGGCTAGAGGACTGGGTCTTCCAGACCAGCCAAGCTGACCAGATAGGTGTCTGGGCATCGTGGTGGAGCATTCCCAACTGCCAGCTGTGCACACAACAAGAACTTCTTTCTCTGTCCTCAGTTTAGTCCCCTGGCCTCACCTCACTGACCCTGCACTGGTTCTCTGCTCTCTGTTGCCAGTTTGCCCATGCTCCCTGTGACAGACCTTGCTGTGGATATTCTCTTTGGTTCTTCTCTGGCTTCAGTGGGTCCAAAAATCTGTTAAGAGGTTTGAATCAAGTTAGTTTTGAAGAGAGCTTACAACAGTGGCTCTCCACCATCTTGCCTGGAAGAACAAACCTATTCCTATAGTCAGGTGATGTGCTAGAGCCTTCTACCAGCTCTTGAGAGTCCATAGTTAAAATTTCAGCCTGATCATTTATACCCAGAAGATTGGAAAATGTTACCCTAGGACTTGATTTATTTTTATTTGTCAATAATTTAGACTTAGGGGCAGCTAGGTGGATAGAGCACCTGCCCTGGAGTCAGGAGTACTTGAGTTCAAATCCAGCCTCAGACACTTAATAATTACCTAGCTGTGTGGCCTTGGGCAAGCCACTTAACCCCATTTGCCTTGCAAAAAAAACCCTAACAAATAAAAATTAATAATTTAGACTTAAGAAAATGAGGGAGAAAATGTTAATAAAGCAGATGTCATGCATACTTATTTTCAGACAGCTAGTTGTTAAACATTTATTAGCTCACTTCTCCCTATAGCAGACTTCATGTTTATAATCACATAATTGCATGAGAAGTAACAAATATATTATCCCGATGTGTTCATTTGTTGACTATATCAAAATTTGGCATCTAGTAGGGCAAGATGTCAGCTTTAATATTTATGTCCAAAAATAGTGTCTCCCATGTATGCACTAAGCTCATAGTTTCCTTGAAATCAATCACTCAGTTGCTGTCACCAAAATTTTATTGTTTACTATTGCTAGTCACTATGTTAAGCAATGTGGATGCAATAAAATAATCTCTAACTTCAAGAAGTTCACACTCTAATTTGGAAGACAGTTGCTCTATATGTAGGTACACATAAGATATCCACAAAGCATATAGAGGTGAGTTCAGAGGGGAGACAACAGGAGGACTGGGAAAAATCTTCCTTTGAAAAAAATTGGCATTTAAACTGAGTCTTGAAGGAAACCAGGGAAATTAGGAGTCAGAAGTGATTAGAAAGAGCATCTCATTTTTAAAAAAATTTTTTAACATTTACCTTTATTTATTTATTTTGAATTTTACAATTTTTCCCTAATCTTGCTTCCCTCCCCCCACCTCCCAAAGAAGGCAGCCTGTTAGTCTTTACATTGTTTCTATGGTATACACTGAATGTGAGGAGAGAGAAATCATATCCTTAAGGAAGAAAAATAAAGTATGAGATAGCAAAATAACGTAATAAGATAATGGGTTTTATTTAATTAAAGGTAATAGTCTTTGGTCTTTGTTTAAACTCCACAATTCTTTTTCTGGATACAACTGGTATTCTCCATCGCAAGTACCCCAGAATTGTACCTGATTGTTGCACTGATGGAGTGAGCAAGTCCATTATGGTTGACCATCACCCCCATGTTGCTGTTAGGTTGTACAATGTTCTTCTGGCTCTGTTCATCTCGCTCAGCATCAGTTCATGCAAATCCTTCCAGGCTTCCCTCAATTTCCATCCCTCTTGGGGGATAGAACAATAATAGAATAGAGGATTCTAGAACATAATAGAACAATAGTGTTCCATCACATACATATAGCACAATTTATTAAGCCATTCTCCAATTGATGAACATTTACTCAATTTCCAATTCTTTGCCACCAGAAATGGCTATGAATACGTTCGTAGAAGTGATGTTTTTACCCTTTTTCATCATCTCTTCAGGGTACAGACCCAGTAGTGGTATTGCTGGATCAAAGGGTATGCACATTTTTGTTGCCCTTTTGGTGTAGTTCCAAATTGCTCTTCAGAAAGGTTGGATGAGTTCACAGCTCCACCAACAATGTATTAGTGTCCCAGATTTCCCACATTCCTTCCAACATTGATCATTTTCCTTTCTGGTCATAATGGCCAGTCTGAGAGGTGTGAGGTGGTACCTCAGAGATACTTTAATTTGCATTTCTCTAATAAGTAGTGATTTAGAGCAATTTTTCATATGACTCTGGATCTCTTTGATTTCCTCATCTGTAAATTGCCTTTGCATATCCTTTGACCATTTGTCAATTGGGGAATGGCTTGAGAGAGAGCATTTTAGGTACTGGAGTCTCCATTGAAAATCTAAGTACATTTGCTATCATGATGAACAGTCATTTAGATTGTGGAGTCCATGATGGGGAGCAAGCTCTAAAAAGACTGAAAGTAAGAAAGCATCAGACTGATGAGGAGTTTAAATGTCAATCTGAAGATTTTATTTGATCCTAGAGGGAATAGAAACTTATTGAGTGCATGTGTATTGGGTAGGGACAGGGATGTGATGTTGAGGTTTTGGGTGGGTGGGGGTTGACAGCCAGACCTTGTCTGGAAGACAATGCACTTGAGGAAAACACTTTGTCAATAGAGTACAAGATAGATTGGAGAGAAATACTTAATATGATGATCCTTTGACTATTAATATCAAGTCAGGCATAAAATAGGGAGATATATGCTCTTGAAAAGAATACATCATTCTCAAGGAGGTTAGCTTTCACAGCATCCAAATAGGAGAGCAATTCCCTGTAGAGGATGAAGTCCTTCAGACAATGCTGCTTTCAGTCAATATTGTATCGATCACCTCAAGATACAGATATTTGGAGAGCTTCCTAAATGAGATCAATAATCACTAAAAGAATGAGGTTTAATGTTTCTTAAAGATAGAGCCACATGGATGGCGTTAATTGTGCAAACCAGGGATGATACCCAGAAGAGCTTAATCATCATTTACATATCTTGGACCCCAGAGTTGGACATTTAACTGAGCAGAGAACTTAATGAGAAGAGAATGGATCAGGTTGCATTCGAGAAGTTACACAGTATTCTCAATCATTCCAAGCTACCATATTTCCCCATGTATAAGACACACCCTTTTGGGGAAAAATTTGGTGTCTAAAAACTGGGAGCATCTTATACAGTGGTTGTAGTTTTTTTTACTTTCATTTCCTGATTTTTTCATTCTTGGGCTCATTGTTTTGCACTTGTTACTGGTATGTTAGGTTAAATTTTGCCAAATTCTCCTCAGAAATGGCTCAGAAAAGATTTTTGTCTAGTGTTGAATTCAAGTTCAGTGTGATCTAGTTTGCAAAAGTGAATGGAAATGTGTTGCTGAATGTCAGTCTGGTCCTCCCCCAACTGAGAAAACAATCTGAGACTGGTTAAGGAAAGAAGAAAATTCTCTGGGGTAGAAGAAAGCCTTCAGCCTTCAGTCAAATGGCCTGAATTAGAGAGGGAGTCAAAGAGATGGACTGAAGAGCAAAGGGCAATTGGGATTCCTGTGTCCACAAAGATGGTTCAGCAGGAGGCAAGAAGAATCGCAAAAAGAAGTGACTGATTTCCAAGTCGGACACAATGGGTATTTCAGGTTCATGAAATGGAATGGACTAAGCATGCGTCCATGCATCAGACTTGGCAAGCCCAGGGCGGGCTTGTGGTCACCCCAGACCAGAACAGAGGCAGGAGAGCAGTAGACAGGCATTCGTCATCAAACACAGATGAGGATGAGCTAATGGATGGAAGTTTTGACAGTGAAGAGGAGTTATATGAATTTTATGATGACTAAAACTTGAGTTCAAGAACTTTATGTAACATAATTTTCCCCAAATTTTGGGCCCCAAAATTAAGGTGTCTTATACATGGGGGACATATGGTCTTTATTAAAAACAAAGGCCCCATATTTTTCCACTGATATGGCTTGAGAGAAAGCACCTTCTGAAATACTCTTCCAACTTACCCTTGCAATTGCATTATTGAGTCACTTAGAGGGTGATTGTTTCCTTGGGTTCTAGGGTATTGTGGGATAGGAACTGGGGATACTCCCATCACACATTGTTTTCAATGATATTGCCCCATGGAAATAATTTGTCTATGTCCCTGATTCTGCAATTCTTTATTAACATTTTTCCTTTCCCACAGTTTTCTTTTTTTTTCATTTGCTGGGAAATATCTCTTCAAATGTTTCTGAATGTGAATTTTCCCCTGGAGCATAAATTCCCCTTTTCCTGAAGCAGAATTAATGGTGTCTCTAAACTGAAAATCCATCATAATATTTCTATCTCTCTTTTTAGGACATCTTTCTCCTCCTATTAGGAATTTAACCAATGGTTCACTTCCCATCACAGGATAAAGAATCCATTCCCATTTTCCTTCTCATTTCAATCTCTCTCTCTTGTCTCCTTATTCATTCTCCTTTAGGTTTCTTCTTTCAGTTACCAGAATTATTTTCCTTTCATTGTTAACTTCTGATTTGATTAGAGTACATCACATACATATTCTTCTCTATGTTTTTCCTCCTCCCTTTCCCATCTGTAATTTAATTGCATAAGAACATTGATTCTCCTGTAGGTAGTGTGTGTTCTCAACCATAACTTCTATTTAGTTTTTACTTTCACCCTTTTCTCCTTGCATACTTTTAGAAATAACTTTATTAATGGTCTCTGTTTTTTGTTGTTTTGGTTGCTGTGTTTATTGGTCTGTCCCGTATTTCTGTAATCTGGAGGTGTGTGAAAAGAAAATAATTTGTTCAGATCTGGTTTTCTTTGTAAAATTTCCTTGAATATTTTTCTTGAGTATTCATATCTTTTTAATTAATGAATAGGCTGTGGTTTACCATGTTTATCACTTCATTTTCATCTTGAATGTCTTTGCTCTTCAGAAAACATGATTCCATTTCCTCTTTCAATTTCTGAAAGGTGTGTCATTTGAATTTCCTTTCCTTTATATTTGAAGGTCTTTCTCCTGGTCACCTACTGAATTTCTTATTTGTCATTAGAATTATAAAGTTTAACTATTATGAGTCTTAAGAGTTTGCAGCATAGGTTTTGTTTAATTTTTTCCTCTTTCCTGGAGTCAATTTGTGGATTCCTTTGGCTGGTACTTTGTTTTCTGTGTTGAAAAGTTCTGAATAATTTTTTATTATTTCTTGCACTATGATATCCAAACTTTTTTGACTTGTTATGTCCTTCACTTATATGTACTTTACTCTTCCTTAAAGCATTTCAAAACCTGTTTGTGATTCTACATTTTGTTAGAAATCCATAGGTATCTTGGGGGGGGACTATTTGAAGCAATTTTTTCTTTAAAAACTTTTCATTTACAAGATCTATGAGGAGCTTATTATAACTTATAATACCAGAAACCATTCTCCAATTGATAAATGACTAGTTTTGTAGAGGGTTTCTCTCTTTTTGAGAAATTTATTTTCCCCAAATTACATGTAATAATTTTAACATCCATTTTTTTGAGTTTTGAGTCCCAAATTCTCTTTCTCGCTCCCTCCTCTTCCCCCTTCCTGAGACAGTAATCTGATACAGCTTATACATGTGCAATCATGCAAAACATTTCCATATTAGTCCTTTTGTGCAAGAAGACTCAAGAAAAAGGAAAGAGAAAAGAAGTAAGGAAAATACAAATGAAAGTGAAAAATTGTATGCTTCATTCTGTGTTCAGACAACATCAGTTTTTACTCTGGAGGTGGATAGCATTTTTCATTAGAAGTCCTTTGAGATTGTCATAGATCATCATGATGCTGAGAATAGCCAGGTTATTCACCATTCTTCATCATACAATAATTATGTGACTGAGTACAATGTCCTCCTGATTCTGTACACTTCATTTTGCATCAGTTCATGCACATCTTTCCAGGATCATACTGCTTGCTATTTCTTATAGCAGAAATTCCATTGTAATACATATCTCAATTTGTTCAGTATTTCTCCAATTTGTTCAGCATTTCTCCAATTAATCAGTATCTCCTTAATTTCCAAATCTTTGCAACACCAAAAAGATACTATAAATATTTTGTACAAATAGATCATTTACTCCACTTTCAAAAATCTCTTTGGGATAAAGACCACGCCATGATGCTGCTGAATCAAAGGGTATGCACAGTTTGGTAGCCTTTGGACACAGTTCCAAATTGTTATCCAGAAAAGTTGGCTCAGTTCATCACTCCACCAACAAAACATTAGTGTTCCATTTTCCCCATATCCCACCAATATTTATCATTTTTCTTTTTTTGAGATATTAGCTGATATGATATATTTGAGTTGTTTTAATTTGCATTCCTCTAATCGAGAGTGATTTAGAACATTTTTTCATATGACTATAAATAGCTTTGATTTATTTTTCTGAAAAATGCCTTGTACAAACAATTATTAAAGGAAGAAAGAAAATATATTTATCATGTTCCATCTACATCTAAGACTACTCATGCTGTGATTAGGAAATTACTGGGACTTGGGAAGGGCAATGTACTTCTAATGTTTACTAGATGGGCTCCTATCAGGATCAGGAAGTACGAACTAAAAGATCAGGTTAAATCTCTATGGAGTTTTAAATTAAAAAAAAATTTAGCACTATGATTTGAGAAATTAAGATGTAAATACCAAAACAATTGAAGAAGTAGAAATTAATATCAAGAGGTCGGTAATGGATCAGAAGATAACATAGGTTACCTAAGAAAAGCCTGCCTACCTGAAATAGAAAGGCAACTTAATGGAGAAATAGAGGGCAGCATGTGCCAGACAAATCATACTGTCATCATAATCTTGACTAACATCTGTAGCTTGATGGCATAGTCTTAGCACCTCCATCAATTCCTGGATATATACATTGAACATTGGCTTCCATGTCATTCTAATCAATTAACCAACCAACTGACCAAAGAAATAAGTTTTAATAATGCCTACTTTGTGTCTGATCCTGTGCTACTTATTGGATTCAAAGACAAAAAATGATAGTCTTCATTCTCAAGGAATTTACAGGCTTCTACCTTAACAGCATACCAAGAACTAAAAAAAACTCTATTGATTCTGTAACAATGTCTGCCAGTTCATAATTATTGGTGATAGTGAAAGGCAAGTAGTTTAGTATCAATGTGATTATATTGTAATATTCTAACAAATTCTGTTAAAACCACTGAATGTTCTTATGTAAAATGCTAGGTTGATGAGTCCTAGGCAGGAACTTTGACACTTCCAGTTAGTATCTGGTGCTATCAAAGCTATGGGAGGGAAGTTAGATATTTTCTCTAATTCTAAATATCACAATTTATGCTTGTCTCTGGAGTTTTCATCAGAAATATTTATAAGTCCTTTTTTTTGGTTGGAGGTCCATTTTCTCCTCTCTTGGTTCATATACAGTTTTTCCTGAAGTCTTTAATTTTTGTATTTTGGAATATAACATTCTAATATTTTCTCTCTTTTATAATAGTACAGTATAGTTATGGTACAGTATAGTACAGTATAGTTTTGCATGATTTGTCTGTGGTTCTTTTTAACTTGAACCCTTTTTGGCCTCAGGAATTGGATGAGGAAGGGAGCAGTTACCCTATCCCCAATTCAACCTCCATGTGAGCACATATGAGCACATATATGGACAGAAATTTCAAATTAATTCTTTTTTTTGACAAGGAGCTTGTCAATTTTGCTTATTCTATCCTCATCTTAAAGAAATGAATATTCCCAAATTAAAATCCACATAGATCCCTCCCCCTAAGTCTCTTTAGAGCAAGGCGCAGGGGAAGGCATTCAAAAAGGATAATATAGGACCTCCTCATGTCACTAAAAATATACAAAATTTGGAACTTTGTGAAATACACTTGAATAAATTTTTGAGGACAACAAATATTAAAAATGAAGTGATGGGAGGAAAGTATAAGGGGGAGACTAATTTGAGTCACCTAATCAATTGTCCAGTTCCATGTAATGTAAATATCATAATGCCATAGCCTAATACCTAGGACAGGTAATATTCAATCAATAAATCATAGGCTTTAAATGTGAAAAAGAACCTTAATGAATTTTTAAGGTCTTGAAAGCCATTGAATGAACTGGAGTGATGCTACACAAAATAGATCTCCAGACTGGTTGAAGATACAGATATTTTCTGGGGGGGTTGTATAAATCATCAATCCAGTTCAACTTTTATGGACTCAAATTTCTGACAATACATAGGAGAACAAATCTCCTAAGAAGGAACATTTAAAAGAGTGGAGAATAACTCAAGTTTTCATCTCAACCTCAGTCTCTATTTCCTTCCTCCTTTCTTCTGGCCAGAAGAAAATCTTGTGAATTTCAAAAGGTCAGAGAATTTGGATTTCAGTCTTCTAGAATCTTCACTAATAATAGAATAACTAATGGAAGTGTCTGCTTTGGGAACTAAAGATAAACTCAATATCACCAGGAAGGCAGAGTCAAAGCTCTAGAAGGAGCCTAGAGTAAAAGCTTTACCACACCTCTAAGGGAAATTTCATGAGTACTTCCCAAAGGGGAACAGACAAGAGCTGTGACTTAGGACATGTGTTGTCTTTTCTCCTTTATTTGTTGTATAAATGGTCATTGTACTTCATTGCTTTTTTATGTTTTTAATAGTAGTGATAAAAGAAATCAGAGAACTCAAAGAATCAAACTAGAGACCTAGAACCTATTCTAGTTCTGAACCCAATCTAGAATTAATTAGCTAGTTCCCTTTGACATATGCAATTCCATAAATTTGTTTGGAGATATGTAGTATTTAGATAAATTCTTTGAAAATGTTTAGAAAGTGTATAGGAAGCAATAGTAACAACTACCCATATGGGAGCCTTAGGGGTCTTTAAGTATGGTCAAAAGTTGAATGACACTTGGTGATGATTTTAATTAACTTAAAGCATGTTAAATTCATAAAAATATTAATATGTGAAGCAAAAACATCTCTTAATTGAAATGAAAGTATGAGAAATATGTTAATGAATTCTACCTGAAAGCAGGACTCTCACTGGCATCTGGTAATTTGACCTGCTTAACTGTACAAGGCTGACAAATTACACATGCTTCACATGAATTATCTACAAGCTCAACCAGAAAACATTCTTTGAATTCCATGTAATTTATTGTTTTATTATAAAATATATAGCTTGACACATAGCTAATTTGTTCCCCATATAATTCAGTCATTTTTGTATTCCTAAAGCAGTAGCATCCTTATGATTAAAGTAATTCTTCACCATATTTTTGGATTTTATCCTAGGAAAAAGTAAAACAAAGAATGGACCTCTTGCATCAAAATTACTTTTAAATGCTTCCTTTCTGTCAAAACTGTGCTGGTTATTGGGGATATGTGTGCAGAGAATGAAGGTTCTTACTAGCAATACTCTTATAGCTAGATAAATACCTAAAGATAAACTAAACTAAGCTATTCTCAGGGAATTGTTATTTGTCCCAATTTTTGAAGAGGACCAATGAAATCACAGGGTGATTTCTTGAATTGCATGCAGCTTAGATTTAAATGAGGCAGATTTGCACAAAATGCAGTGGCAAGACAGAAGTCAAGATGATTGGTGATGGCCTGGCATGCAATGAATGACCTTGGCATCTTTGATGTCAACCCAAGCTCTAAACACTCCTCTTTATGGGCACTTGAACAAATTATTCTCATCACCCATTCTACTGAGAGATGTCTTCACATATCTTGGATAAATGGTTTTCCATTTCCTCTGTTTGCTTTTTCTTTTTTAAAAAAGTTATGTAATAAATGCTGTACATCATTTTCAAAGCTACTCTCTTTTTCTGTGCTTCCTTCAAAAATATATTTTGCTGTGTGCTGCTTTTTTTCTCCTTTCCCCACACACCCTAGAGAAAGCTACCATTAGAAACAAATATCCATGCACATGCATCCACACATAACATATCGTATACATACTATTTCTGTAATACCATCTATCAATTCTTTCTCTGGATGTAGACAGCATCTTCCTTCATAGCTCCTTTATAGTTAATTTGAGTATCTATATTACTCAAATTTACTTAGTCATTCAAAGTTGTCCTTAGAACAATACTGCTGTACTGTGCACAATATTCTATTGGTACTGCTCACTTTACTCTTCATTATTTCATGAAAGTCTTTCCATGTTTTCTAAAATCAACCAATTCATCATTTCTTATAGCAAAGTAGTATTCCATCCTAAATAAATTAAACTCTAATTGATATTTTGATTAAATGGGACTGGGATGCTATTCACAACTTGGTACCTGATAATGATGTGAGTCTACAAAAGTCATTTAATATTTGCTTACCTCACATGTAAAATGAGGATAATAATAATAATAATAATAATAATAATAATAATAATACATTACCCTGTTGTGAAGGATCAAATAAGACAGTTTTAAAGCTCTTACATAGCATAATACATAGCATATAGTAAGTTCTATATAAATGTTAGTTATATATATATGTATATGGTTGTGACAAATATTTATATGTATATATATAATAAATATTATATACACACACACATCTTATTGAATATACTATAAGATGGTCTTTTTATTTACATCTATAGTATTAAAACAGATATACATGTCAATGAACAAACTCTTTATGGTGCCCTTTCAGAGACATGTTGAAATCTGGGCAATAGATATCCTTTACCCACTTGGTTTATTCAAGCTTGTGGAGCTATAAAACCAGACTCCTGGTGATTTAATTATGAAATATTAAAAATGTCATCATGTTGAATAACACTTGTAAAGATTTGCTTATTGCTCAGTAATAAGCAATGCCTTTCCTCAACTATGTCCTCAACTCATAATCTACGATTCTCTAGAAGTTTTTATATAGAAGGACAAGAGTAAACATAGAGGGCCAAACTTATTTGTGTTCTTTAAAACATCTTTTTCAATGATAATAATCTGTTATTTTATGCCTTTATTTTCTTCCCCTCATTTAAATTCCTTTTTTTATTAATCCATCAATGAACTCAGGTTGATATTATTTCAAGCAAAGGTCTACTCTACATATTATTAGTATAATGTGGCTTTAAATTCCTTTTTTATTAATCCATCAATGAACTCAGGTTGATATTATTTCAAGCAAAGGTCTACTCTACATATTATTAGTATAATGTGGCTACTTTCCCCCTCCTTGTTGTCTTAAGAGAAATTTCTTTTCTTTTTGTTGGAGTTTAAAGGAGATATTAGTTAGAATATTATGAGATTCATTATTGACTTATTTTTTGCTCTCTTGTATGACAGAATTTCAAATACTTCTCCCATTTTCTCCAAAATGCTCAATTCCTCTAAATGATCCCAATGTTGTAAATTCAGAACTCTTCATTTCTCTCCTCTCAATATTTTCCAATTTATCAGTGTCCTTCACAAATTATGATGAACAGAACTGAAAACACTATTACAGAAGAGATCTGCTCAAGGCTGAATATTATAGTAATATCACCTCTCCCTATGAGAAGCTCTGTCCCTCCCAACACAATTCAAGATTGAATGAGGTTTTTGGCTACCTCATTACATTACTAACTGACAGTGAGCTTGTAGTTGATTAAAACCCTCACATTCTTTTCCATAACACTCACTAAGCACACACTCTCCACTTTACATTTGTGGAATTAATTTTTTTAAATATTCAATTGTAAGATTTTACATATATACATATTGATATTTATCTTAATAAATTCAACTCAATGCCCTACCCTGTTAGAATCTTTTGGAATTTTACATGTTCTTTGCTATCATTCTCAGATTAGCATCATCTGCATTTCTGATAAGCTTTCTATTTATGTCTTTATACAAGTCATTGACAAAAATATTAAACAGTAAATAATGATGCTTGATTCCTAGGATACTCCATTGAAGACTTGCTATTACAATTTACATTGACCCTGCATTAACAATGCCACTTTGAGTCCAGTAAGCTAACTAATTTGAATCAATCTGATTATATATATAGTCTTCATTCTAAACCATTTCTCTCCATTGGTTCCCAAAGAATAATGAGACACTTTGGTTAGAAGCTTTGCTAAAATCTAGATTATCTATATTCACAGCATTCTCCATAACTACTAGAATAGTAATCCTATCTGAAAGGGAAATAAAGTTAATATGACTTGATCTTGATAACAGCCATGTTGGCTATTTGTAATCATCTAGTTCATTATAAATTCCATCATTCATTCTGATGAGTTGATGATCTGTCTTTGCAGACCGCTCACCCAGAGATAATTTCCGTGACAATAATCAGTCTTTTTCTTCTTGTCAAGATGCAGTTTCATTTTTATGATATTATTTGTGCTCACCACATTCAACATCTGCCTATTATTGTTGCTGCTGTTGTTTAGAGAAAGTGTTTATTGTGCTCTTTATAAAAACTCTGGTCATATCCCAACTCCAACTTATCTAGAATTGGATTTCTAATCAGTTGTTCCTCTCTTTCAGGATCCTGGGTGTACCCTGAAGGGAAAATGAGGTTTATTTCTAATGTCATTCATTCTAATGAATTCTCATCAATGAAAACCACTAATAATTAGTGCCCAAGTATAATCAGGTTGCAGACTTCACTAATACTCCTTTACCTAAGAGCAGGAATGAATAAACACAAAGACAAAAGAAAGAGACTAGTATTCATGGGCCACAGAGGAGTACCTGAGACCTTTAGTATGTCTTGTTTTCTGCATCAAAATTCAGACATTAGATACAATTAGTGTGTCTTTAAAAATCACTTGGATGGAGGGGGGGCAGAGCCAAGATGGTGGAGTGGAGGCAGGAATTCCTAGAAACTTCCCCAGACCACTCTAAATTCCTTAAAATTATGACTCTAACCAAATTTTAGAGTAGCAGAACCCACAGAAAGACTAAGTGAATCAATTTTCCAGCCCAAGACACCTTGGAAGATCTGTGGGAAAATCCAGGAGAGATATTTCAAAAATCAATCTTAGACTTCATTCTTCAAAAATAATCCAGCAAAATTTCCCTGATATCCTAGAAGCAGAGGGTAAAATAGAAATTGAGGGAATCCACAGATCACCTCCTGAAAGGGATCCCAGGAATAGTATAGCCAAATTGCAAAAATCCCAAGTCAAAGAGAAAATATTACAAACAGATAGAAAGAAATAGTCAAATATTATGGAACTAAAATCAGGATTACACAAGATTTAGCATAGTCTACATTAAGAGCTCATATAATTTGGAATATGATTTTGCAGAAGGCAAAAGAGGTTGGATTACAACTGAGAATCAACAACTCAACAAAGCTAAACATCCTCTTTCAGGGGAGAAGATCAACAATCAATGAAACAGGGGACTTTCAAATTTTCTTGTTGAAATGAAAAAAGCTGCTCAGAAAGTTTGATCTTCAAGTACAGGACTCAAGAGGAGCAGGGAGAGGGTGGATGAGAAGGTTAAATTATGAGGGATTTAGTGATATTGAACTGCTTATATTCCTGCATGGGGAGATGATACTGATAACTCCTATGAACATTCTAATTTATTAGGGCATTTAGAGGGAGTATGTATAGATAAGGTACAGGGGGGAGCTGAATATGAAGGTATAATACCTTATAAGATTGGAATCGGTGGGTGAAAAAGGAATGTACTGGGAAAAAGGGAAAGGAGAGGTAGAATGTGCTAAGATATTTCACATAAAAGAGGCAAGAAAAAGCTTTTGCAGTGGAATGGAAGGGAGGAATGAGTGCTCCTTCATTCTCATAGGAAGTGTCTCAGAAAGGAAATAACCTACACACTCAATAGGGTATAGAAATCTATTTTACCCTAGAGGAAAAAAAAGGAAGAGAAAAAGGATGGGAGAAAAGGGACAGAGGGAAGGGGGGGATGTGATAGAGGTGATAGTAGAGAGGGAAGATCGTTGGAGAGGGTAATCAGATACAACACACTTTTGTGAAGAGACAGGATGAAAGTGCAGCGAGAATAGAATAAATGGGAGTGGGGAGGATTAGGATGGAGGGAATTAAAGCTAGCCATAGCAACTATGGGAAAAAAAATATTGGAGCAACTTCTCTGATGTACTTACGATAAAGAATGTGATCCATCCCAGAGTCTATGGTATTTGATTACAGACTGAAGTACACTTTTTTCTCTCTCACTTTATTTTTCTTGGGGATTCTCTATCTTTGTGGGGGGGAGGATTGTGTTTACTTTAACAACAAAACTATTGTGAATAATGTGAAAATAAATTAATTACTTAAATTTAAAGAAAAAAGAATCACTTGGACATTGAAAAACTGCAACTATACTGGCAGTTTTTGAAAGACTGAAAAGAGCAAAGATTTGACAAAACATATGGAGAAGACAGAAGAAGAAAAACTTCTTCCTTGGAATAACTTTTTAACTCTAATTTTGAAGAAATATTATAAAGAAAACACCTTATGGACATTGGAGAATTTTAGTTATCATTATTAGGATTAATCTGTCAAGACAAATCCTTGGAATCATCAAATGTTTCAGCATTGATAACTGAAATTTTTATTAATAGAAATTACACCAAAGAGTATATGCTACTATCTATTTTGTTTTGGCACTTTATGGACAAATAGGCTTTTTTTCCCATTTGACTTGCATCTGAAACTTCCTCTATGTGTTGTCTCCCCCTATTAGAATATGAACTCTTTGAAAGTATGAACTATTTTGTTTTTCTATTTATATCTTCAATGCTATTCTTTGTACATAGTAAGCATTTAATAAATTTATATAATTTAAGAAATGCTTTTCATTTATTTCTTCATTCATTAATCACAAAGAGACTGAAGATTCATGGAAAATAAAAAACCCAACAAACATTCCTGATAAATTGAACTTAACTCTTTATCTTGGAGAGAAATGATTACCTTTATTTGATATCCTAATTGAAATAAATGATAAAATATTATTTTCAGGAGCTGTCATCTATAAATTTTTAAAAAAAAATTTATTTATGGCAATGAGGTTAAGTGACTTGTCCAAGGTCATACAGCTAGGCAATTATTAAGTGTCTGAGGTTGGATTTGAACTCAGGTCCTCCTGACTCCAGGGCTGGTGCTCTATCCACTGTGCCACCTAATTGCCCCTGTCATCTATCATTTAATGGTGATCTAAGGTCTAAGGTCATCTTTCTCAAGGCAAAAACATTATAAATAAGTTTGCATTCTTTTGTTATTTTTACTACTGAGGAGTAGGAGTTATTTTTCAAGAAATTTTCAAGAAATTGTAACAATAATGAATAATAAATTCTAATACTATTAATAGTTAAACCAAGGATTCTTTATCTGGAGCTCATAAACTTCTTATTGTTGTTTTAGATAACTATATTTCAATATAATTGGTTTCCCTTGTAATACTACATTTTATTTTATGAATTTAAAAACACTAATATGAGAGAGGGTTTATAGGTTTGACCAGATTGACAAAGGGTTGCAAGAAAGAAAAATCATTAAGGGTTTCTGAATAAGTACCTAGGGTTGATAAAGATAGAAACAAAAGACAGAGAAAAAAAGTCAGAAATAAAGAGAACATGAACAACTACTTATTATAAAAGAGCTTTTTACAGTTTATTAAATAAGAAACATTTAATTAAGTAGAGCAAGGGATCTGAACTTTACTGATTTAATTAGGAGAGAGTGTTGTAATAAATAAGGAAATGTTTAGACATATTCCTGTCTTCCTTAAAATGAAAAAAATGAATACAGTAATGGGTCAACTGCAGGCTTAAGGTTGTCCATTTCATATATTGTTTGCATATGGTCAGCTCATTATCCTTTTTGCACACGCACAAATATGTAATCATATATGTATATATTTATAGACACATAGATATTAAGCATATATTATCACCTGGACAGCTAGGCAGCACAGTCGGTAAAGCACTGGACTTGGAGTCAGTATGACTCATCTTCCTAAGTTCAAATCTGACTTCATACATTCATCTATTTAACTTTGAGCAGGTCACTTAACCCTGTTTGCCTCAGTTTCCTCATTTGTAAAATGAAGTGGAGAAGGAAATGACAAACCACTCTGTTATCTTTGCCTCAAAAATCTCAAATGAAGTGAGACACGACTAAAAAATGATTAACAGCAGCAGCTATGTATATATATATATATATATATACATATATGTGAGATTGAAATTTAGTAAATAATGTATATGATGCCAAATATGTATATATATATATATATATAAAATGTACTAATTACTTCCCTCTATCTCCATTTTTCCACATACACAAACATGCATTCTATACCATATTGATTCTCATTTAGAATTCTAGAATAATTCAAGTATATGATTAGATTTTTTATATACTAAATTGCAACATCTCATATATATGTATATATATATATATATATATATATACACACACACACACATAATATACAAGCCTACATTCATATATTTCTCTTTCTCCTTCCCAGTACATATACATGTGTGCACAGACACCAAAAAATTTGTAGGGAGAGATAATTGATATATGAATAAGTGGATAGATGGATATAGATAGGTTGTTAAATTATAAATTGCTAGATAAATCATGTTGATTGACATGCTGGATACATAAAGACTCTTATGGCTTTTCTTCTTTGTATCCCTTTATCTACAGTGAAGTCTCTCAGCACCAGCTGTGCAGTTAGCTGTCATCAGACAGTTCTATGATGAGTGATGTGAGCATCCTCACCCTCCACAAATTTTTGAGCATTAGTATCTCTCCTTAAGAGCCTTATTAATTGAATAAGGCTTTTGGGTCCCTGGGAGGGGTAACTAGCTTATTTGTTAAAGCCATCACTGTCAATTTTAACACAGAACTTCCCAGAGCAAAAAGGGTGCAATAGAGGAAGCAGCAGAAGATTTAAAACCTTTCAGCTCCTGGATCCCATAAGCACAAAGCTTTACTTTGTGCAGTTTAAACTGAAAACTCTGAGGACATACTAAAATATCACAACTCTTAAATAAAATATGTTTGTTGTTTTATTATTATTTACACATAATTTTAACATTTTATTTACATTTTGAGCTATAATTTTGAACATTATTCATTATTATTTGTCTATTTTTAGTTTTAGCATCCAGAACATGGAAAGTAGATAATGTCTATTACCTGATGAATTGATTTTAGGACAAAACAAGTAAAATAAAGGAAGATTACATTCAGGAAATATAAAAACTATAAGATTATACATGGAATGACAGAACAAATATAAATTCAGAAGAAATAAATTTGACAAAAGGTGACAATAAATAAAGTAAAAATATTAACAAAAATACTCTCTCCCCAATAACAACACTTTGTACATAGTATAATTTTTTAGATGGGGGAGAACAGAAGATGGACAAACATTTAACCATTTATTCACTTAACAAGAGGCATTGAGACTGGTAAAATTGGAATTAATAAGGGCTTTCAGTCAGAATTCTGATGGTCACTGGAGATGGTTTCATAGAGCTCATGTTGGTAGGTTTATGTTCACAAGTTCATAAATGTTCAAAAATAGCAAAATTTCATTTCATGTGTGTGTGCAGAGGCACATACCTTGTGGAGTAGGTGTATCAGTTATTGAAACCAGGAACACAAAATATAAGAAAATAAACCTAGGTTAGGAAGTGTGTTTGGAGATCAAAAGAGTAGTTTGTCATTGAAGTTTCTGTGAAATCCAAGAAATTTTCATATTAGTTCAAACTTCAAAGCCAATGGCTATCCAGATTTGCTCCACAAAAAGTTCCTTTACAAATTTCTCACATTCAACTTGCTGGACACTCTTGAGTGAGTCATTTTAAGGCTGGCCATGTGATGCTAACCCATCCTCATCAGATTTGTAAACTGTGAAAATGTAATGATAGGGACATTGAGATTGAATGGCAATTAGGAAACTGTAGAACTGGGGTCACTTTGTTAATAGGGGTTATATCCATGCCCTAGTTTACAATCCCATTGCTCCCTTGTCTTGGACAAGTCTAGACCATAAAGTAGGAGGTGTTTGCTCCTGAAAGTATACAAGCAAGCTTTAGCTAATATGAAAAGAGACATAGGCTAGGATGGAAAAGATACAGGTTGCAGAAGTTTTGAACTTTATGGATAAGATTATGCAAAAGATGATCAGGATAGAATCAGTATGATACTGGAAATGTAATCATTTCTATGTGATGGATTTATTGGGAGGTTGTGTCTCTGGGCAGAATTTTGACAAAGAGGTGAGTGGTAGGGCAGGAAAAGCTTGAGTTACAGCATGGGTTGAACAGCCAGAAAATGGGAACTGGTACAGGAGGAATAAGAATCTACAATCTTATTGTCAGTAGTTGCCCTGAGGAGAAGATCTAAGTCCAGATTGCCCTGGGCCTTGAATTCTCCATGATTTGATTTTGAACTTTTGGGAGTTCACGAGTAAAAAGGCAGAAGGATGTGTGCACCTCCTGAAGCAAGTAGATAAGTATAAGACCCTCTCCCAAGTCCATGAACTCCTAGATTTGGGTCTATCCATTGGCCACTTAA
Organism: Macrotis lagotis; assembly: GCF_037893015.1. Classification (NCBI taxonomy): domain Eukaryota; kingdom Metazoa; phylum Chordata; class Mammalia; order Peramelemorphia; family Peramelidae; genus Macrotis; species Macrotis lagotis. Next base: position 43,346,569 of record NC_133660.1, on the reverse strand, counting down.
ACCTGGGAACAATCGCAGCTTCATAGCATCCATAGAAGTTGGCTTTGATTTAATTTTATTTCATTCCTTTGAAATCTATGTAAATGAGTAAAATACTGTATACAGTTTTGTCTGACTTGGGTAGTCAATTCCAGATATTCAGGAGGTTCAGTGGATAATGAGTGGTACTTGTAGTCAAGGGTTCAAATCCTACCTCATGCACTTATTTTTTTAATTTAATTTTTTTTAATTTATGAACTTATACTTCCATAATATAGTATAAGAAAAAAGATAATTGTACTTGAAACTGCAGATCTATTATATACAATTTTCTATTCTTTTTAGATGTGTAATAAAGTTATCATGTAGATTTCTTTTTCCTTCCCCCAGTCTTAGAGATGTCTGCCATTATATACAAATGCATGTATATGAATACATATATATGTATACATATATTTTATATAAATATATAAAATTATTCTATTTATCTATATAACAATTCATTCTTTGGATGCAAGTAGCATCTTTCTTAATATGGACTTTATAGTTACTTTGAGTATTTATAATAATCAAAATAATTTATTCTCTCAAAGTTGTTTTTAAACAATATTGCTTTCTGTATACAGTGTTTTCTTGGTTCTATTTATTTCCCCCTTCATTATTTTGTATAAGACTTTCCATGCAATTATTACCTATGGGACCAAGGGCAAGTCACTTAACTGCAAATCTACCTCCATTTCCTCATCTACCAAAGGAGGAAAATAATAGCAGCTTATCTCGTAGGGTTGTTACAAAAATGCCAGCTAGTTTGACATGCATTTGAGTCAATACTGATGATTATTCTCTGTTAAGAGTTTGATGGGATGAAGTGAGACTTTTGTTAACAAAGCGGTTGACAAAATGAGTTTGCTTAGTTATGGGACATCATCAAGGATACAGTTGAACATAACTTCAGTTTTGGTAGACTTTCCTTAGATCCACCTCTTTAGGGAAATGCTTCTGGTCAGGAGGGCAGTCCATGGTGACTTTGCTAGATTCAGAACAACCACTGAGGGTGAGAGACTCAGACCATGTGAGTGGGACTTTTCATTTTATTTTTTTAAAACCAATTTCATTTATTTATTTTTTAATTTTTTTGCAAGGCAATGGGGTTAAGTGGCTTGCCTAAGGCCACACAGCTAGGTAATTACTAGGTGTCTGAGGTAGGATTTGAACTCAGGTCCTTCTGATTCCAGGGCCGGTGCTCTATCCACTGTGCCACTTAGCTGCCCTCAGTGATGGGATTTTTCATTTTTTTGGCAATCAGGAAGCTACATCAAGGGATGCAGGAGCTGGTCATATCCTAAGAACAGCTTTGCCACCTGTTAAGAAAAATTAATTTCTTCTGTGGGGTAAGGCCATGTTGTGGAAAGGGGAGGAGAGGCTTAGGAAATTTGCATAGATATTAGTCCTGTTGCATCCCATCCCATTATAACAAAGTCCTAAGTATTTTCTAAAGGACTTTATACCACTTAAATACTTTTAGGGATTTTTCTGTTGGCCCGGGTAAGAGCAAGTGGGAAGACCAAATATCTACTTTCCCATCATTTTGTTTCTAGGGTTTTTTCCTGGCCACCACAGAAACAACTCCTACAAATATTTTATGTATGTATTCATATATATGTGTATGCATGTATATATATATATGCTCAAAATATACATATATGTGTATGCGTATATTTATATTTGTATACATACATTCATATGTGAAATCTTTTTCAATTTCTTTGATCTGTTTTGTGTTTAGGCATAGCTGTCTTATAACTGGATCAAAAAGCATTCTCTCCTTTTCAGAAAATTTCTTTTAATCTGAAATTAAGATATAAAACAAGAATTTCCATAATATAGTAGAATAGAAAAGAATATAATTGTACTGCATATCTACTTGTACAACTTTCAAGTCTTTTTCGAATTATAAAAATTTTATCATGTAATTTTTTTGTTCCTTTTTTCTTTTCCCCTCCTTATGAGATGGCTACCATTAGACATAAATATGTGTGTGTGTGTGTATATATATATATATATATATATATACACAAACATATACATATATATGTATATTTATGCATATATATGTAAAAATCATTCTATACTTATTTCTATTTACCATTTCTTTCCCTGGATGCAGATGGCATCTGTTTTCATATGTTCTTTTTTTTTGTTTGTTTCGTTTTTGTTTGGTTTTTTGGCTTTTGCAAGGCAGTGGGGCTGAGTGACCTGCCCAAGGTTATACAGTTAGGTTATTATTAAGTATCTGAGGTCGCATTTGAACTCAGGTCCTCCTGATTCCAGGGCCAGTGCTCTACCCACTACATCACCTAACTGCGCCCCCATATGTTCTTTATAGCCAATTTATATTATATATAATTATAGCCAATTATAGCCAATAAGAGTCAAAATGATTTAGTTACACAAAGTTGTTCTTAAAATAATATTGTCATTATTATGTCATTACAATATTGTCTTGCTTTGGCTCACTTTACTCTTCATTATTTCATTTCAAGTCTATCCATGTCTTTCTAAGATCTTCAAGCAATCAGAATTATGCCCAAAGAATTAGTAAACTCCCTATACTATTTGACCTAGCAATGTCACTAGATTAGATCTGTTTCCCAAGATGATTAAGGAAAAAAGAAAAAATTCTGTTTCCTAAAGATTCCATGTTTCCTATCAGATTTATAGCAATTTTCATTGTAGTGGCAAAGAGCTGGAAATTTTAGGAATATCTGTCATTTGGGAATAGCTGAACAAGTTGTGGTATATGATTTTAATGCAATACTATACCCTCTCTTTAGTAACTTTTTTGCTTGTTTAATCTCAAGCTACTTTCTAGAAGGGATAGTTCTTGCTGAAAGGATTCATATACATATTTATATATATACATATATTTATATATCTCTATATATTTATATTTATACACTCCTATACATATTATATATTCATATGCATATTTAATATTTTATACCCTTTTCCTCCATTCCCACAATATTGTGACCCATACAGGATGTTTATCACATACTATGATCTGAGCAAGGGTGCTACAGTTCTTAGTAATCTTCCCCCGAATCTTGTGATAAAGATTAGGATGTCTTAACGTATTCATTTGAGTTTCCTAGGGGCATACCTGAATGCAGCCCTTTATATACTTGTCATCCTCTCCCCTTTCCAAGGTGCCACAACTTTGACCTACATCCCTTTAAGGGCCTACAGCTACGATGATTTTCCTCAGGGGAATCTTGACCTTGCACACGGTGGACTCATGTGATGTATCCTTCAGACAGGAATTCAGGGATTTGAATAACTCAAGATTGCCAAGAAGCATAGAGTCTTAGGTATGTCTTAAATTTGAGAGTGACTGAAGGACTCCTGTCTTGGACATCAGGTTATGTTTCCATTAGCACCTGATGGGCTGTAAATCATTTGCTTTCTTACTAACTCCATGTTTTAGAAGTCACACCCAATATTTTCTACTGGAGGAAGTATCATTGTCTTCCATCCACCTGGCAGGCCAGTCGACATAGGGCTTCTTCAGTGTCCATTCACACCCCTAACTATATTTACTCTTACCAGTGCTGTTGTCCCAATCTCCTGATCAAATTTCACCGGTTGATCTGCCCAGGCCTGTCTGCTTGTGTGGTGAGGAAATAAATATCCATAACTAAAATTTACTGCCATTTAACTTGAACATCTCCCAAAAGATCTAATTGTCCTGAGACAAATTATGTGGGTACTATATAGATCTAATCTATTGAATCTATTCTTGAATATTCCTTTTTGATATCTCCATTGGGGATCTAGCTATGACAAGAATTCATCTTTGTGGAGCAAGCTATGAATAATGTCCTTCCTAAAAAGGGACTCTGAATAGCTCGGTGGTATCAGGTTCAAACAGGATAAGTCATTAAACCATGCATAGAGATCCCTGCTGGCCTTATGATGACTTAGAAAACCACATATTAACATTATCTATGTTCTATTATATTTTATTTATTTTATTAAATATTTCCCAGTTACATTTTATTCTGGTTCTGTAACTTGGGAGGGTTGTGGGCTTTATGCAGCCAGTGGACTCTAAAGAAGTCCTCAGAGAGTTTCCTTAAGTTTTTGAAACTTTTATTCAGAGAAATTACTTGCATTAATTGGCTCCATTAGATCATGTCCTTTATTCCAGTGACTCATTTGGTTGCTTCTCTTATAATCTCAAAAGTGCACTGGAGGTAAAATCTTTACTCTTTTGTCAGATGAAATCATACTCCAAGGTGCAGTGATATAGTAAACTTAGGACTGTCATACTCCTTTAGAGAATATTCAGGTAATTCTCCTCTCATTCTAACCTTTCTCATGATTGGTTTCAGCATGATGAACCTTTGTATTAGAGACTTTTTTTCTCTTCCCAGGTCCATGAGTTCCTCGCTGTAACTTGTTAGGTGGCATAAGGAATAGAGGATCAGGCCTGGAATTAAGATGATTCATCTTCCTGAGTTCAAATTTAGTGTAGACTTTCCCTGGACAAGTCATTTAATCCCATTTGCCTCAGTTTCCTTATTTATAAAATGAGCCGAAGAAGGAAATGGTAAACCACTGTAGTATCTTTGCCAAATGGGGTCATGGAGAATTGAGCATTACTGCAACAACTCAACAACAAAGAAAACCAAATGGATCTTGAGTTCCATGGTTGCCAGATTCATTAGTAGCCCCTTAGCCAATCTTTCATAGTCCTTAAAAATCAAATGCTCTATTTTTAGTTACTGTGCCCCATACCTTCTGTCTTAGTATGCTGACAAACCAATTCCTAAAGAATAGACAACAATGCTAGGAATGTTAGATAATTTTCTTTACCTTTCCTGTCAACTTTATTTAGTTCCCACTGAGCCAATTTCTCTGTGTAGCAGGCCCCTAATCCCTATTGCATTAAGAAGACTTCCCATATATGACCAGAAAGACTCTAGTCATCAACCTACCAATGTAAGGTGTCTTCACTCCATGCTTATATTTTCAATGCCCTTGCCCTAACTCAACTGTTATTGAATATAAGAGACCATCTTGTCAACTATCTACCACCAAATATTAGAAGGAAATCTGATATCAGCACTTTGTTAGTTTGGGTTCAAATGGGACAGAATGAGATATATGTAGATCAAAGAATAGTTAGTAAAAGGGATACATCAACACAGACCATACTCTTAGAATAAAAAGTCAATTATTCTTTCACTTATTTTCAACCTTTCCTGTCTTCTGGGTCATACTCTCTAGCTATAGGCATCATACAGGGTTCAGT